>NC_040076.1:96056259-96379259 GCF_003369695.1 Bos indicus x Bos taurus | reverse complement strand
GCAGTGATTTTGGAGCCCAGAAAAATAAAGTCTGACACTGTTTCCACTGTTTCCCCATCTATTTCTCATGAAGTGATGTCCTCATATACATAGTCTCTCTATAAGTACTCTTGGTTCTCTTTCTCTGGAGAAACCCTGACTGACCCATTGCCATTTTCCACATGAGGTCCCAAGGCCCACAGGTTCTTCCTCTTTCTCTTCCTAGGCAGGTACCTGTGCCTCTCAGCAGCTGTCTTTTTCAGGTGGTGACTATGGATGCTGTGCTATCTGGAGATACCATTCGGGATATTTGTTCTGATCAGCCCTTCATCAGAAACTGTCATAAGGACACTGAAAAAAGAACCAGATGGGTTAGGGAACTGAGAGTTTCTATTTGATAATCAGAAATCATGGTGAAAACACTGAAAATCAACTAGAAGAAAGGTTGAAGGTGGTGAGAGTTCCTTCCTGGCTCTATTCTCCCCATGTAATTCCTCTGAGTGCTAGCTTTATTGATGCAGGCAGGGACTTGGGGCATTTCCTTCCTTGGTTGGAAATTTACTGGAGAGAACAAAATGTGCAAAAGAAAACATGCTTCTAAGTGACTATTGACAATATCCATATTCATTACCCCCAGATTATGCTAATCAAAAGGAGTTTTGGAAGCTTATTGCTGTTGTCTTTCCAAGATGAGCAATAAATGTGTGTTGTGCTTTCTCTAGCACTTTAATTCAGGTTTCTCAAAATACTTCACAGCTATAACTAAGGAAGGCTTGCGGGGCCCTTGGGAGGTGGGAGGCATCCTTGTGGTGCTGGCCTGCATGCTTGAGGGTTCAGTGGGTTCCAAGGATAATGATGGTAAGAGCAGGTTTGTGTGAGGATGAGAATAATTATGGCTTGGAAGTGTACCCGCTAGGTAGGATTATCGAATTAGGTTGGAGCCTGCCTTTGGAGGTGAGGAGAGGGAGTAAATGAAGGCAAACAAAACAGTAACCAGCTTCAAATCTTTCCTGACTGATTTTGCAAATACACGAAGGGATTACAGAAATCCCTTCCTGACTCTCCCCGGGAGCAGGCCTTTGTTGGAACATCTGGAGCAGCAGGAAGCGGTGGCTGACGGGAGCTGCCCCTCATGTGGCTGGACAGTTAGGATTGCAGCAAAATCCTTCTCATCTTTTTTTTTTTTCATTCTGTACCTTGCTTGCATGCAGGCCTGCTCAGTTGCGTCCTACTCTTTATGACCCCACGGACTGTAGCCCTCCAGGCTTCTCTGTCCAAGGGATTTTTCAGGCAAGAATACTGGAGTGAGTTGCCATTTCCTTCTCCAGGGGATCTCCCTGACCCAGAGATTGAACCTGCGTCTCCTGTGTCTCCTGTATTGCAGGCGGATTCTTTACCCAGGCAAATGGAAGTTGCAGTTGAAGGTGCCAGGTTTGAAGAGCCCCTCCTTGGAACCGCAGGATGTGAAGAAGCCGTCGGAGACCCCTCCCTACTCCTGTACCCAGGTCATGTGCTAGCCCCTCCACCCTTGCCCCCAGCTTCACTGCTTATCCTCTGCCCTGAGCTCCTGGCTTCTGGTTCAGGACCTAATTCAGAAGCCATATTTCCTGGGTTCAAAGTCTGACTCTGCCTTTCCTAGCTATGAGCCTCTCTCTGCCTGGCTGGTGCCGTCTATAAAATGGGATAAGAAGGGCACTAACTAGCTCATGAAAAAGCAAGAGAGTTCCAGAAAAACATCTATTTCTGCTTTATTGACTATGCCAAAGCCTTTGACCATGTGGATCACAACAAACTGTGGGAAATTCTGAAAGAGATGGGAATACCAGACCACCTGACCTGCCTCTTGAGAAACCTGTATGCAGGTCAGGAAGCAAAAGTTAGAACTGGACATGGAACAACAGACCAATTCCAAATAGGAAAAGGAGTACATCAAGGCTGTATATTGTCACCTTGCTTATTTAACTTCTATGCAGAGTACATCATGAGAAATGCTGGGCTGGAAGAAGCACAAGCTGGAATCAAGATTGCTGGGAGAAATATCAATAACCTCAGATATGCAGATGACACCACCCTTATGGCAGAATGTGAAGAGGAACTAAAAAGCCCCTTGATGAAAGTGAAAGTGGAGAGTGAAAAAGTTGGCTTAAAGTTCAACATTCAGAAAACTAAGATCGTGGCATTTGTTCCCATCAATTCATGGGAAATAGATGGGGAAACAATGGAAACAGTGTCAGACTTTATTTTTTTGGGCTCCAAAATCACTGCAGATGGTGATTGTGCAGCCATGAAATTAAAAGACGCTTACTCTTTGGAGGAAAGTTATGACCAACCTAGACAGCATATTAAAAAGCAGAGACATCACTTTGCCAACAAAGGTCCATCTAGTCAAGGCTATGGTTTTTCCAGTGGTCATGTATGGATCTGAGAGTTGGACTATAAGGAAAGCTGAGTGCTGAAGAATTGATGCTTTTGAACTGTGGTGTTGGAGAAGAGTCTTGAGAGTCCCTTGGACTGCAAGGAGATCCAACCAGTCCATTCTAAAGGAGATCAGTCCTGGGTGTTTATTGGAAGGACCGATGCTGAAGCTGAAACTCCAATACTTTGGCCACCTCATGTGAAGAGTTGACTCATTGGAAAAGACTCTGATGCTGGGAGGGATTGGGGGCAGGAGGAGAAGGGGGCAACAGAGGATGAGATGGCTGGATGGCATCACCAACTGAATGGACCTGAGTTTGGGTAAACTCTGGGAGTTGGTGATGGATAGGAAGGCCTGGCGTGCTGCGATTCATGGGCTCGCAAAGAGTTGGCCACGACTGAGCAACTGAACTGAACTGAACTAGCTCACAGGGCTGTGGGGAGGATCAGAGTTAACGTGTATGGAGCTTTTAGCACAGGGCCTGGCGTGCACGGAAGCCAGGGAACAGCCGCCTGCTAGCATCACCCAGCTCTGGTGGATGACCAGGTCTTTCTGTCCCCTACTGCTGACATGCCCTCCCACCCCCCCTAGGCAGCTCTCAGAGGGCCCTTGGCCTGCTGCCCAGCCCTCACCCACAACTCTTCTCTACTGAAACCTCCTGGATCCTCTGGCTGCAGATTGTACACCTTGGTATTGCAATCCTAGGTGCTCATGTTTGCCTTTCTCAAGCTTTTAGAGAAAGGCTTTCTCCTTTCCTGTCTTTTATTATCTAAAGACAGTCCTTGGCAGATTTGCCTGGAGCTTTGAATGTTACATCTGCTCTCATACTCTTACACCCTTGACTTTTCTGCCCCAGACGCATACACATGCTGGTGGTTAGGGCATGGTGGGTTCATCTATAGTCACCACCCTATCTCTGAAAGCCTGACCTCCTTCTGACCTTCATGCCTGCATGCGTGCTAAGTCATTTCAGTCTTGTCCAACTCTTTGTGACCCTATGGACTGCAGTCCTCCAGGCTCCTCTGTCCATGGGATTTTTCAGGCAAGAATACTGGAGTGGGTTGCCATGCCCTCCTTCAGGGGATCTTCCAGACCCAGGGATTGAACCCATGTCTCTTATGTCTCCTGATTGTCAGGAGAATTCTTTACCATTAGCGTCATCTGGGAAGCCCTGGACCATCATATGTGTGGCTTACTGTGGCTTACTTGGCCAGAGTCTTTGGTGGCAGATTCTCTGCTGAGGTCCTGGCTTCTGTTGCTCTTCTGTTTCTTCCAAGCTTGTCAATTACAGCTCTGTGTTTGTATCTCAACTGTGGAGTCACTTGTCTGTCAGTCACTGTGGTTTTACAGGGGTGGCCAGATACAGGTCAGATATATGTGAATCCCAGGGTCTGTGCCATCTGAACAGAACACCTAGTAAATTGAATTGAGATGGATGTCCTGGTAGATTTCTCTTGTTGTCCCCTGTTTTGCTGTCTCTATCTGTTCAGATTAGGGCTAATCTGTTTATGGGAACATCTTCAAGTCTTTGAAGGCAGCTAACATGTCTCTTGGAGTCTTATCTTCCCTAGACTAAACATCTTCAGTTTCTTCAGTGATCAGCAATGTCTCATGTGGTACAGCTTCCAGATCTTTCACTTTCTGATTTGTACTTCCTGGGCAGGCTGCAGTTTATCATGGTGACAGTTTTGGACCAGAGTGTTAGGGGAGATGTTTTTGATCTGTCTGGCTGTGCTTGTGTATACATGTATCTCCTAAATCATGCAATACTAGTGCCTGACAGACTCACTCAGATGTACAATTGGCTTTAAAACCAGGGTTCCTGATTTTCAGATTGCTAATCTTCCCAACAATGTCTTTGCTAAGTGTTTGATTGATCAAGCCTACCTCTGTTATTTCTTGATCACCTACCATGTTACTTACCAATTTCTAGCCCATTTATGTTGTATATGAGATCTCAGACACAGCTGACTTTGTTTTGCTTGGAAGATTTTTAAAGGAGAGTTTCAATCTATGACATCTGAATAGCTATGCAAAAGAGGTGGTATCATTTCAGCTTCCTTTACAAAGTGTGCTATTTCTTTTTCTGTTTCTAAAAAGTTATTGACTCCATTAATAAGCTTTTGCTGCAGTAACAAGCAATATGTTAAATTTCAATATGTTAAAACAATCACATCTATCTTTTTTCTTTTTTCTGATAAATTTTTAAAAAAATACTAATTTTTATTGACTTATAATATGTTAGTTTTGGTGTACAGCAAAGTGATTCAGTTACACACACACATATTTGTTGTTGTTTTAGTTGCTCAGTCGTGTCTGACTCTTTGGAGACCCCATGGACTGTAATCCACCAGGCTCCTCTGTCCATGAGGTTCTTCAGGTAAGGATACTGGAACGGGTTGCCATTTCCTGGGATTTCTGACCCAGGGGTTGAACCCGTACCTCCTGCAGGGAAGCCGTTTCTCCTCCAGTACCAGGTCAAGGAGGATATCCCCACCTGACATCATCTTCCTCTCCTTCTTCCCCCTCCCCTCTTCCTACCGCTCCATATTTAAGACAGTGGACAGAGCTGCCTATATTTTTTCTGTATGAAATTATTGTCGTGCCAGGCTTGGAATGATCCCTGCCTAGGTGGTAATGTTCCTTTAGAGGAGCTGAGGGTGTTTAATGTTCCTCAGGAGTTTTCCTAGTGACTCAGCCTCAGTGGGAATTTCTTCATCTAATTTGGAGAAGCACGAGTCTTTCAGGGATTTAATAAATGCTTTTCCTTATTAACCGGCTGGTTTCCTCAGCACTGCTCAGGAGAATCCTTCAGTGGATACATCTGTGCAGCTTCTCTCCCTGGAAATGCTGAACAGAACTGCCGATGTGAGAAGCTCCCTCACGCACTCGTGACTGCAGTTAGTATGGCATTGTGCCTTGGGTTTGGAGCTTATGTCTGAGACTTGTTTTGTGTTCCCTCGTCACTGTGTCAACACATACCCAGACCCCTTTGTACTTTGATCCAGTTATTCTGGATATTCCTGGCTCTGTGTTTCCTTCCAAGGCCCCCAAAGGAAATTTCTACTCTTCTAAAGAGTCTATATTTTAAGTCAGATAATTTCAAGCAGGTCCTTCACATTTTGAAAATGGCCATTTCTATGTGATACAATAATCAACAGACAAGTGGATGGAATATAAATTTGACGGATGTAGGTTATTATACATGCTTCATGAACTTTCAGTTCTCAACAAAGCCTGATGCCACATTCCCCTCCCCTCTCTCTTCTGGGTGTGTACTGTTTTCAGTACACACCATCTGCTTTAACGGGTTCAGAGCATCGTGTGTGCAAGACGCAGAAACAGA
This sequence comes from Bos indicus x Bos taurus, assembly GCF_003369695.1. Lineage (NCBI taxonomy): Eukaryota > Metazoa > Chordata > Mammalia > Artiodactyla > Bovidae > Bos > Bos indicus x Bos taurus. The sequence continues at coordinate 96,373,518 of NC_040076.1, read as the reverse complement.
AAGAAGAAGATGGCTTCCTTGCTCTTGGAGCCCCCACGCTGGCCGGGAAGACAGGCATGATGATGACGTAACCATCCAGTGTGACAGAGCAGGTCTCCCTGATGGTTACAGTGATTTTACTTTTTAGCTGTTCTTCTTGCTATTTTCCCCCACCTTCGCCTCCCCAAAGCTATCCACATTTTCATGTTCTTTTGGCACATAGCTCATAGCCCACCTGTCATTAAGTGTGTGCTAATGACTTGGGCCACTTCTTCTCTGATTCCCCCCAACTCAGCATATATTTATTTGTGCCTTGACACAGATTGATATACACCTGAAGGCTTGTATCTCCTTAAAACCCTGCAAATGGTTGTATCTTGGAAAGAGTAAAATCCAAGTTCCTTATAATGGTCTGGGTGTGTGCTCAGTCGCGTTAGTCACGTCCGACTCTTTGCAACGCTATGGACTGTAGCCCACCAGGCTCCTCTGTCCATGGGGTTCTCCAGGCAAGAATACTGGAGTGGGTTGCCATGGCCTTCTCCAGGGGATCTTCCTGACCTAGGGATTGAACCCGCATCTCTTATGTCTCCTGCACAGATGGATTCTTGACCACAAGCACCACCTGAGAAGCCCTATACAATGGCTTGAAGAGCCCTAAGTGGCCTGGCATCTGCTTCATCTCAGAGGTCATTGCCTGCCACCCTCCCTTTTGGTCCAGCCACACTGATCTCTCTGTTCTTGGAACACACACTCTTTAGACTATAAACTCCCTGAAGGTATGGATTTGTCTGTCTCATTTTTTGCTGAATCTTCAGGGACCACATTAGGGACTGGCAAGCCATAGGTAATCAACAAATGTTTGTAGAATGAAGGTTTTTCCACAGTGCTAAAAAGAATATTCTGCATAAATATTTCTTTATGAAAGGTGTCTTTGACAATAGCAGTTTGTAATAATCCCTGTTCTCTGTTACAATGTAGGAGGAGTTCCTTTGTTGAGTACCCTGTGTGCATAAAATCAAAGAACACAAAATCTCAGAAATCATTTAATCCAAGTCTCAGATTTTACAAATGATTGAACTCTATTTTCCTTGGCTGCCTTCACAAATCCCTTTGGGAAACCAAATTATCTATATTACATAGTTATAAATAAATGATCTTTCTATGTTTTTGATCCTTTAATATTCAGTCAAGGGAAGACAGTTAAAAATTCACACTATTATAATATTAAAAATATTTAACATTAAAATATTAACATCCAGTTAGGGTTAGAGTTGTATTTTTTGATGTTGATGATTCATGTAGCTCCTTGAAGACCTCAAAAAGTATTTCACCTCATCGGAGCAGTAAACGTCTCATAAATCATACAGTATCCACCATAGCAGAGAGGGTTTGAGTTTTAGTTTGCGTCATTTTTTTTTTTTCAATCTGTGTAGAATATAGTTGAGAACTTTGACAACCTGGAATTCAATATTTTTTTTGAGAAATGGAGATCACTTTGCCCTGTGGGTACATGTTCATTTCAGCTTCTGGGCTTCCTTGGAAGATAGCACCCATTCAGGATTCATGGGTCTGAGGCCCTTGGGGTGCACTCTGGATACATAGCCAGAGAACTCCCTGGAGGCAGGTTCCTTTCCTGACAATCAGCATGTCTTTTCATTAGGAAATCTGAAAATTCAGAGAGCGTATTTCAATGTCAATGGTGAGAAATGCCAGATTTCATTTGGGGACTTTTAAATGAACTTCCAGACTGCAAGCTATTTGACTGAAAAGTGCTTGCTTCCATGCTGTTGAGTTAATATTTTTGCAAACTGCAAGTTCTTGAGTTTGAATGTATTCCTCATAGAGCCCTTTAAGGAGCAATTGTTAATGCAAACAAATATTAAATAATATGGATCAAAGAAATGATACTTTCATACTTTGATGGTGGGAGAGTGGGCTGACATAAGTGTGTTTGGAATATAAATCTATCACGTGAAAATAATCAGGTACAAAAAAAAGGTTTTTTCCCCCCAATGGTTGTTGCAATATCATTTATAGTGGTGAAAATTGGGGACAATCTGAATGTCCAAAAATAAGGGCAGAGTTAAATGGATTTAAGGGATTCAAAATATAAAAATTTAAGCAGCCAACAAAATATTGTTCAGAAATAATATTTAATAACATAGTAACAAATTATTCAGAATATATTAAATTTAAAAACTAACAATAAAAGATATAAACTGTATAGCATATGATCCAATTGCATTCTCTTCTGGAAGCAGAGGACTAAAATGTTAAAGGGGCTCCCCTGGTGCCTCAGATGGTTAAGAATCTGCCTGAAATGCTGGAGACCTGGGCTCAGTCCCTAGGTCGGGAAGATCCCCTGGAGAAGAGAATGGCAACCCACTCCAGGAATCTTGGCTGGAGAATTTCATAGACAGAGGAGACTGGTGGGCTACAGTCCAAGGAGTTGCAAAGAGCAGACACGACAAGCAACTAACACAAAAAATGTTAAAAGGAGGGATCAATGGGTGATTGACTTAGAAATTATTTCTGTTTTCTTCTTTTCTGTGGTCGGCATGTATTTTTTAAAAATCAGGGGAAAATATTTAGTTGAAAATCAGAAAAAAACATAGAAGATCCCAGAATAATGAGCCTGTTCCTGTTCCTGGTCATGAAGACTTATCCTTGGGTTTTGTAGTTATGCTTCTATACGTCTCTGTTACAGGGAACTGTTCTAGCATCTGTTTCCCCCATGGAATTAGATTACCAATATTATCACTGTCACTCTCTTCACTTTGGAGATAGAATTTTCAGGGAATTTCCAGGGAATGCTCTGACTTGGTTAACGAATCAGCCTTACACAGCAGATACGAGTTACCTGGAACCCGGAGGCAGGATTCTCCCAGATGCTACACAAAGCTCAGGCCAATATAGGAAGATAGAATCTGCCCCTGAAGCAAGTATCTAGTCCTGTGACCTTGGCTTCTCTTAATATTTAATTTATTTATTTGGCTGCACCTGGTCTTAGTTGTGGCATGTGGGATCTAGCCTTCTAACCAGGGATCGAACTCAGGCCCCCAGAATTTGGAGTGCAGAGTCCCAGCCACTGGACCACCAGGGAAGTCCCCTTGGCTTCTCTTAGATTGGCTTTCTTTCATTCCATATTGATTATTCTCCATCCCCCAAAGGCAACTAATTCTGATGATTTCTTGGACTTTTCTTAGAATTTGAATTATTCTTAACAGGTTTATTTTACAAGGCTTTCCCTGGTGGCTCAGACGGTAAAGCGTCTGTTTGTAATGCAGGAGACCTGGGTTCAACCCCTGGGTTGGGAAGATCCCCTGGAGAAGGAAATGGCAGCCCATTCCAGTATTCTTTCCTGGAAAATCCCATGGACTGCGGAGCCTGGTAGGTTACCGTCCATGGGGTCGCAAAGAGTCGGACACGACTGAGCGACTTCACTTTCACTTTCACTTTATTTTACAAAACAAACAATTAAAAACAGCCCCCCTCCCCCAAACTGCCATGCCCTCTTTAGGTATTGCCACACTTTAGCTATTGTCATCCTGGCTGTCTCCACTTCTTCGTATATTGTCAGTCATTGGCCTTCTTTATTCTGCCTTCTGTATTTTGCTTGCCACCAAAACTGCATTGCTGAAGTTATCAGTGACTTCTGTGTTGCTAAATCCAATGGACATATCTTAGTTCTCATCTCCCTCCCTTCACCTGTCAGAGGCATTCAACTTAGCTGTTCACACCCTCCTTCTCAGACACTCTTAATTTCATCTGACAGCAGTGAGAGCTAGAAGTTGTGTGTATGTAATGCACAAGCTTGACGGTGACCTCCTATTAGGAATAAGCTATTGTGATTTTCTTCCTCAGTGTAATGCAATTTTGAAAGGAAGAATGCATCCTCTAGAAGATCCTCACTCCTGGTACATTTTTAGTCCTTGATATGGTGTCTACTATTAAATGGAATCATAGGATGATATTTACAAGTAACCAGTATTAGTCAGTGTGACTCAACATCAAGAAACCGTCATGCCGTGATACTGGAATGTCTGCCAAATGATCTGGAAAGGGAAGGGACACCCTTTCATTCAACATGAAAAAGAAATGGAAGAACTTACTTACACAATTAAAGCTAGAATAAAAGTATTCCTTGAGGTGAAGAATTAGATGGTTTACAAACTTTCAAGTCCATCTGGACTGTGGGTCACCTGTGCACACTGACACATACTTGGAGCTGACCTTTCTGAGGCTGTTGCCGTCTCTGAGATCTGAAGCTTGGTAGAAAGTGTAAAGTCCCTTTGCCAGGCTAGGCTGGTGGACCTGCTGCCCTGGAGCCTTTGACCTCCTCTTTCTCCCCAGAAGACACCAGCCCAGATGTGACCTAGTCTTCTCTGTCTCCCTTAGAAGAGAAGGCTGGCATGTCTGGTACTTAGAACCAGCGCCAGAAGACTCATTTCACTATGTTCTGCATCAATGGGATACATAAGAAGTATAATCTCTAGTACCAAGCGGGCTGGGCTGGGAAAAGTGAAGTGAAGTCGCTCAGTCATGTCCAACTCTGTGACCCCATGGATGGACGCTCCTCCATCCATGGGATTTTCCAGGCAAGAGTACTGGAGTGGGTTGCCATGAAAAGGGTGGGTCAAACTGTGTCATATTTTTGACAACTGATGAGTATCCCAACAAGTGAGCATCTGTGTTCAGAACCTGGCATTGAGAACACTTAATTGGCTCCACCTGCCATAGGCAGATGCTGAGAGTGTAATTCTTTCCTGTCTGTGGTTTAGATGTGACTAGGACCCCAATTCGGAGAAGGCAATGGCAACCCACTCCAGTACTCTTGCCTAGAAAATCCCATGGGTAGAGGAGCCTGGTAGGCTGCAGTACACGAGATTGCTAGGAGTCGGACATGACTGAGCGACTTCACTTTCTCTTTTCACGTTCATGCATTGGAGAAGGAAATGGCAACCCACTCCAGTGTTCTTGCCTGGAGAATCCCAGGGACGGGGGAGACTGGTGGGCTGCCGTCTATGGGGTCGGACACAACTGAAGCGACTTAGCAGCAGCAGCAGCAGGACCCCAATTCCACTTAGTGAACATCCCTAAGTGTATAAAGGGGTGTGCACCCCTTGGGACAAATAAAAGGATTAAAACTGCCCCCTTCTTATTTTGAACTCTGAGTCTCATTCTGTTGCAAGTGGATGAGGATAAAATAGACAAAAAAGAGAGTCCCTTATTGTGAGGCTAAAAAAATGGGGAGGTTACATGGTTATATATCTAAAATGTAAGTCATAGTGCTTTAAAAAAGGTCCTCCCTCTCTGTGTTTTTTGTCTACGCACCTCGGGTAGAAATATTCGCTCATCTCATTCTATGTGCCAGACGCGGCCTTGTCCTCTCCTGGGTAACCTTCACTTCTAGAATATATAACCACTTATATGAGGCTTACTATGTATCAGGCACAACTTTAACTGATTTATATATATATATATAATAAATATAATATATAAATATATATATATATATATAATTCTTTTGGAGAAGGAAATGGCAACCCACTCCAGTATTCTTGTCTAGGAAATCCCATGGACAAAGTCTGAGCTTGGTGGGCGACAGTCCATGGGGTCGAAAAGAGTCAGACATGACTTAGCAACTGAGCATATATTGTTCTTACAACAGCCCTATGAGGGAGATTTATTTTTAACCATCTCCAAACTGAGGTACAGAAGAGTTAAGGCATTTTTTCAAAGTGACATAGCTATGAAGTGGCAGAGCTGGGATTTGAACCTAGGAAGTGAATCTCCAGGGCAGTGGCCCATCTAGAGCAGCAGTGTCCAGCTGAGTCCTGTGATGATGAAGTGTTCTTTGTGAAGTCTGTTATGGTAGCCATAACCATAGGTGGCTATTGGGCACTTGGCTAGTGTAGCTGAAAAACTGGATTTAAAATTTTATTTAATTTTAAATGGCCACATGTGGTTAGTCGCTACGATACTGGGCCACATAGCTGTAGAGTCTAATAACTTTCAAAATAGCATCAGAAAGGTGGTGATATCCTTTAGAAAAGAGGACAGTGAGTGTCAGTGAAACTGGGGGGATTTATTCAAGGTTCTGAAGCTGGAATGTGGAAGAGCCAGGATGCCACATGCTGAAATCACAAGCTCTGGTCACCAGAGATGCAACCCCCAGCCCCCATCCACTCTCCTGGCTCTTCATCTCTTTCCAAACAGGATCGGAAAGCATCTTTCTTCCTTCACCCTTATCAAAGAGTCTCTTTTTCCCCTCCTCCATTATTAACGCCGTAACAGTAGAACAGTGCTTTGTGACAGGACATCACGCTCTATGTTCGGGGGACGTGGCATGGTCCTGTATCGTTTAATGGAGTAGACTGGAACAGCTTAACTTGGTAGTGAGTAGTGTGCTCACTCTTAACATTCTTAAGGGCTTATCTCAAACATTATTCTGTTGTCTCTTTCTTCTTGGTTATCCTTCCTTCCAATCCACTCCAATTCTTTTACCATTGGTAACAAAATGTATGGGCTTCCCAAGTGGCTCAGTGGTAAAGAATCCACCTGCCAATGCAGGAGACATGGGTTTGATCCTTGGGTCAGAAAGATCCAGTGGAGAAGGAAATGGCAACCCACTCCAGTATTCTTGCCTGGAGAATCCCATGGACAGAGGAGCCCGGTGGGCTGCAGTCCACGGGGTAGTGGAAGAGTTGGACACACGTTGGAGACTAAACAACAACAAAACAATAACAAAATATATGCTCCCAAATCAAAACAGCCTTTAGTTAAAAGTACTAAATTTATGTCTACCTCAAGCTTTGTTCTTTAATTTGAACCCACCTCCCACCAAAACACCCAGAAACTAACAAAACAAAACCTTTTGTTCAATTAGGTTCCCCTTAGCTAGTAGTATTATTAAAGAAAAGATACACAATCATGTATGGTTTGGGAGACCGTCAGTTTTCTTAAGCATAGTTTTGAATAAGCCAACCTCATGTTACCCACTGTGAACCACACTCAGTATCTTGTACCCAGTAACCTCTCAACAACTATTAATATTAATATTTCATTGATTTGCCTGCCTCTACATCCCTTTAGAGACTTAGGACTTATGTGAATAGGAAACCCTACTTTAACTCTTGGGCATGGACAGAGAAAACAGAACTCTATTAAGCAAAGAAAGCCCTGATTCTTACTGGTGTACCCAGGCTTTGGGTACTGGGTACTGCTGCCTGGGAGGCCAGTCCTTTCTGGCATCACAAGAAAAGAAATGCTGTGACTTCTTCAGGTAGCGGTTCTGCCCATCTGATCACCAAACGCGATTGCTGTCTTGTCTGGAGACAAGACTCATCCAACTCACAGTCAGGAGGGAGAATCTAATGTTTCCTATTGAGGAGGAGCACACAAGTATTTCCAGTGACCTGGAAAGTAGTTCATTGGAAAGCAGCTTGAGAGACTGACGAGGACTCTTCTAGGCCATTGAATGGTGGGGAGGAAAGGCATCTGTGTTTGAATCTCCTTGATGCTTCCAATTCCCCTGTGACAAACCCTGGACTTAGCGGCTCTCAAATGATGACTGAGTTATGCAACTACAGCCAACCTGATGGTACTTAAAAATTCAGAGCACTGACGTAGATTAGTGTTCTCATTTCCACTGACTCATTTAGAGGGAACAAATTCACGTGGTAGTACAAATAGAGAAGGAGAAAGGGGTAAGAAGGCACTTTATAATTTCTCAAGGGATGAAGTCTAGCATTGTACTTTTAAACAGAAGCTCTTTCTATTCCCAGTCAGGCCTCCAAGCCACCTCCTGGAGCAATTCTACTGTTTCCTGATGTGCCCACCAATAAAGCAGTTGGGTGGACCCTCACACTGATGCTCAGCTGATCTAGAAGCTGATTTGGTTCAGCCTTTCACTTGTCATATCCTTTTTCTCTCCCTGAAAACTGGACTTGAACTAGTGTCATTGGTGAAAGTTGTAGCACCATGAATATTGGATGAGACATAGATGTCCTTGGTCTTTCATATTAGATCCCCAGGGATTCTCAGCCTTTGAACTTTTTAGAACAATTTGAGTCATTTGGGGAGCTTCTAAAAGTAACAGGGACCAGTCCCACTCCCAAAAGACTTATATTTAATTGGTCTGAGTTGGGAACCTAGCATCAGTGATGTGTGGGAACCCCAGGTGATTCCAATGCAGTGAGACCCTGGATGGAGCAACTAGCAACCTCAGGACATCAGAACCTCGTCCTGCTCCTCCTCCTCCCCTTCCTCCTCCCTGTCTCCTGCAGCGACTCAAAAAGCCAAATAGAGTCTGTTCTACTTTCTGAAGTACTGGGTTTTCTTTTCTTTTATGAGCATGACAATGTTTTCCATTGCCTGTAAACAAAACAATATATGAGCTGTCTGTGTGTGCTGTGCTAAGTTGCTTCAATCGTGTCTGATTCTTTGCGACCCTATAGACGATAGTCTCCCAGGCTCCTCTGTCCATGGCATTCTCCAAGCAAGAATACTGGAATGCGTTGCTATACTCTTCTCCAGGGGATCTTCCTGACCCAAGGATTGAACCCGTGTCTCTCAATTCTCCTGCGTTGGCAGATAGTTCTTTACCACTAGCGCCACCTAGGAAGCCTAAAACAATATATACCTCTTGTAAATAATTTCAGACGATTTAGAGGTATCTAAAAAAAATGTTAAACTACTACTATTTCTTTTTAACCACACACACATATGCACACACACACTATACATATATTTACAGAATTGAAACACTATTTTATGATCTTCTTTCACTTACTGTATCAGAGATATTGAGACCATACACATGGATGTACATCATTTTAAAGAGTTACCATATTTGGTCTTTTTATGTATATAGACCTTCCCCAACTTACAGTGGCTTGACTTACGATGGTGTGAAAGCAATCCATGTTCAGTAGAAACTGTATTTCAAATTTTGATCTTTTTTCAGGTTAGTGATTATATGGTACGATATTGTCTTGTGATGCTGGGCAATCAGCTGCTGTGTAAATGACTGATACAATTACAACCATTCTGAACCCACACAACTATTTTATTTTTCACTTTTGAAGAAGGGAGTGACAGAGGATGAGATGGTTGATTGTATCACTGATTCAATGGACATGAGTTTAAGCAAACTCTGGGAGATGGTGAAGGACAGGGAAGCCTGGCATGCTGCAGTCCATGGGGTCACAAAGAGTTTGACATGACTGAACAATAACAATGAGATTCAATACATTTCATGATATATTCAACACTTTATCACAAAAGAGGCTTTGTGTTAGATGATTTTTGCCCAACTGTAGGCTAATGTAAATGTTCTGAGCACATTTAAGGTACCCTAGGCTGAGCTGTTGTTTCTTTTGACTTCTGATGGGTTTCTTGGGATGTAATTCCATCACAAGTAGAGGAAGATCAGTATACAACAATTAATCTTCTTTTAATGAAAATTGAAGCTCTTCTCATTATTTTCCTCTCACAAACAATGCCATGGTGGAGGTATTTTTTGCAGACATTTCCATATCTTACCCCAGGTTCCTAGAAGTGGAGCTCCCAAGTGAACAGGTAGACACCTTTCATGTTTAGGTGTCTTTTCCAGATTGGCCTTTCAAAAGATTGTGCCACTTTACACACTCCTCAGTATAATGTGCCTGTATCCATTTCCTGTCAGTCTCAACAGCTTCTGAAATGGACAGTTTCCATAAAATAAAAATTTTCACCTGTAAAACTTGATTCAGGCTGCATTTACAGAGTGCCTGATATGTGTTGGGTGCTAAGAATATCAAGACATATAAGCCAGAGTTCTTGCCTTTTTCTACCCAGTACTCCTGGGTGCTTTCATATACATACATATATCCTGGGCATTTTATTAAAATGTAGTTTCTGCTATAAAACTCCTAGAGGAGAACATAGGCAAAACACTCTCTGACATACATCACAGCAGGATCCTCTATGACCCACCTTCCAGAATATTGGAAATAAAAGCAAAAATAAACAAATGGGACCTAACTAAACTTAAAAGCTTCTGCACAACAAAGGAAACTATAAGCAAGGTGAAAAGACAGCCTTCAGAATGGGAGAAAATAATAGCAAATGAAGCAACTGACAAACAACTAATTTCAAAAATATACGAGCAACTCCTACAGCTCAATTCCAGAAAAATAAATGACCCAATCAAAAAATGGGCCAAAGAACTAAATAGACATTTCTCCAAAGAAGACATACAGATGGCTAACAAACACATGAAAAGATGCTCAACATCACTCATTATCAGAGAAATGCAAATCAAAACCACTATGAGGTACCATTTCACACCAGTCAGAATGGCTGCGATCCAAAAGTCTGCAAGCAATAAATGCTGGAGAGGGTGTGGAGAAAAGGGAACCCTCTTACACTGTTGGTGGGAATGCAAACTAGTACAGCCACTATGGAGAACAGTGTGGAGATTCCTTAAAAAACTGGGAATAGAACTGCCTTATGATTCAGCAATCCCACTGCTGGGCATACACACCGAGGAAACCAGAATTGAAAGAGATACGTGTACCCCAATGTTCATTGCAGCACTGTTTATAATAGCCAGGACATGGAAGCAACCTAGATGTCCATCAGCAGATGAATGGATAAGAAAGCAGTGGTACATATACACAATGGAGTATTACTCAGCCATTAAAAAGAATACATTTGAATCAGTTCTAATGAGGTGGATGAAACTGGAGCCTATTATACAGAGGGAAGTAAGCCAGAAAGAAAAACACCAATACAGTATACTAACGCATATATATGGAATTTAGAAAGATGGTAACAATAACCCTGTATACGAGACAGCAAAAGAGACACTGATGTATAGAACAGTCTTTTGGACTCTGTGGGAGAGGGCGAGGGTGGGATGATTTGGGAGAATGGCATCGCAACATGTATAATATCATATATGAAACGAGTCGCCAGTCCAGGTTTGATGCATGATACTGGATGCTTGGGGCTGGTGCACTGGGATGACCCAGAGGGATGGTATGGGGAAGGAGGTGGGAGAAGGGTTCAGGATGGGGAACACATGTATACCTGTGGTGGATTCATTTTGATATATGGCAAAACCAATACAATATTGTAAAGTTAAAAAATAAAGTTAAATTAAATTAATATTGACAAAAAAAAAAATAAAAGCAAACTAGAAAATGTAAAAAAAAATAAAAAATAAAATGTAGTTTCTGCCTCGGTGAGTCTGAGATGGGATCTCAGATTCTGCATTCCTAAGAACCTTCGAGAAGATGCAGTGCCTGTGCAGTTGTTCTGCATCTGGCAGCAAGACTCAGTCCCACCTCTGGGCCTTCACAGTGGCTTGCTCTCTTTAACCTGCTTAATCTTCCCTACTCTTAGCTCAGGTCAGTTGTTCCCACTTCTGGCTGCACATGAGATATCACCCAGGAAACTCAAAAAACCAAAAGCACAAACTCAGCTCTTCAGGCTTTTCCACATCTCTGGGAGTGAGGTATAAGAATCTGTGTTTTAAACAAAATCACAGATCAGACTCTTGGAATTGCTGGTTAGGTTGCTCTTAGCAACCCCAGGCTTCACCCGAGCATCACTTCTGATATATGAAGGAGTTTGGCCCTATCCCGCCTCTGTAAGCTGTTAAAGCACCCCATACTTCTCCTTTGGAGCCCTCCATGGAATCAGTGAACTAATTTTGTCATTATTGATTAGAGTCTGTGTCCCTTTTAGTCCCTGAATTCCCATGAAGGCAGAGCTGTGTCTGTCTTGGGCATTGTAGTGTCCCCAGCACCAAGCAAGGGCCTTCTGGCAGGAAGGTGATACTCAGAACATAGGAATGAATAAATGAGTCTATACTTTATAAAACACTTTGTAAATATTTTCACATTAAATTGTCATAACTCTGTAAGGCAGGAAGCATAGGCATTAATATCCATAACCTACAAATGAAGAAGAGAAGTTTGGAGACAGAAAGTGACTCATTAATGATGACACAGCTTAGGTCTAGACTTGGACATTGGATTTCTGTCCCTTCTCTGCCTCTCCTGGCAGTTCCTCTGTATCTTTTTATACTCAGCCAGAGATGAGGAAATTTGTTTAAATGTCCTCAATGTGACACTTTGTTATGATCTCAGATATTAAGAATGCTAAGTTATCCCCACCTGACATCCTACAGAGAGGCACTTGGCTTGAACACTGACATGAAGATTGCATCCTTTGAGAATAAATAATGGTTCCTGTAGTCCCTTCCACATTATACTTTAAAACATAGCAGGGGAGAAAACATACATAGATCAATCAGCAAAATCGCCTTGCCCCCAAACCATGGAGATGTGGGGAGTCTGAACATTCCCAAAGACAGAAAAGCAATTTAAGCTTTTTACAGGAAATTTTTGTAATTGCAGAGGCAGAGACCTAATTTGTGCAGGCTTCCGTGTAAGGAAATACTGAAGCTGGGCTGCTATGGTTTCACCTGTCTGGGGTTTTACGTGCAGAGAAGAAACGAGGAAGATCTTGGGCTATAATTAAATGATGTGATTCGGCACGTGTGTAATGAGGGGTTGATCTGAAAATAGATCAAGAGCCCTCAATTCTATTAGCCTCAGTGCCAGCTTTTTTATAGCACATAATACATTATTAATGTGATGGGGAATCACACTCATTCCTAAACTGACATGAAATTTATAGATAATATACTTGACCCACAGACATTATTTAAGAAAAATCAATACAGTGCACTCATAATATGAAGAACTAGAAGGCAATTAATTTATAATAAAAATACTTTCAAACTGTAAATGCTCAAGCACAATATAATGAAGTATTCAAACTTGCATCTTTGCCCAGAGTGATCTCAACAGCCACAAGTAATAAAGTTGTGGGGTGTTGGTAATGCAAATACTGCTGATGAGGGCTTGTGGGTGAAGTGATTTTCCAGAAACTTTCAAATTAAACCTAATATCACTTTTCCTTGATTTATGTATTAGTTGCCTTCCTGAAAATTAGGTACATGTAAATTTTAAAAATTGAAGCGTAACTCATCTGCCATAAAATTCGTTTCTTAAATGCATGATTCAATTGTTTTTAATTGCATATCCATCACAGTTACCCAATTTCAGAACATTTTATGACCCCCAAAGAAACCCATACCCATGAGCAGCCCTTCCCCTAAACTTCTGGAAACCACTAATCTACCTTCTGTCTCCATGGATTTGCCTTTTTCAAGTATTTCATATAAATGTAATAGTATTTGTGGCCTTTTGTGTCTGGCTTCTTGCATTTATAATGTTTTCAAAGTTGACCCCTGTTGTTTCACGTATCAGAGCTTCATTTCTTTTTATAGTTGAATAATATTCTGTGGTGTGGATACAGCACGTTTTGTTTATCCTTTCATTGGTTGATGTCATTTTGGGTGTTTACACTATTTGGCTATTATGAATAATGTTGCTGTGAACATTTATGCACAAATTTTTGTCTGGACCTATGCTTTCAAGTCCATTGTGCATATATGAGGGGTGAAATTGCTGTATATGTCAACTCTATGTTTAACATTTTAAGGAAATGCTAGGCTGTGTTCCAAGGCAACAGCAGTATTTTACTTTCCCACCAGCACATGTAAAGTCACCGATTTCTCCACATCTTCATCAACACTTGTTACTGTCCATTTTTTTTTTTTTACTATCACTGTCCTAGTGAGTATCATTTAGTGTCTCATTGTGGTTTTGATTTGAATTTCTTTAATAACTAGTGAACATCTTTTCATGTGCTCATTATCCATTTGTATATCTCCTTGAGAGAAATGTCTATTGAAATCCCTTGTGTGTGTGTTAGTTGCTCAGTCGTGTCTGACTCTTTGTGACCCTGGGACTGTAGCTCACCAGGCTCCTCTGTCCATGGGATTTCCCAGGCAAGAATACTGGAGTGGGTTGCCGTTCCCTTCTCCAGAGGATCTTCCCTACCCAGGGATTGAACCTGGGTCTCCTGCATTGCAGGCAGATTCTTTACCATCTGAGCCACCAGGGAAGCCCTTGAAATCCTTTGCCCATCTTTAAATTGAATATTCATCTTTTTATAATTGACCCCTAAGAGTTCTTTATATATTCTGGATACTAGATCTTTATCAGATACATAATTTGCTAACACTTTCTCCCATCCTGTGGACTGTCTTTTTACTTTCTTGATGGAGTCATTTGCATGCAAAAGTTTTTGGTTTTGATTTAGTCTAATTTATGTTTTCTTTTATTGCTTGCTTTTGGTGTCATATCTAAGAAACTTGCTTACTCCAAGGTCATGAAGACTTATGCTTATGTTTTCTTCTAAGACTTTCATGGTTTTAACTCTTACACTTAGGTCTTTGATCACTATGAGTTAATTTTTGTGTATGGTTTGAGATAAGAGTCTTTCGTGTATGGATATCCAGCTGCCCTGGCACCATTTGTTGAAAAGACTGTACTTTCCTCATTGAATTATCTTGATACCCTTGTCAAAATCAATTGCCCATAAGTGTAAGGATTTTATTTGGAGCTCTCAATTCTATTTCATTGATCTATATGCCTGTCTTTATGGCATATATAAAATGTATGCACACTATTTACATATAAAATGGAATTATGTTCTGGGCTCAGACAATTGTCAACAGGTTTTTCACCTGTGTAACTGTCTAGTGGGACATTTGAACATCATGTGAGCGGCAAGGCCATTCTTCCTCCTGTGAGACTATGCTACCCATTGCAGTATAACTAGCATCATTAGTCCCTGCCAATTAAATGCCAGTGTGCCCTCCAGTCACTGTGACAGTTAAGATGTCTCATAAATCTTTAGAATATCCCTCAAGAAGCAGTATTCCCATTAAGAACCACTTCTGTAAAGGTACCTTCTGCACCCTTCAACTTACTTCCTTCTCTGCCTTTCCAGTACATCTCTCATGGCTAAACTATGAGTATTTCCAGGTTATTCCTTTTGCTGAAAGGCTTGTAATAGTTCCTTATGCTCTGTGAAATGAAGGACAAGCTTTCCTACATCGCCCATCAGCTTGATTACCCTTCAAATCGAGGGTACCCTGCACACCACCTGGCCTAGGAACTGGCCTTGTTGCCCCTCCATTGGGTACACTGACAGCTCTTTGGAAATCACATTCGTTTTTCAGAACCAGGTCCATCAGCCCCTCTGGAAGCCTTGGGGTTCTCCTCTCCAACCGGTGATGCCCTTCCTTTAGTTCCCTGTGTGCTGGGACTTTGTTCATCTTGTCATCTGTAGCTTCACCTCAGTCCCAAACACACTGTCTGGCACTGTTAGGATCAATGAATTTTGTTGAAAGGATGAATCCTCAGGACTCCTTTAAGTTCTTATTCCTTCAGGAAACTAACTACTCTCTTTCTCCTGATGCATTGATTTACCTTGCAACACATAAAGATTTATTATCACTTATTTATATAACACATACACATTTATTTGAGAAGATAGACAAGGGACTGTATGTTTAATTCCAGAGAGTAAGGAAAGGAAGCTTCCAGGTCAAAACATCAACTTTGATATTTGGCAGAAAAACAACAAAATCCTGTAAAGCGATTATCCTTCAACTAAAAAATAAATTAATTAAACCCCTCAACTTCATCATCATCAACGTCATTGAGAACAATGATAGAAAGTCTTCCAAATGTTAGAAGTTCTCTGATGGGACAAAGCCTTTTTGTTCCATGAGGAAAGAGGTGATTTAAAACCCAAATGCCCCAAGTGAGATATTCAGGAAAGTGGAAATGTCTGGTGGAAAATAAGCAGAGGTTATGGAGAGATTCGGAGAAGGCAATGGCACCGCACTCCAGTACTCTTGCTTGGAAAATCCCATGGACAGAGGAGCCTGGTAGGCTGCAGTCCATGGGGTCGCTAAGAGTCGGACACGACTGAGCGATTTCACTTTCACTTTTCACTTTCATGCATTGTAGAAGGCAATGGCAACTCACTCCAGTGTTCTTGCCTGGAGAATCCCAGGGACAGGGGAGCCTGGTGGGCTGCCATCTATGGGGTCGCACAGAGTCAGACATGACTGAAGCGACTTAGCAGCAGTAGCAGCAGCATGGAGAGATTAGGGAGCCTGAGGGACCTAAAAGCAGCAAGAATATAGGGAACAGTTGGAAGAATACATTTGTCTGAGGTGGCAGGTGCTGTGTTTAAATTACTTGTTTGCAAACATTGACACTGGAGTTGACCTTGGACACCAATCCTTCTGCTAGGACTCTGATGTCCAAGCCATTGTTAAAATTTTTTATTTTCATGATTTGACATTTTAATATGACTTTTTTCATTCCAAAATTACTACATGTTAGTTAGAAAAATATGAAGAAATATGATTAAATAAAAAGAGACAACATCCATCGCCATGAATTCCACTGCCTACAGATGGCACTGTGAATATTCTGGTGCACATGTTTCCAGTCACTTTCTCTCCATATTTTTAACCCCTCCTCGGTTTGTTTTTGATAGTTAGTCATTGGGTAAAACTGCCAATTTCAGGGTTACAAAAGAAAAAATGGGACAAGAGCAAAAAGAGGGTAAACAAGAAGTGGTGAGGAGTTTGCCGGCTCTTCTCCTCTGTCCAAGGACTGTGCTGGGCATGGCTCTGAGTGATTAGGGTATTGATTCTATTATATCTTGCACTGCACAGCTGTGACGTCAGTAACACAATTCAGAATGACCAGAATGAAATTAACCATGAGTCAGATGGCAGCTCCTGGCTTTTTAAGCCAAGGAAGAATGATTTTGGTCAGGGTGTTTTGATTCAATATTTTCTCTCCTATGGCTTTTGTTTCATTTTTTGTGTTTCCTTTTGGACTTCACGTCAAGTCCAAAGGGTGATGTTGAAACTGCATTCTAACTGATGTTCAGCATTTTCTTCTCCCCAAATGGCCAACACTAAGCCTATGCAGTGTCTCTGGCAAGGCTCCCCTCCTTCTTCCCACAGTCCGCATGCACTTCATCCTTCATGAACTAGGACTGCCCTGACTGCTTCTGACAGCCCATAAGATTCTGCTTTCAATTCCTTCCTCCTCATCCTCTGCCCCACAGCAGACGCAGCTTCTAAAGCCCAGCCCTAGTTAGTACCTTTTTGCTCAGAAACCTTTAACAGGTCCCTGATGTAAAAGGAATTAAGTTCAGCCCTTAGTAGGTTGTTTGCCCCAGTCTGCCTCTCCTGTCTACTATTCTGTTATTCTCAAATGGCTCCAGTGGAAAGGAATCTTGGAAGAGACTGCCAAGCACTTTGAAAAATATTTGCTTGTTTAGCTAATTATGAAAGTTACACACGTCCATCGTAGACAACTTTGAAAACACAGAGAATGTAAAGAAGAAATTAATAATCGCTCATATCCCACTGCCTAGAGTTAGCCACTGTTAATATTTTGGGTCCAAATGTTTCAAATTACATTCAAACTATACATAAAATATTGTATTCTGATGTTTTCAGTTCTTATTATGTTATGGACGTTTGCTCAGATCATTAAATATTCTCATAAAATGTGATTTGGGTGGTTGTTCAATGTTTCATGACATAGTTGGGCCATAATTAGTGTAATCATTCAACTATTGTTGGGACTGTTAGACATTTAGGTTTCTTTTTCCCTTTTTTGGCCATGTCATGCTGCATGCAGAATCTCAGTTCCTCAACCAGGGATGGAAGCAGTGTCCCTTGAAGTGGAAGTGTGTCCTTAACGACTGGACCTCCAGGGAATGCCCCAGACATTTAGAGTTCTATCAAGGTTTTACTATTATAAATAATGCAAAATGAACTTGCTTGCATATACTTTTTTACAACATTTTTATATTTGGTTAGAAGAGATTTCTAGAGGATGGCACTTTATAATACTTCTGCCTACTATATTTTAATAAATGGTGTATTTGTTTTATTTCCATTACTAAGCAAGTAACATACACTGTGTACACTGAACTGGCAGAAGGTTTTGCCTGAAGTAGGTGTACTCTGAATGTTGGTTGAGTTAGAAGACAATTCACCTCCCCAGATCTCAGATTCTTTCTTTGCAAAACGGAAGCATTGAATTATAATACCTTTTAAGCCATGACATTTCAAATTTTTTGTACCTTCAGACTTTAGCTAACACTATATATTTAAGATACGATATTCATAAATAGTTGGAACCACAGCCCATTTCTCATATAGATAGCTAATGTCCGTGAGGCTCAGGATGGCCTGCAGCCTGTGTAAGGACTGGCGGTAGATGCTGGGAGGTGGGATGGCAAGTTGGGCAGTCCACAGGATTGCATTCCCTTAGCCCTGGCTTCCATTTCCCCTCTTTGTGACCTTGGATAAAGCACCTTTGCCTCTCTGGATTTCAGATCTTTTGTAAACACTATCAATCATGCCTACTTTAATGGGAGGACTACAAGAAATAATCTATGTAGGGCTCCTTTTAAGGGTGGGTTTTAATTGTCATGCTATTTTTATAATGCACATTTTAGTCAATCACTTAGGCATCCTGTGCCCTGAATGATGACACACAAGTTTGATTTAACAGGGTTGCTCTTCAAGGAAGGCATTAATTCTCTTTTTCAACATCAGCACATTAAATGGTGAGTCACCACATAAGCCTATTTTCTGTATAGGCCTTTAATATTTTTAATATTGTGTTTTTAATAGCAGAATCTAGACACAGGGGCTGTTTAAACATTCCTCATGAAATCTAGAGAAACTAGGTATTGATTTTGTCCTACCATAGGCATACACAGACCCAGAAAATGAAATCAATTCATTGATTTTTCAGGTAAATTATTAAATATTTCGAGATCAGCATTTCGCGTGTGTGTGCTAAGTCACTTCAGTTGTGTCCGACTCTTTGCGACCCTACAGACTGTAGCCTGCCAGGCTCCTGTGTCCATGGGATTCTTGACACAAGAATACTGGAGTGGGTTGCCATGCCCTCCTCTGGGGAGTCTTCCCTACCCAGGGGTCGAACCCATGTCTCTTACATTTCCTACACTGGCAGGCAGTTTCTTTACCACTAGCGCCAAGGTCTACATTATCCTTGCTAAAATATAGCCTACCAGGCTCTCCCCCACTCCCATCACAACCTTGTAACAAAAGTAATTTTAAGGCCACTAAGGTACTAAGGCCGGAAAACAAGAGGAGGGTCCTAGAAGAGGCCAGAGGAATAAATAAATTTTTTAAAAAACTGATAAAAACAAAATTAAAAAAATAGTGTTTATGAGGCCTCTCTGGTGCCTCAAGGAATTTGTCTTTTTTTACCTGTCTCTCAGTCCTGATGAGAGAGTAGATCAGGCTTCAAGTGCATTCTCACCCCCTGCTTTTCCAGTGGTTTCCAGGTGGGTTATGGAACACAGTTCTCCTGTTTAGTGTATTTCTGTGCTAGCTTCTGCCTTTAGGGAATGAACTGGCTGGTCTTCTTACTGGGTGAAGGCTGTCTAGGACTTTATCATGAGATGTGCTCTGGGGTTCACTGGAAGCTCATCCTTTGAAATTTGGAGCCCACTTTCACAGAAGCCACATAATGATGGGTGGTTCTATTGCCCAGTTGAGCCTGAATCCACAGAATGGGGAGATGTAGAAACCTCATCAGAGACAGACTAGTTGAACTGGGTCCTGTAAAGGAAAGAGGTGTGGCTAAGGAGAGATGGGCCGGTAATAAACAAGATAAGTGCTTGCTGCCTGGGCACTGCCCAGATCCTTGCTGTCTGTGTCTCAGAGAAAGGGGCAGAACTCTGTTCTCTAGAGGGTGATTGGCCTGGCCTCCCTGCTGAGTTGGCACTACCCTCCTGCCTTTCTCCTTCTAGCTGCTGGGGCCCAAGAATATTCTGTACAGCTGAAGTGGGTGGTGGGGGTGGGGAGTCTTCAACATGAATATTTATGTTAACAAGCTGATGAAAAGATTTTGGGAAAAATAGTATAAATGGCTGGGTTAACACTCATTTCATATTTATAGTAGAAAAGTGCAGAGTTTGGAATGAAACATTTCTGTATGAAAAGTCTGTCTCCACCCTGTACTGGTGCATGGCCTTGGGCAAGCTACTCCACCAGGGTAAACGGGATAATCACAGACATATGTTACAGGATTTCTGCGAGCAGTTCTATACAGTGATGTATGTGAAGTGCTTAGTACAGTCTAGGCTCATTGAAAGTGCTAAGGAAACAAACCCAACAAACCCTCAAGCCAAACTTTTTATGATTTAAAATGCCTTGGCTTCAGGCCAGGAAGTTTTCAATCAGCCTTAGTTTGTCACTATCCTTGAGTTATGTAATTCAATATTGATTTTAAGAACAGTGCATCTGGAGTTGCCTATATGTGTTACATGGAGAAGTTCAACCCCTTTTATCAAACTAAGTGACGAGTCTGTGTCAGACACTGCTGGGTGCTAAGGCCAGAGATGAAGGAATGCAACCCCTTGAGCCTGTGTAGTGGAAATGGCACTGGAGTGGGAGACAGATGGGAAGGAAGAAGGAAGACATAGTGGATGAGAGTGGAGGTCTGGCATCCGACTACCTCTTTCAAATCTCAGCTCTATCAGTGATGGCCTTGTGACCTTGTAACTTGAGCTCTCCACATCTCAGTTTTTCCTTTTGTAAAGTGAAAGTGTTAGTTGCTCAGTCGTGTCCAACTCTTTGAGACCCCATGGACTGTAGCCCGCCAGGCTCCTCTGTCCTTGGGATTCTCCAGGCAAGAATACTGGAGTTGGGTGCCATTCCCTTCTCCTGGGGATCTTCCCGACCCAGGGATTTGAACCCATGTCTCATGCATTGCAGGCAAGCTCTTTACCATCTGAGCCACCAGTGAAGCCCTTCCTTTTGTAAAATGGGGGTAATAATAGCATATTTCCTAAAAGTGCTATTGCAGGGATTTTTTTTCTAATTTTAACCACATTAAAAACATTTTTTAAATTGGAGTATACTTGCTTTACAATGTTGTGTTAGTTTCTGCTGTACAGCAAAGTGAATCAGCTATGCATATACATATATCTCCTCTTTT
Organism: Bos indicus x Bos taurus; assembly: GCF_003369695.1. Taxonomy (NCBI): domain Eukaryota; kingdom Metazoa; phylum Chordata; class Mammalia; order Artiodactyla; family Bovidae; genus Bos; species Bos indicus x Bos taurus. Next base: position 96,352,546 of record NC_040076.1, on the reverse strand, counting down.
TTAGATTCCCTTACCATTTAGGTCACCACGGATCCCTGAATAGAGTTCTCTGTTCTATACAGTAGGTTCTCATTAGTTATCTGTTTTAAACATAGTAGTATATACGTCAATGCCAATCTCCCAATTCACCACTCCCCCACCCCCACCTTCTCCCCTTGGTAACCATAAGTTTGTTCTTTACCTCTGTGATTCTATTTCTGCTCTGCTAATAAGTTCATCTGTACCAGTTTTCTAGGTTCCACATATAAGCAATATTATGCAGTATTTGTTTTTCTTATTGTAGGGATTAAATGAGATGCTCCATGCATCTTGCTTAAGAAAATGCAGGGCTGAAGGTAAGCACCAGTAAATGTTGTTTAATTACTGTCTTGTGAGAACAAGAGTGAATTCTAAATTCTAGTCTTCTCTTTCCCACTGAATAGTTTTGTAATCTTGGGCAAGGCTCATGTCTCTGAATCAAAAAGGAAGGAAGGAAGGAAGGGGGTTACTGTGTGGGCCAGTTGGTTCTGTCAAGGAAAGCTCAGACGGTAAAGCGTCTGTCTACAATGCGGGAGACCTGGGTTCGATCCCTGGGTCGGGAAGATCCCCTGGAGAAGGAAATGGCAATCCACTCCAGAACTGTTGCCTGGAAAATCCCAAGGACAGAGGAGCCTGGTAGGCTACAGTCCATGGGGTCGCAAAGAGTGGGACATGACTGAGTGACTTCACTTTCCTTTCCTTACACAGTGGGGGCAGGCTTCCCAGGTGGCTCAGTGGATAAAGAATCTGCCTGCAATGCAGGAAATGCAGGTTCGATGCCTGGGTCAGGAAGATCCCCAGGAGGAGGGCATAGCAACCCACTCCAGTATTCTTGTCTGGAGAATCCCATGGACAGAGGAGCCTTGTGGGCTACAGTCCATAGTGTCTCAAGGAATCAGGCACAGACTGAAGAGGCTGAGCACACATGCACACACTGGGGGCAAGAAGGATTAGTCTGGAATATAGCATCTTATACTGCTTGTCCTGTGTTCAAGTCACCGGGAAACGGCACCAAGCCAATTCAGACAAGACTGCTTGGAGGCTTGGTATTCTCAATTTAGAAAATAAAAAGGCAGGGTTGGGGGAATTAACTACTTACATTACCTTTCAGATTTATAATTCTCAAGTTCTAAATCCCCATTCTACTTCTAACTTACTGTGTTTTGTACACTGAGGTATCTGGACAAATAGCCAGTTTTATTTTCCGATCACAGTGGTAGATGTGAGTAGCTCAGTAATAAGACTGTGGCTGAAATTCAAATAGGAAACACACCCACGTGGTATGAAAAATGTCAAATGACAGAGTTAAACATGATGTTTTCCCTACAGTGGCATTCTGAATGGAGAATTACAAAGTTGGATTTCAATGACTGGCCTTTTTCACTGGCTATAAATACAAGGTTATAGGATAAGAATGGCTTGTTTAAGTTTCTCCTTACACCTAAGCAGAAGGGGTGGCAATTCCTTCCTGTTATAACAGTGCTTAGCCTGGTATAAATAGTTCTCCCTGAGTGTGACCCTGTTCAGATAAAGGATGTGACCTGCTGATTTTCATGCTAGTAACTGCCTGGCTGAATGACTGTCCTGGGAGGTTTATATAGGAGTCCAATTCCATGAAAGTCTATTTCGTAAAACCCACAAATGGCATACAGTGCTTTCAAAACCTGGACCTCACAAAATTACTAATTAATGTGTTCCTGCCAGTTGCTAGTATTAATGCTGATAAAGGGCCTATTCAAATAGAACATTAGTGATTTCAAAGGGTTGTTTCAATTTTTAAATTTGTTCAGGGGGAGAAGATAGAATATAGTTCTTTTCTCTTTTAGAAAGGTGGAATATCATTAATTAAAACTTATTTCTTAACCAACTGTAAGATTCTCTTCTAGGCACCAGAAAAGATCTATTTCTCTCAATCAGTAGAACTAATTGATTTCAGAAATACAGTGTTACTCCTTTTTTCTTAAAAATTCTGTTACTATAAAAAAAGTGATAACTAACTTATAAAAAATTTAGGCAGGAGGAAGAAGACTATAGTCTCTCACTTTAACATGCCTACTGTTATATCAGTTTACAAATTATTTTCATGTAAGAGATGTAGCATTCAGAGCATATTTTTGTTCCTTTCTTTTTCTCTAGAAAAAATTTTTTCACCCATGAACACTCATTAGTTTGCTTGAATCAAGAATGGGATATTTATTAAGTCCTGTTTTAAGTGAATGCCATAGATTAAAAAAAAAAATACTAATTCTAATACCTAGGTTATAAAACAAGCAAATAGATTCAACTAATAACATGCAGAGTTCCTCTCCACCCACCCCTCTTTCAAATTTGGGAGGCCACACTATGGTTGGCTTTATTAGGTGGGACTTCAGTCTCGCACAGTGTATAATTAACAACCAAATCAAACTGGCATTGCAGAGGTAAGAAGCACCAGCTCAGTCTTTGCCAACCCTCTGGCCAGGCTGAATTGTCCACTGGGACTAGGAACTTCCTTCCAAGACAAAGCGCCTGTGGCTATAGCTGCTGAGGTCTCCAGTCTCTGAATAAACAAGCCCTGATCCAACTGGGCTGGTAGGGGTGTGTGAGAGCCCTGCCTGGTGTACCTTCTGGTCTCATTCCTTGTCTCTCTCCGTGGGACCATGACCTCTAAATTCTACTCTCTCTCAGTAATGGTTAGGAAAACTTTTCTCAGTCCCTGCCAACCTCACTGAGGCCATCTTGCTCTCTGATATGGGGCTAGGCACAGTGCGTCAACTTTTAAAATAAAACATTAAAAAATTTACATTATGAAATATTTCAGACATAGGCAAAATGTAGAGAGCAGAGGCTTCCCTAGTGGCTCTGGGGTAAAGAATCAGCCTGCCAGTGATCCCTGATCTGGGAAGATCCCCCATGTCAGTGGAGCAACTAAGCCCCATGTGCCACAACTGTTGAGCCTGTGCTCTAGAGCCCAGGAGCCACAAGAAAAGCCACCACAATGGGAAGCCCATGCACCGCAATTAGAGAGTAGCCCCCACTCACCACAGCTACAGAAAAGCCCGTGCAGCAATGAAGAACCGGCACAGCCAGAAATAAATAAATAAAACTACTTTTAAAAAAAAGTTTAGAAAGCAAAATGATAACTGCTCCTATTTAACAGATTTTTACCAATTTTGCTATAGATCTTTCTTTCTGGAAATCAATAAAAGGTACCAATCAATAGCTAAGACTCTTCTATTTCCTTGCTTCCTTCTTTCTCTGTAGAGGTAACTACTATCCTGGAGATGATATTCATCATCCCCACAGATGTTTTAAACATTTTTTAAATCACATAAGTTGTATCCTTATAGATTGTTTTGTATGTGTTTAAAATGTTTAAAAATAGTATCAACTAACGTTTTCACTCAGAGTTTTAATTTTGAAGTTAATCTGTCTCTAGGTCTAGATAATCTATTATAACTCAGGTGTAATCTCTTACTGAACTGTTGCTGTTCAACTGCTAAGCTGTGTCCAACTTTGTGACCCCATGTACTACAGCACACCAGGCTTTCCTGTCCTTCACCATCTCCCAGAATTTGCTCAAACTCATGTCCATTGAGTCAGTGATCTATCCAACTATCTCATCCTCTGTCACTCCCTTCTTCTCTGGCTCTCAATCTTTCCCAGCATCAGAGTCTTTTCCAATGAGTCTGCTCTTTGCACCAGGTGGCCGAAGTATTGGAGGTTCAGCTTCAGCATCAAGTCCTTCCAGTGAGTATTCAGGGTTTATTTCCTTCAGGATCTCCTTGCAGTCCAAGGGACTCTTAAGGGTCTTCTCTAGCACCACAGTTTGAAAGTATCAATTCTTTGGCACTCAGCCTTCTTTTTAGTCCAACTCTCACATCCATACATGACCACTGGAAAAACCATAGCTTTCACTATATGAACCTTTGTTGGCAAAGTACGTCTCCTTACACATGTGTGCTTGGAGTTACTGGGGTGTAAAGTAACTATAACTTACAATATATTGCCAAATTTCTTTCTGAAGTGGTTGCAGAAATTTGTTCTTCCATCAGACATATGTAAGACTTCTTGTTTCTGCACATCATCACCAACACCTGGTGTTATGAGACTTTAAAATTGTTGCTTAAACGAAAGGTTTAGAAAGACTTCAGTGGGTTTACTTTGTTAAGTATTTCTCTGATTATTCAATTTGTTAAGTAGGTCTTTTTTTTCTTTACCTTTTCTGTGAATTGCTTGTTTCTAATCTTTGCCCGTTTTCTATTGTGTTGTTTCTTTTTTTTATTCATCTGTAGGAATTTTAAAATACATGTGATTTATACTAATCCTTTGTTAGTTAGATACAGTGAATGTATCTTTTCTAGATCTGTGGCTTTTCTTTCTTTCTTTTCTTTTTTAAAGTTCATTTTATCATGGTGTCATGGAGACTTACAGCTATTGAACTTATTTGGCCAACAGAATCTTCAAAATAAAGAGGGATGGTTTTCAGAACCTGAAATGGAAAACGCTAAAATATCATGGCAAATGTAGACCTCCCATGCTGTTTCTCTCCACTTCTGATAGCTAATGTAAAATTTGCTTCAAAAGAGAATTTAATTGGAGTAATGCTCAGGTTCTTGGGATAATCTCCAGTTCTTTGTGTTACCCATTCTGACTCGTTGGAGAATATTTCTTTATATGTTTTTAAATTTTTGGTTGTGAGCAAACTTCAGTGGAGTTTATTTTGTCTGGGATATCCCATCTGGCCTGGGTGGTCAGAGTATCCTTTCAGAGTTTTTTGCATTTTTCTTCTGCAAGGTTCTCATTGTTTACTTGCTCAGTTGTGTCTGACTCTTTGTGACCCCATGGACTGTAGCCCAACAGAGTCCTCTGTCCATGGGATTCTCCAGACAAGAATACTGGAGTGGGTTGACATTTCCTCCTCCAAGGGATCTTCCTGACCCAAAGGTCAAATCCATGTCTCCTTTGTCTCCAGCGTTGGCAGGCAGATTCTTTACCACTGGGCCACCTGGGAAGCCTTTGTGAAAGGTGCCTTATGGGTATTTGTGGCCCAGTCTTTATGTTAAATTCTTAGCCTTGGAATTCTCATACTGAGTGAGTACTGTGAATCTAGACTCCACCCTTTTGTGGAAAGGCTAAGGTTTTGGTTTCTCATGCAAGCCTTTTTTGTTTTGTATTCAGAACTCTGGGCAGAGACCAGCTCCCTTGATGATCACTGATGGGTGAGTAGGATTTTTCTTGTGTTTCCTTTCACTGACGATGAGGTCCTTTGAAAGTCCTAGATCTGTGTGGGTATCTCAGTTCCAACTCCCCTCTTCCAGGGGGCCTAAATCTACTGTCCCTCCTGTGTGGGCCTTCATGTCCTTAAGCAGTAGTGCCCCGTCCTGGGTACTAACCCTTCTTCCCCTCTTTCTCCCATTTCCCCTTCTGATTCACCTCTTCATTCTCTGAGGCTTAACTGATGCTAATACTACTTTTGATAATACATCTTGTGGTTTCAAGTCCCTTCACAGTCTAGGCCTCACAGCTATCAGCTCCCTGAGGACATGGCCCATGTTTTAGTCTTCTTCAATGTTAATATACGATCGAGCAGACTTCTTGCAACAAATATTTGTTTACTGATTCACAAACTTCCCAGTGTGGGAAATTGCTGTGTCTGTATCTTCACACAAAACATATGAGCTGCCTTCCACGTAAGCCTATGAAAGAGAGTACTCCAAGCCTCAGATCCTACTGGGGTATTGTGGAGAGAGCATTGGACTAAGAGTCAGAACTCCAGGGTTTTAGATTAACCTGTTACAGAAAAAGTGTATGTCTTTAAACAAATCCGTCTACCTTTCTGAACCTGTTTCTTTGTCTTCAAAACAAAGATAATATATTGGCTCTGCTTACCCTGAAGAGTTGTGAAGAGGATTAAATAAGAAATGCCACATGAAAAGGGGGTATAAACTTTAAAAGGCGATCCACAGTGTGTTGTTGGTAATGTTTGGTTGTTTGTGGGTCAGGACATGGTAAACCACAAAGGCAGTAATGAGATTTCCGATTCCTCCTGGGGGACGTTGTTTATGCTAGCATTGTCTGATTGCCGGCCTTGCTACAAGAAATATTGCTTTTGCTTGTCAAACTCTCTTTAATGGTTAACATACTGACCGAAGAAGCCCTATTGATATTCTAGATGGCTTAGACAAAGGTTCATTTTTGGTTGTTTAACTCAAAGAATTGCACCATATATCATCCTCTTTTCTAGCAACATCCATTTTTATTTTAAGTCAATACAAATTTTTACTGCCATGATGCCTTTCTAAGCAGAAATGAGGCTCCCTCACATCTCGCCTCCACCTCTCTTTCTCCCTCCCTCACCTGTGTGCATCCAGCCCCTCTGTGTAGATTTGTACCTAGAGGGCTCCTGCCATACCAAAGGGACACTCACATCCATTCAGCAAACACTGGTTCCTAACACTTATGTGTAAAGCAAACCTTTGTAAACAGGATATCTTATTTTCAACTTAAATAACACATGTTCTCACTTTGGTTTTGATCTGCATTCAGTCACCATTGGTTTAGTGTCTATCTCTCCATCAAGTTCAGTCTCTGCAGACTATAAACATACGCTATTTAGGAATCCTGGTGACTCCTTTTATTAAATGAAGACTCCTTGCTGGTAAATAACCCCAGCCCTCCCTGCCATTAACATGTTCTTGTCATGGGTTCTCACATAAGAGGAATGTGTGGGTTGTAATATTGATTTTTTTACCCTGTTTCATTTTTGAGTCACTATCTGCTTTAAACACATGTATTTAAAAAAACTGAGCACAGCTCCTGTCTCCAGTGTTGTCAGAGTGCCATGGAATGTAATGCTGAATGTTACCTAGGCCCTGACCAGTGGGATAATCACAGTCGTATAAATTATAGGTTCTCTTTGGAGAACAGAATGATTTTCTGAGTCATTTCCAGAGCCTCTGAAGTGGCACTTCCTGTTGTTAGAGATCTGTGGTGCTGAGCTAAGATTTTAGCTGTTGGCTCCTGTGGCTGAGACATGCAGGGACTATAAAGCTCACTCCCAGGTGCTGGGTTGGAAGAAATGATTGGATCCCAAACTTGTATTTCATAGACAAGAAAGTGTGACCTAAAGGATGTGCCCAGGGTCACACTGCTGTTCCCTGGACCCAAAAGGTCTGCCTCCAGTACACTGGCTTTGGTTTTATTTTACCAAGTTTAAGTTTCAGCAGTTTATTTTTTGCAGAAGTAATCATCTCTAGTCTCTGAAGTTAGACAGATCTGTGTTAGAGTTATGGTCTTTCTAAGCCTGGTTTCTTTATCTAAAGTATTAGTCTGCTCAGTTTTGTCTGACTCTCTGGGAACCCATGGACTATATTCCTCCAGGCTTCTCTGTCAATGGGATTCTCCAGGCAAGAATACTGGAATTCGTTGCCATTCCCTTCTCCAGGGGATCTTCCTGACTGAGGGATCAAACCCGGGTCTCCTGCATTGCAGGCAGATTCTTTACCATCTGAGCCACCAGGGAAGAGCTTTTCTTTTTAAAAAAAAAGAGCATAAAAATGCCCACCTTATTAGGATTTTTGTGCTAATTCATGTTAATGTATATGAAGTCTGTGGTATGTACTAGATTAAAATACAGATATTATTGTTATTGCTCTAGGAGATGGGGCTGGATCAACTGCTCCCTCTAATTTTAATAATAATTTACATTTTCTATAATACTTTTTTGGTAGTCTTTCCTAAAGTCTTTTCTCATCTCTCCAGCTTTGGGCTCCATGTACATCCACGTAGGCCTCTCTTGGGTGTTGAGTGTTTTATTTTTGAAGTATTTCTAGCTACCCAATAACCTGGTTCTCATCGCAGAATCCTGGATTGTTAGGAGAAAATCTCTAGCCTCCTTAGGCTGTGAGCACTGGAAGAAATAGATTCTCGCTTCCTCTGCTGGCCTGTTTCTCTTTCTTTAGAAGTTGTGCTTAGAATATTAACCAGGCTGGTGTAGGAAGTGAGATACTGAGTCGGGGGTTGAAAGCCTTAGGCTGGGGTTGGGGGTTGGGTGGGGCAGTAAAATAGGGGAGACCCTAGCTGAGCTCAGCTTCAACTGAGATGAGCAAGACAAGTATTTGATAGTTCTCAAATGGAATAGTAGCTCAGGGGACTAAAAGACAGGTGACTAATTCAGGGTTCAGTTGTTTCCTTGGGAGTGAGGCCTCCATGGCCCTGCTCTCTGGTTAGAGTTGAGTAGGCCAAGGTTAAACAGATGCAGTTGCATTCAAGAGGCTGGGCTGTGTGTGTACATATGCACATGCGTATTAATTATTGTCAAGTTAAACTACAGCAAGACAGTATAAATAGCCTCCTTCTTTATTTGTTTTCCTAGGGAAAAGTGGGTAACAGCAATCATCTTGCTTGACCTGTAGGCAGTGAGGGAGAGTTGCCTAGAACATCTGGAAGCCTGCAGCTTGGTGGAGAAAGCAGTGATTAAAAAATAAAAGTCAGAAGGGAGGTTGAGTTCAACTTCCTCTTCCTGCTGGTACAAGACTACGGGACATCAGCAGAATGATGTGCAAAAGAGCTGGCGGGCTAGTCCCTTGTCCTGTCAATAAACAGATGATCCCAGTGTCTTGTCTTATGGAAACAGCCCCCTCCCTGCTACCACTGGAAAATGGAGGAAAAAAAAAAAAAAAAGGAACGGGGGAAAAATACTGTATCTGAGAAATAATGGAAAAATACAAGAAATGGAGTGGTGGGGAATAAAAGGAGGAAATCAAACCCTTTGGCATTTTGCACAGTGTCCGCCCTGGAATTGAACTGAATTGAATGTGGTCCATGAAATGCATCTTTAAATTAATAACGCACTGCTGATTTTATAAATTCTCAAGCTGGAAAGAACCATGGCAAGCATCCACAGTAGCCTTTCTGTTCGAAGGTTGGGGCATCTCAGGCCCAGAAAAGCAAAGTAACCTGTGCGAGGTGAGGCACACACTGCTAGAGAGGCTGGCCTGAAACCACCACCCCTGCTTTGCTTCCCTGTGGTGCCTTCTTGGCACCGTCTTGGTTCCAGGCAGGCAAAGCTCCTCTGGTTTACCTCTCTCTGCACTCCAGCCCATCCCCACCAACCCTTTCACCATGAGTGGAGAGGGGTTCCAGTCAGCTGACAAAAAGGAGAGGGAGGGCGTGGGTCAGGTGTGAAGTCAAGGAGAGGGCGCTCTTGAGCCCTAGTCCTGGGAGCTGTGCTCATCTCCAGATCCAGGCAACATGATTTAACACCAGCCAAGAAATAACAATGGCCCCTGATTCTGCAGCTATGAAATGCTCTTTCTTTTGAATGTTTTTGACAATCTCCTGACTTGACTTTTCTGTTCCCCTCCTCTCTCTGTCTCCCTCAGCTATCCCACTCACTGTTGCCAGAACCTTCTCTTACTCTTCTGGTCATAACTTTCACCATACTAAAACCTTTGGTGGCTCCCAGCGCTTGTGGCTTAAAGCTTAATCCCCTTAGCTCAGCATTCAAGGTCCAGGAGAGATGAGTTTTACTAATCTTATAGCCATAGAGCTTGTAATGAAACACTTCTCCAAAAAACTGCAAGCAGCTGAGCAGCAAATAAATTCCAATAAGGACCTCCTTATAGTTCATTAAAAAACAAACAAAAAAAGCCAACACTGAGAACTTTGCTTTGATATTTAAAGCTAAGTTAAAATGGATCACCTTGAGTGATATGACACAGTCCAGTCATAAATCACATTTTAACATTCTGTTTACAACTCTTATTATCCTACTTTTTGACTAGAAACTGGCCTTGCAAACAAGCTAAGCTGCGAGATTAGTCTGGCAAATTTCCTTCATTTTCTAATGCCAGTGCTTCCCCCTTGATTTTTTGAGTCTGTGTTTGTTTTGTTTTTATGCCAAGAAAGGCTTGATGCCCCTTTTCTTAACAGGAGAAAATTACTTTAAAAGTCCAAATAGTTTCCTGTGTATAAATTAGGCTTCTAGGCTTGGTGAATTTGCAATCATTAGTTAATGGCTTCATGATGATGCCTTTTGCCAAGTGACTTCTGAAAACTGGGGACAAATTGGATGATTCAGAACTGAAGAAAGAGCCATCTGCTTATTTATGTGTGCGATGTCTCTTACTCTCAAGCCTGGGACACGATAAAGTCTTTGATTGAGGGGAAGGAAACACATCTCACTTCTCACCGCCCAGCAAACGCCTCTGCACCTCCCACTTCAACTCTTCCTTTCTAGGGAAAGTGCTTTAGGAAGAATGCCATCTCTTCCCCCTCCTTTTTGTGGGTTGATTTCAGCTGAAGCTGCAGTACTTGGACCACCTGATGTGAAGAGTCATCAGAAAAGACCCTGATGCTGGGAAGGATCGAGGGCAGGAGGAGAAAAGGGGCAGCAGAGGATGAGATGGTTGGATGGCATCACTGACTCAATGGATATGAGTTTGAGCAAACTCCGGGAGATAGTGAAGGACAGGGAAGCCTGAAGCGCTACAATCAATGGGGTCACAAATAGTCAGACACGACTTAGCAACTGAACAGCAAGTTTTCTTTTTTACTCTCTCATTCAGTGTTTTCTTAACATTCACTAGTTCCAGCAAGATTAAACTCAAGAATTTTCTTAAACTGAACAAAATGGCCTTTCAAAATGGCCTTACTTCCCTTCATTTCAAATTGCCCATTCTGTTTGCTTAACAGATATCTCTTTTGCCATTATAGATTATTAGTCTTCCTGTACTGTGTTCTTGCTTTGGGTAATCACATGATCTCAGCCTTCACTGAAAGAAATGAGTTCCTTAGGCAAATGAAAAGGCACTTTGAAGTTCTGTAATAATTTAAGTCTAAAGATGTATTGTTCATCACTTAGGACAAATTTGTCTTCAGAAACCATTCACAGGAACCTTGAGGATCCAGGCTATTGTTTTTCATAAGTAACAACTTGCATTATGTTGGTCGGTTGGGCCTGTAGTTTTATTTGACAGATACATGAGAAGATTTCAAACTGCTTTGCTGATTAAGAAACTAACCCAAAACAATCTTGAATGCAGTCTTCCACATACCCTAGGCCATTGGCACTTAGTATTATCTTTATTTTAGCAACAATAATCTGAACAGGGGTTCCTATTTTTATTAACAACTCTTAACCTGTGTTTTTTTCCACTGTCACTTCAGTTTTTAGAATATTTGTTGAATGAGTGAATAACTAAAGAGCCACTATTATTTATCTTTCTTAGATGGAAAGACTGAGGCCTAGAAAAAGTATGACTTTTTCACGGTTCCACGTGAAACCTTTGGACCTCTGGGTCTAACTCCTCTGATAAGGCCACGAAGGTAAGTGCACTTGCAGAGCCATTCTTGTCATCCGTGTACTCATGTAAGATATATTAGGATCAGTCTGTCTCAGAGAGACTTTTAAAATTGTGGATAAGTTACACAAAAATAAACTGAAAATGGATTAAAGATCTAAATGTGAGACCAGAAACTATTAAACTCTGAGAGGAAAAGAGAGGCAGAACACTCTCTGACATAAATCACAGCAAGATCCTCTATGACCCACCTCCCAGAGTAATGGAAAAAAAAAACAAAACACAAAAATAAACAAATGGGATCTAATTAAACTTAAAAACTTTTGCACAATGAAGGAAACTATTAGCAAAGTGAAAAGACAGCCTTCAGAATGGGAGAGAATAGCAAACAAAACAACTGACAAAGAATTAATCTCCAAAATATATAAGCAGCTCATGCAGCTCAATACCAGAAAAATAAATGACCCAATCAAAAAGTGGGCCAAAGAACTAAACAGACATTTCTCCAAAGAAGACATTCAGATGGCTGACAAATACATGAAATGTTGCTCAACATCACTCATTATTAGAGAAATGCAAATCAAAACCACAATGAGGTTTCATCTCACACTGGTCAGAATGGCTGCCATCAAAAAGTCTACAAACCGTAAATGCTGGAGAGGGTGTGGGGAAAGGGGAACACTTTTATACTGCTGGAGGGAATGCAGACTGGTGTAGCCACTATGGAGAACAGTGTGGAGATTCCTTAAAAAACTGGAAATAGAACTGCCATATGATTCAGCAATTCCACTGCTGGGCATACACACCAAAGAAAGCAGAATTGAAAGAGACACATGTACTCCAATGTTCACTGTAGCACTGTTTACAATAGCTAGGACATAGAAGCAACCTAGATGTCTATCAGTACATGAATGGATAAGGAAGTTTTGGTACATATACACAATGGAATACTACTTAGCTATAAAAAAGAACGCATTTGAGTCAGTTCTGAAGAGGTAGATGAAACTGGAGCCTATTATACAGAGTGAAGTAAGTCAGAATGGGAAATACCAATACAGTATATTAATGTATATGGAATTTAGAAAGACAATAACGATGACCCTATATGCAAGACAGCAAAAGAGACGCAAATGTAAAGAATAGACTTTTGGACTATGTGGGAGAAGACGAGGGTGGGATGATTTGAGAGAATAGCATTGAAACATGTATGTTACCATATTTAAAATAGATGACCAGTGCAGGTTCAATGTGTGAAGCAGGGTACTCAAAGTTGGTGTTCTGGGAGAACCCAGAGGGATGGGGTGGGGAGTGGGGTGGGAGGAGGGTTCAGGATTGGGGGACACGTGTGCACCTGTGGCTAATTCATGTTGATGTATGGCAAAACCCATCACAATATTGTAAAGTAATTATCCTCCAATTAAAATAAATAAACTAATTAAGAAAACTGTGGATGAGTAGTATGAATGGGGAGGATTTTGGTGTCAGGTAGCACAGATCTGAATCTGGCTCTGAGACCTTGGGCATGTCATTTAAAATTGATAATTCTCATATGAAGAATTGGGATAAATATACCTACTCCTCGGATTAAATGAGTACATGTGAAAATCACTGCAGATGGTGACTGCAGCCATGAAATTAAAAGACGCTTACTCTTTGGAAGGAAAGTTATGACCAACCTAGATAACATATTCAAAAGCAGAGACGTTACTTTGCCAACAAAGGTCCGTCTAGTCAAGGCTATGGTTTTTCCAGTGGTCATGTATGGATGTGAGAGTTGGACTGTGAAGAAGGCTGAGCGCTGAAGAATTGATGCTTTTGAACTGTGGTGTTGGAGAAGACTCTTGAGAGTCCCTTGGACTGCAAGGAGATCCAACCAGTCCATCCTGAAGGAGATCAGCCCTGGGATTTATTTGGAAGGAATGATGCTAAAGCGGAAACTCCAGTACTTTGCCCACCTCATGTGAAGAGTTGACTCATTGGAAAAGACTGATGCTGGGAGGGACTGGGGGCAGGAGGAGAAGGGGACGACAGAGGATGAGATGGCTGGATGGCATCACCGACTCAATGGACGTGAGTCTGAGTGAACTCCGGGAGTTGGTGATGGACAGGGAGGCTTGGTGTGCTGTGATTCACGGGTTTGCAAAGAGTCGGACACGACTGAGTGACTGAACTGAACTGAACTGAGCTGTTGTGACTATTGTCAGAAGTATTATGATGTAGCTATGTAATTATCCCTGACTTCAGTAACTTGCCATATTGGAATCACGTGTGTAAAGAGACGACATCACAAAGCTCAACTGAAGGTTCTCCCCAGATACCTAGTATTACTGTGTTGGCACCATAATATTTATTTACAACTGGTTTGGAATAGACTTGGGGGCAGAAAAGAAGAACACAGGCTAGTCACTAAGACAGTATTGAAATGGAGAAGTCTTGTTTCTGTTTTGACAGTTAAGTTCTATGGTGGCATGTTTTAGTTGTCTATATTAGGAACTTATTTCTGGCACAACAGTCTATACTCATTCAGATATTTTCCTCCTCTATGTTCTGATGCTGGAATAGAAAGTGTGTCAAAAGTCTGTGTGACTAGGAAAGAACTTAAGATGAATCCCAGACCGTCTGTTGCAGTTTATGCTTGCTTGGAACTAGGATAACTAGCCTGCTCAAGGGGAGAATAAAAATAGTTAAATGATTGTTTGACCTCTGTCAGAGGTAACAATGGTGTCTGATTTTTTTTAAAAAAACCTTTTGAGAGTTGATTCCTTTGGCATTTTTGTGGATGAGTCATAGTCACCCCATGAATGTTTTCTGTGTTGAGAGTGACTAATGAATACAGTTTCAAATGTCAGGGTCCACACATGAAGATTACTGACAAGTATACACCAGACCCAGTGCTCTCAGAGCGAGGTCAGATCATGGCACCCTCTGAGAAGTGGAATAAATAGAATATGCGCAAAATACAAGAGATTTGCCCCTTAGAAATAACCCAGCCACTAGGGTGACTTATTCATGACTGGTGGTTAAACTGGGGCATCTACCAAAACTTCCTAAAGGAGACTAGAATGTAACTAAATATAAGACAAGCTATGAGTTAAGAAGTTATAACATGTATGAAATAATATCCTAACAGAAGATGAGGGATGCACAGAAGCTAAAGTCTACCTTCTACTGAAATAATTTTCCAAAGTTTCTCTAACACTAGAGAAAGGGGAAACAAGATCCTCCACTTGGAGGGCCCAATATTCCAGTAATCTGAAAGGTGTTCTTGGTGGAATTTGGAAGAATTCTCTAGTCCCTGTTTCAGGGTGGATGGTAGATTTCCTGAGACTGCTTCTCCAACTCCACTGATCCTGATCTTGTGCTCTCAAGTCATCTTCTATGACTTGTTCGGTTTTCTTACTATCCTAATACCAGGATGGGAATGACCTGGGCAATACTTGAAAGCATCCTACATTAGAAGTGACTGTATTGGCATCTAGTTATCAGGTCATTCTCTTGGGATTTGGGGAACATGGCTTGGCTCTGCAGAGCTAGAAGACTTTTGATAGAACTGATAAAATCAGGTTTCTAAACCTAATAAGCCTGGTCAGACGATGAGACAATCATGATGGTGTGAAGCCCTGCCTGAGAAGCTGGTTCTTAGATTTCTTCACCAATTCTCTTTTCAGTGCAATTTTTACTGAAACACCACCTGTTTTTGTTTTTAAATGATTCTTCAGAATGAATTTAAATAGAAAATGTTTCATTGATTTTCTAAAAAAAAGAAAAACCCTATTATTGTAAGCCTTGTGTACATTAAATTAAATGTACCATGCTAATCAATTCCCTGGAGAAGGAAATGGCAACCCACTCCAGTATTCTTGCCTGGAGAATCCCATGGACAGCAGCCTGGTGGGCTACAGTACATTGGGTCGCAAAGAGTTGGACACGACTAAAGCAACTTAGCATGAACACATGCTGATCAATTCAGGAAAAACACCTTGCTCCTAAAGCAGACATGGTTTAGGAGTTGTCCTTTTTAACTTTCTTACTCTTTTCAGCCTACCCATTTACCCGGTTATCTGCTTTCTGGGATTATGAATCCAATGACCTGCCATTTACAGTGAATGCAGGATGAACTTTGCTCCATTATCAAGTGATGGGAGCCATGGATCATGCCCTCTTTTTTCTCGAGCACAGTTTTCTGTGGTGATCTCTGCCTTGATGATATTGATTATATATACCCTCTGGACTAGAAAGTGTCCTCTATAACCAGCTTCTTAATATGATAGATGGATCAATACAAAGTGAGAGATACTAAGTTGTGGATATTCTAAATAAGGTCCTGGAATAAGCATCAGAGCACAGTGCAGTTAGTCATTTCCATCCATCCTTATGGGGTTGGTCAATGAATGGGAGGTGTGTGGGGAGTGGGAAGATGCTCTTTTACCTACCCTTGGAAAGTCGCAGCTTGGTGTGGAGGGAAAAGCATGGGGGTGGGAGTCAGAGAATCTAGCCTTGAACTGGCAGCTTTGCCTCTCTGGCTTTCAGAGATAGAGTTTCATCTCTTGTAAATTGAGTGGATTGGTTTAGATGATCTCTATTGGATGTATATTGGATGAGAGGTAGAAGAACGGTGGCCAGAGAATGAAAAGTAGGAAATAAGCAATTTGAGAATCTAAATATGCACAAACTAACTTGACTGTGAGGTGAAATTTAAGACCATAAGCCTGGATAAATAATTAGGAATGTGCAGATGGGTGAAAAATTTAACCCTGCTACAATGAGAGCTGGTGCTTGGAATCTGAAAATCCTCTCTCTGACATGCTCTGTGTGCAGGCACCTTCATCTTTCTGAAGTCTCCCTCATCTGGAAAGTAGAGAGGCTGTGATCATTTATATGCAAGCATGAACAGCATATTATTTACAGAATCACCGGAGATTAAGATGCCTTCTGTTCAGGCTGTGCCTCTATAATCTCTGGCAGTTTGAAACGAGGAGGCAGGGGAGGGTGTGTGAGGCGGGGGAAGAATGGCTGTGCCCATGTGTTGGGTATGCTGCTTATCTGTATTTCTAAGAAGAATGCTCTTGTATAGAAGTAGCCCAGGATCTGATCTCTTACCTGGTTGTTATGAAGGAACCATATCTCAATAGTGAGCAGTGGAAAACTTGGAGCTTCATAAATACTTAATAATCACACTGTGTGTTACGCTGGATTGTGCTCCAAGGATGAATAAAATTCCTGAAGGCAGTACAGAGCAGGGCAAAATGCTATCAACAAAGAGGATGGACCGCACTCTAGTCTTGGTCCTGTCACTAATTTGCTGGCTGACCTTAGGCAAGTCACTTAACATTTCTGGGTTTCAATTACTTCATCTTTAAAACATAGGGAAGGGAGAAGGCTGGTTGGGGTGATTTCTGAGGTTCCTTGTAGCTGTGACAATAGACTTCATGATTCAGGGCATGAACCAGCCCTGAATTCAATAAAATTACTGAAATCCCAGTAATGCATCTAAGCTGCTGTAGACTTCACATTGGTTGCATTCCATCTGGGGAAGGATACTAAAGTAAATTCTCTGTATCAATTGGGGAATTAGGAAGCTGGAACAGCATCTCACTTTGAGCATGATTTCTCAGTGCAGGAGGAGTGCTATTGGCATTTCAGGTGGGATTTTTTTTTTTTTTAATTGTGCAGGGTTGTCCTGCTGATGCAGGATATTTAGCATCCCTGATCCCAGGCTGCCAAAGCCAGTGATAATACCTCCCCCTACCCCCAGTGTTTGTAAGAATAAAAAAAAAAAAATACCCTTTAGTGAGATAGCACCTGAGTTTGAGAACTATTGATTTTAGAAGGAACCAGGAAGCCTCCCTTATTGTTAATAAGCATTTTCTAGATGTGCAAGCTTAGGTCTAAGATCTTAACCCTAAAGACTTTGATATAGCTGTGAAGTCAGGTTCAGGACTGGAGCTATTTTTTGAAGAGAAGAGCTATTTTTGAAAAGAACAGAAAGGACAGAAAATCCATCCTTTCCTTTGTAAAGACTTTATGGTTCACAAGGAGTATCTCATTGGCCCTTTTTGTGATATGAAGAGCAGATTTAATATACGTTAAAACCCACAGTGAGGTAGATAGATACTGTCATGTATTCTATTTGACTAATTTGGTATTAAGATAGGGTTAATGAGAAGAATGGAGAAGGCAATGGCACCCCACTCCAGTACTCTTGCCTGGAAAATCCCATGGACAGAGAAGCCTGGTAGGCTGCAGTCCATGGGGTCGCTAAGAGCTGGACACGACTGAGCGACTTCACTTTTACTTTTCACTTTCATGCATTGGAGAAGGAAATGGCAACCCACTCCAGTGTTCTTGTCTGGAGAATCCCAGGGACGGCGGAGCCTGGTGGGCTGCCGTCTATGGGGTCGCACAGAGTCAGACACGACTGAAGTGACTTAGCAGCAATGAGAAGAAAATGAATTCTACACATGATTTTGAAAATTTGAGTCTTATTTTTGATAGAAGCCCATCACTAGGAAATGACACTCTGGAAGCTCTCCTTCTCTTCCTTAAAAGCTGTCTAGATTGTCACTCTGAGTAAAAAACCTGGAGGTAAATGCCAGAAAACTCTACTGAACAGTGAAGATGTGGTAGGCTGACATTTGTAGCGTTAAAAGGTGATGGATCCTGCACCAGCATTCATTCATTTCTGGCAGTACAGGCAGTTCATGTACTGTGGGAAAAGCAGCATGGTGCAAAGCAACAACATTCAGTACTGAACTACCGAAACAATTGATCAGTGGCGTAACTTACAGAAGGACAAGAGCCATCTTGCAGAAAGACAATACAGATCCCTATGTAACTTCATCTGAACCAGAAACCTGGAATTCTATTCACCTTGTGATTGCTATTCTAGCCAGAAAATGTAGGTAAAGTGAAAATTCCCCAGAGAAGGGGCTTGTATGTTGTGGCCTAAAAATGATTCATATCAGTTATCTGAGAGACTAGTGGTTTTCAAAGAGGAAGTGTCAGACTTCCCTGGTGGCCTAGTGGTTAAGAATCCGCCTGCCAACACAGGGGACATGGGTTCTATCCCTGGTCTGGGAAGATTCCACATGCCACAAGGCAACTAAATTCGTGTACCACAATTACTGGAGCCTGCACGCCCTAGAACCCATGCTCCACAACAAAAGAAGCCACTGCAATGAGAAGTCTGAGTATTGCAGCTAGAGAGCAGCCCCCAATCTCCACAACTAGAGAAAGCCCATGTGTAGCAGTGAAGATCCAGCATAGCCATGAAGAAATAAGAATTGGGGCAGGTTATTTAAGTACTCTAGGATCCAGTTCTTCATCTGTAAAAAAGGGATAATAACATTACCAACATTTAGGGTCAGAGTAAGGGTATTCGCTATCCTGATCATTATCATTATCATTATTGCTGTAACTAGGTGAAATACTAGCATGACATGTCATGACATGTCAGAGCTTCCAATAAATAATGATGTAAAAATAGGAATCCTTCATTTATTTTTGATTCTTTGGGCTCAGTGAGACAGCATATTCAAGTCTTTAGCCTCATTTCATAGAACCATGGAATATTACAGCTTGTGGGACCTGAAACACTATTTAATCCAAATTTCTTGGTTTAAAGATGAAGGTAATGAAGGTGAGAGAAGTAAAATCCTTGTTCAAATTCTTGGCAACAAAGATTCTGAAGTTTTGAATGCTTTTCTTCTGCCTTATAATACCAGCCATGAAATTTCTACCTGTTGACTATCCTTGACTAGTAGTTCACACCAGGGTACAAGGGAAATAATCTGAAATCCAGATACATTCATTTTCCTACTCTTAGCATCTCTGGTAAAGTTTTGGTGGCTAAAGTCATTGATAAAAATTTTAATGACTAATGAAAAGATGCATGATGTTAAAAGATGCAAGGAGCAGTGAATTGTGAAAGAAGACTCAGGTCTTGCTTCTGCCTCTGTTATTAACTTGAGTGACCACTCTCAGCCTCAGTTTTTCTGTTTGCAAAGTAAGAGAGTTAGGTTATGCAACTGTTACAAAATATTGGCACAATAATATATTGTATAAAGATTTTCTCTAATGAACAATTAAATCTTTACAATTATGAGAAACATTTTGTCATCAAAATGTTCAAACACCTGGATGCAATTGTTTTTTTAAATTTGCTGATTATTTTTAAAACAAACAAAGGAAAACAATTTTTCAAATGAACAGATGATGGAGATCAGCTTGCTCATTTGTAGGACAGTTTATTGGGTTGGAATATTTTGCCTTTGGCAAGTGAGAATCAGCTAATTCCAGGCATTTGCTTAATGACTTGCTAGAATAGAAAGATGTTTTTCTTTCACTTTTGTCAGTAATCACCAGTTAAAACTTGTAAAGGAAAGCCCAATTATTCCTGGAAAAGGATAATATTATATGACCAATCAAACTGTGATGTTGTCAGCTCTCCTTTTATTATTATATGTGTTTTCATTTTGAGCTAAGCCCCTTCTGAACTTAGGAATAATAGTAGTTGCCTGCAACAATCATGAAGGCCAATCATTTATTTCTTAAGGAAATAAATGTCTCTTTAAGGTAAAAGTGAAAAGTATCATACAATTCCATTTAAGTATTGTTTGTGAAATTGCCTCATCATAAAGAAATGAAACACTCTTGGACTGATGTGTTCCTTGTTCCCTGGAGGAGAACAGCGAGACACAGTTCTCAGTGGCAGTCTGTCTTGGCCATCACTACCTATGCCCCCAGAGGGGTTAGGAAGGTGGTTATCAGGGTAAGATTTGATGTTCTGTGTCTGTCTCCTGTTTTATTTGATAAGGGAAAATGCCACGGGCAGTACTCATTTCTTGGCTAGATGAGTTTGTGGCATGAAGTGACCTGGAACAATGGTATGAATTCAGCAAATATCTTTTGAGCACCCATGTGCTAGGCTATAGGCATTCCAAACACCTGTGACCACAGCCTTTCTGTGCAAATATATGACACTCCTCAACTACTTTATTGATTAAGTGAATGATTGTATGCTACCAGCATGAGTTTCAAAGCTACACGGTCAGTTCTATTTATTTCTTGAGATACAAAATCAGTTAAATCCCTCAAGCTGAAGACAGTGAAAATTAAACTCTTTTCAGCTCCAAGGCAATGTATTTCTCTCTTCCAAAATCCAGGCCTCTCTAAGAGATAAAGAGTTCCCATGAAATGAATAAACCATGATTCCCCCCAAAGTGGTATTTATTATTAAAGCCAGCATGATCTGCCGGAGACCGGAGTAGACAGTTTCTCTAAGCTCTCCTTTAGTAATAAGATTCCGTATGTAACAATTGCCTGAGAATGGCATCCTTGACCAACATCAGGCTGAGAGTACATCTCAGCTCTTTTTCTGAAAGAGTATCTTTCAAGTTACCATCCATTCTTTTGTTAAGATCTATTTATCTATCTTAAGATAAATATATATATATATTTATATAAAGTATATATAAATTTGAAATCTGAATAAGAACAGCTATGTTATTTCTAAGTTGGAACTCAGGAAACCAGTAAGACAGTAAAATAGAGCATTTGACTTTATGGTAAAAAGGAATCTATGTGTAATTAAACTCCAGAAGGCATCGGCTCCTTCAGTGAGATACATGTTTTTCCTTCCTAGCCTTATTGTCTTGAGCATCTTTGGGCTTTGGGGGATGTTCTCAGCACAGGTGGATTTTCCTCTTCTCTTGGAAAAAGTTTCAAAGCAGAGTCCCAAGTCCTTATTCCCAATTTCATATTCTCAGTTGCTGTGATGTTTTTAGCACTTCCTATAGAAATGCTGTCCAATAGGACTTTCTGCAATGCTGGAAATTTTCTGTATCTGCATTGTCCAATAAGGCAGTCAGTGGCCACATATGGTTTTATTAAGCAGCTGAAATATGGCTAGTGTAATTAAGGAGCTGAATTTTTAACATTTAAATTTTAGCTAATTAAAATGGTAAATAACTACATATGGCTAGTGACTACCATATTGGATAGAGTGGTTCTAGACAGTGTAAGCTTATGGTACCTGGGACTGAGTAACCCAGCAACATCATCCTTGCAGAATCACGCAGTGATGATATAATAGAAGTTATGTATTTAATTATGAGTTATGCCTTAATTGCTTCTGGAGCAGGTTTGAAGCAGAATGTCAGTAATAGCATTAGGAAGGCATAAGGGGATCTTTAAGTAAAGAATAATAAATGGGAGGAATATGTTATGGTAAATATTAAGAGATGAAACAGTGGAATGGTGCCATTTGAACTGAATTTGAATCTCTAAATTCTACATTTTGGAGCAGGATAGAACTGTCCAATTTAATATAAAAATTTCATCTTGCCAAGTGTGATTACTAGGGCTACAAAAATCTAATTAATGAAAGTGAGATTTTACTATGGGCTAGAAGAGAAGCAAGCAAAAATGAATAGAGTATCAAGTCTGTTGTATGTTAGAGTGGACTAGAACTCTAGGACCATGTCTAATGAAATTGTCTATTTGACAGAATTGTGAAAATTCAATGACTTATGAAAGGACTTAGCATACTGCCTAGCATTGATAAATATCAGGACTTAGGATGATCACTTATTTCTGCCTAAATCTTTTTGAGGCCTCTGCCAAGTAAGTACCTGTGAGAACACAGGAAGATGCTAAGGGTAATTGATTTTGGAAAAATTATTTTGTTGAGAATAGATCATAGAAGAGGAAATATAGACAGCATAAAGGCAAGTAAAGAAATGCCATACCACCATCCCGATTTGCAAATTGTTGGTATAGGGAAAACAGTTGTTGAGGAATGTGGGTCAGGTATCTCAGTTATATTCGGTCAGCCAACACTGGAACAGTGAGACCAGAGAGGGAAGAACAGGAAGAAAAATTAGGTAGGAGGACTACTTGTATTTTGAGTGTTTGTGCCTCTCAGGTGGCTCAGTGGTAAAAGAATCTGCCTGCCAAGGAGGTGATGCAGGTTCAACCCATGAATTGGGAGGATCCTCTGAAGAAGGAGATGGCAACCCACTCCAGTATTCTTGCCTGGAGAATTCCATGGACAGAGGAGCCTGGTGAACTACTGTTCATAGGGTGGCAAAGAGTCGAATACAACTCAGCAACTAAATGACAACAACAAAAACAACAAATTACTGAATATAGTTCAGTCCTGCTGATATTCTTGTCAAAGATAATCAGAGAAGGCATGGAAGAATATTTGAGGCATCATGGGAGTAGTGGAAAGGGCACTGGCCTTGGAGTCAGGTCAACTGGATTCCAGTCCTAACTTTTCAGTCATGTGGGTTAGACTAATAAGCATCTTTTGGTTCCCAAATTCTCTTTTTTGTAAAACAATGATGCTTAATGATCTTGAAGGTTTTTCCAGCCCTATAACTCAAGGGTGTAATTCTAAATATGAAAGCATGAGTGAAATCTAGTTCTCCAGACTCCCCGAAGCCTTGCTGTTCTTCAGGAAAGCCTGCCGTTTATTCCTCTGTCATGTTTCTGTTATCCTGAAGCTCAAGTGTGTGAACAGTGGTATCTCAAGCAGCATGCACAAAAGCAGTTGGTATGGTGGGAGTTAGTGACAGTGGGTGGGTGAACAGATTAAAGAGGAAAGGGTTGGAAGAGAGAGTAGTGTCTGTGAAAAGCAAAGCTGGTCCTCTACCTTTGACAGATTCTTGCTATAGTCTCCAGTAACCACTGCCCAAAGTCAATGCCAAAATAAGGGCATGGAAATAGCTTGGACTTCAGAGTTAAGCAGACTTGAATTTGAATCCAAGTTCTGGATTCGAGATACATAACTTCAGTTTTCTAAACTTTGTGATACATTTGGTTAGCAGCTATTGTGAAGCTTAAATGAGATGATATGGCCCAGCATATAGTAGGTTTTTTTTTTTTTTTTTAATAAATAGTCTCTTAACTTGGCCTCCTGAAATTGGCTTAGTTCATTCCTCATCTAGCCCATAATGTAAAAGACTCTCAAACATACAAGACTGCTTAGAGATCTATATCTAGAGGATGCAAAATTTACATTGTAGATAACGCGTGGTGGAGAGAGAAGGGTACTGAAGAGAGGAAAAACCTCAGCCAGGAATAGAAAGCCTAGTTAGTCTCTCCGTTAATGAAGCCTCTTCCTTTGTGCAGCCTCACAGTTCTCTGGTTCTTGAAAGCCACAGTAGCGTTTATCAGAACAACACCGTGTTTCCAACACTTCACCAACAGGAAGATTCACAGCGCAGGCAGAGAAAACAGAATGAGGCACCACGTTCGTTCCCATTCAAGTAAGCAAAGCTGGATCCTAGAGTGACACCCGCTCCTTGCTCCTCAACCCAGCATTGGGGAAAACCTGCTTCCAAGTGGAATCCAGGGGTGGGGGAGGGGGAGGGGAAGGGGAAGGCAGAGAAACGGGGAATGCATAGCACCTTTACCCCTCTCTTCAGGTCACTTGATCCACTTGACTTCCTTTACGAGGGTTCTAACACAGTTTCTGCTTTGGAGAAAAATGTTGGCAAGCAGTGAGCCTCCAGTCCCTTGGCGGTGTTATCTCGCCGCCTTGGAGAACTTTCAGCACCGCGGACAGCTCCCGCCGTCCTCTCTGTGGCCCACTCTCTGGACTGGCATTCTCCCGAACCCCTTCCTGGAGGGGGCTCCGGTCGGAGTGGGGTTGGGAGAGGGGAGGGTGGGTTATCATTCTGTGTTTCTCGGTCAACTTTGGCCAGTGACCGGCCCTGCCACTACGGTGAGAATACCTCCCAAGAGCCGGTTCCTTTTCTCCTCTCGGTTGAAGACCCCCAAGAACCGAAGTCAGCATAGGTGGTGGGGTGGGGAGTGCTAAAATATAGCCCGGTGAGGGCTCTATTTTTCCAGCATTCCTGCACCTTTTCTCCACCTTTCACTTTACTTCTAGCCATTCGGCGACTTCTGTCTTACTTTTCAATCACAATACAAAATACATGTGTGTGTGTAGGTGCAGCGGGGGGGGGGGGGGGGGGGGGGCGGCGCGCGGAGAGGAGGGTGCTGACTCAAGAGCTAGAAGGAGGTTGTGGCTGCGTCCGGCGAGGCTACACTGCCCTACTCTGGCCCTTTGGATTCTTAGGACACTGATGTGCTTTGGGATGGGGAAGTGGGGCGGGCTCTGACTTAGGTGTAAGTGTGAGAGTCCTCTCCCCGGGGTTGCCCCCTCTGTTCAGGGAGCTTCCCTGACACCTCACCCATCACGTCCTCCTCGTCGCCCCCGGTGTGTCACCGGTCTCTGGGGACAGATGCTCCTGCGAGCGCATGGCCTTGTCAGGTCACCTGGCTCAGATAGTCCCTTTGAAGAGTTTGCTCTCATGTAAAAGGGCAGACATTGTTCCCGCCCGTCCTTCGGGCTTCGGCTGGAAAAGCATCTCTCTCGTTGGACTCTTTCAGACGCCGAGAAAACCGAGCGGCGCGAGCCAAGGTGCGTGCCAAGGCACTGGGGGGACAGGACGGGCCCGGCGTCTGTGGAGACCTGGGCGGCCCGAACGCTGCTGGCGGCTCTCTCCTCCGCCTCTAGCTCCCGCGGGCCAGACCTGCCTGGCAGCCCCGCAGCTGGAGCCCGGCGTCCCCCAACTCTGGATGCTATCCAGGCCCCATTCCGGTCCAGAGCCGGAGAGACCCCTACCCGGCTCCATCCTTCCTTCTAGGAGACCCCTTCCCGGAGGGCGCCCTCAGCCTCCGCGCCATGTTCCTGCTTACCCGCTCCGGGTGGCTCCGGCTCCCTGGTTCATTCAACAAGAGGTGATCATCCCATTTTCCAGCTGGGATGCAGAGGCCACGGAGGGGGACAGACTACAGCGTCAGGGGGACGTTCACTCACCGGAGGGCTGGAGGTGATGAACTGGCTACCGGGGCTGATGGCTGGCGGTCCTCACTTACAGCTCGGGGTTTGTCTCTTCTCCCGTGATGCGGGGTGCTGGCGGCAAAGGAAAGCAGGAGGCAGCCGCCGCTGCCGAACGGCTCCTCAATTATTCAGATTGCCCCTCTATCTGCACCCTCCCCGCGGCCTCTCAGCCCTCCCTCCAGCTAGCCTGTCTCCGCCTTCCTGGAGTCACGTGGGCTGCCCAACCCCTTACATTACCGAGCAGAAGCCTCTCACCAGACGCCCCCCCCCCCCCCCCCGCCCCCAGTACACACACACACACACACACACACACTGCTATCTGCCGCTCTCAACTCCTCCCCGGCCTATTAAGCCTCCAGGTGCTGCTTCCAGTACCTCATGGTATGTGAGGCTGAGGGAAAGAGATGCGGGCAGCTCTCCGTCCTGGGAGAGTACCAGGCAGGACTCTGCAGTGTTGATGTGTTGCGAATGCACAGCCTCTGCGAGAAGCTCCACTTCTGCTGGACTTGACATTGGACAAAGCTGGCTACCCAGACCTGGTTCCTGCCCTCTGGAAGCTTCCCCCTTCTTCACCGAGCTCTTGCTGCTCTTAAATTTCTTCCACCTCCCTCAGCATTGCTGAAAGGAAAGGATGGGGGAGATTGATTTCCCCTCCCCTCCTAAAAAAGACAAGATCTTCCTCTTTCTCCAATAGACCAAGTTTATCTTTTGATAAACATCTTATTAGTAGAAAAGATTGAGGCTTTGAGATTTGAAGATTGAGGAGGAATTTTGGTCCATACCAAAAATAGATACCCTTGGGAGTATTTAACTTCTGTTAGCCTTTCTTCTCTCATCTGTGAAATGAGCCCTTCACAGAACTATTATGAGAATTAAAAATGGTAATATTCTTAAAGTTGCCTAACATATTTAGAACTCAATAAATGGGAATCCTTCCCCCGTCTCTGTTAAAATAAATCTCAGAAACAAGGAGACTGTGATTTGCACCAGTAGAATGGAAGTATTTTTTGTAAACTTAGAAAGGGGTGTCTGTGCATTCAGGCTTGACAGATAATATATGAAAGGAGAAAAGCAATTTACTGGGCTTATATTTTTTCATTGGTTTTGTTGAGAACTATGTTATGTCTCAAAAGGATGAGGACTATGTAGTACAAACCGAGGCATGTTTGGCCTCATCAGAGAATTAAGTATTTAATATTCATTGAAAAGACTGCTTTAGATGGACAGTACCTACATAATCTTGTATCTTTGGCCCAGGCCTTCAAAATCTATGGGAGCTAATGAGATGTAACTCCCCATCCTTGGAAACACATTCACTGGACTTCTGATTGAGAAGAATGTTGGCTGTCTGACACTTCTTTCCTAGCATGGAGCAGTCAAATGTACCTTTAGATTGTGAGTTCTAGCTAGAGGACCTGGGTGACAGTCTGGGAAAGTCTACCTAGCTTAAATTTATTACTGCCTTGGACCAGCATCCAGGTCTTAAGTATCGAGATATCTCCTTCATTTGAGCTTATGGAGGGTATATCAGATCTTCTAGGATACCCAAGAAGCTGTGGAACTTTGCAGGAAAGGCATAGAGTTAAAGAATCAGAAGTTTGGCATCTTAATACAGGCTCTGGTGGTGGTGGTTTAGTCACTAAGTCATGTCTGACTCTTGCGACCCCAGAGGACAGTAGGCTCCTCTGAGGGATTCTCCAGGCAAGAATACTGGAGTGGGTTGCTGTTTCCTTCTCCAAATACAGGCTCTGCCAGTTACTTATTATATGATCTTTGGCAAATCACTCAAGCTCTTCGAGTTTCAGCTTTTCAATGGGAATAGAATGTTTGTCTGCCTTTTCCATGAGCTGGTTCAAATGGAGGATAATGTATGACAAGCCATACCATTAAATGTCCAGAGTGAATAAATGTGAATTATTGACATTACAGACTGAAGAAAACCCTGAATTTAGCCTGGTCCAGATGCATTATGGGCATGAAAGGGTAGGAAGTTGGGATTTATCATGGAATGTGCAACAACTAAACTGTCAGTATTTTTCTGTAAGTCTGTGTGTGTGCATGTAATTTAAGGGGTGTAGTGTTTTGAGCATTATATTTTCATTTTCAGTGTCTTCTGTGATGAATTTCTGGATTAAATTTAATTTTTTTCCTGCCTTTTAATTTTTAGAACAACACCAGCCACAGTCACAGTGGTTATGAGTATTTCATAACTGAGATAAGTTTGCACTTATATTTCAGGACAGCAGCTTTACACTCTTTTGCCTTTCCCAGGTAAAACTGATTTGGGTTAGAAATTCAAAATGAGTTTGATTTCAAAGCAAGAATATTCAGCATCCAGGAGCAATTTCTGGTTAGCCATCAGCTCCTTGAGTGATATGAGTCTCCAGTTCACTGCCTATGAACCCAATGACATCTTTACACAAACCAGGAACTCCTGAGGAGTTTTCCCATTTGTAAGCAAATTCTAGTCCACTTTGCTGATTTTCTTTTTAAAAATATTCTTCAGGAAGCGTCAGTTTGGACCTCTTTATGTTTAGGGACACCAAAAGACCAGAAGGTGCCAACTCATGCTCCTATATATATATATCATTAAAAAAAAAAATTGTCCAGGCTAGGTAAAATGCTACCTCTGTCTCCTACCTACTTCTGGGTTGTTATGAGGAAGCATAAGAAATGGAAGAATTAGCATGAAATAATATAATTTTGCCTCAAAAATGGTACCATTATGAACAGTTACTTGGATGAGTATAAATTTCAGAAAAATTTGGACAGTTTTACCAGAAATTGCTCTGGGACTCTGAATAATTTTTCCAAACAACTTTTCAATGTTCAAGTCACCTTTCACAGCATAGGACAGAAAAAGGAAGCTTGGGGGACAAATCTTGCATTGATTGTAATTGAAAGTTACACCTTAACAATGATTTCCTGATAAGGTTTCCCTTGGGTCCTACTCCTTTACTTACAAGGTCTTATCTTTTACCTGTTGATTGTTGCCTTTATGAGTCACTGCAGACACTTTCCAGCTGTAGACCAAGCATTAATGAATCAATGAATAGAAATGCGGTAGATAAAAGTGTAGCAGAGCATTTAGAGCCACACACAGCAGGAACAATTGATGCATATCTTAGTTCCAGGGTTAAGCAATGATACTGCAAATTGACTGCTAATTACATCTTGAAAGTACACATTCTATTTTTCTTTTTCTAACAATTGGAATATGGGACTGTTGATTGATTTATTCAGTGTGTTCTAGACACTTGAGATATAGCCATGAACTGCACAGAAATGGCTCCTGTTCTCCTTGAGCTTACAGTCTAGTAGAGGGAGTCAGACCCTAATCAAGTAAACAAAGAGGTGAAGATAAGAACCATGATTAAAAAAAAATAAAATAGAGTGATATACAAGGAGTGAGGACACCACTTTAGTTGAGTGGTGGAGAACTGACAAAAGCAAATGCAGGGGCCTAGACATACAACTTACTACTTTCCAAGGAAAGGGCAGTGCCCTCTTTGTTGTTCAGTTGCTCAGTCATGTCTGACTCTTTGCAGCCCCATGGACTGCAGCACATCAGGCTTCCCTGTCCTTCACCATCTCCCAGAGCTTGCTCAAGCTCATGTCCATTGAGTTGGTGATGCCATCCAACAATCTCATCCTCTGTCGTCCCCTTCTCCTCCTGCCTCAGTCTTTCCCAGCATTAAGGTCTCTTCCAATAAGTTGACTCTTTGCATCAGGTGGCCAAAGTATTGGAGTTTCAGCTTCAGCATCAGTCATTCTAGTGAATATTCAGGATTGATTTCCTTTAGGATTGACTGGTTTAATCTCCTTGCAGTCCAAGGGACTCTCACTCTCAAATGAGTCTTCTTCAACACCACAGTTCAAAAGCATCAATTCTTTGGCATTCAGCCTTATTTGTGGCCCACTTCTCGTACACTTACATGACTACTGGCAAAACCATAGCTTTGACTATATGAACCTTTGTTGGCAAAGTAATGTCTCTGCTTTTTAATATGCTGTCTAAGTTTGTCATAGCTTTTCTTCCAAGGAGCAAGTGTCTTTTAATTTCATGGTTGCAGTCACCATCTGCAGTGATTTTGGAGCCCAAGAAAATAGTCTGTCATGTTTCCATTGTTTCCCCATCTATTTGCCATGAAGTGATGGGACCAGATGCCATGATCTTCATTTTTTCAATGCTGAGTCTTAAGCCAGCTTTTTCACTCTCCTTTTTCATCTTCATCAAAAGGCTCTTTAGTTGCTCTTCACTTTCTGCCATAAGGGTGGTGTCACCTGCATGTCTGAGCTTGCTGATACTTCTTCCAGCAATCTTGATTCCATCTTGTGCTTCATCCAGCCTGACATTTTGGATGATGTACTCTGCATATAAGTTAAATAAGCAGGGTGACAATATACAGCCTTGACTACTCCTTTCCCAATTTTGACCTAGTCTGTTGTTCCATGTCTGGTTCTAAATGTTGCTTCTTGACCTGCATACAGGTTTCTCAGGAGGCAGGTGGGGTGGCCTGGTATTCCCATCTCTTGAAGAATTTTCCACAATTTGTTGTGATCCACATAGTCAAAGACCTTAACATAGTCAATGATGCAGAAGTAGATGCTTTTCTGGAAATCTCTTGTTTTTTCAATGATCCAACAGATGTTGACAATTTAATCTCTGATTCCTTTGCCTTTTCTAAATCCATCTTGTACATCTGGAAGTCTTTGGTTCATGTACTGTTAAAGCCTAGCTTTGAGGATTTTGAGCATTACTTTGCTAGCATGTGAAATGAGTGCAATTGTGTGGTATTTTGAACATTCTTTGGCATTGCCCTTCTTTGGAATTGGGATGAAAATGTACATTTTCCAGTGCCCTCTTACCCGGGGCCTTTTGCCAAAAGTCTACATCATTAGCAGGGTAATCACTAAAACCTTCGCAATTGACCCACATGGATGGATTATGATTAGGCCACCAGGGGATTGACCAGATGCCTTAACAACCATTACCTGTTTTTGTCTCATGCTTCATGGTGATGAATAGTTGATGCTTTCTTCTAAAAGGAACACAAACTCATCAATGCCCCCCTGACTTCTTCCTTTAAGAGATTCAGAGCCTGAGAAATCAAAAGCACTGTGACAGCCTGGCCAGAGGCTGGTCAAGAAACTTCTGAATGGAGAGGTTGCTTACTGTGCAGAAAAAGAAGAAAAGATAGACCCAGAACCCAACTACCACAGGCACACAATAAATATATACTAAACAAATAACTTGCTGCTAGTATTCTACCAATTGGACTGGGAATTTATCAGCAGTTATCTGTGAGTAACTATCCTCTGTGTATCTAAATTCCAAGAGGAAGAAGGGGGATGCTGACTTGAACACGTTCATTTTATTCCTCCCAAATTTACAGTGAGGTACAGCAACTCTTCCCGTCCCACCCCATGCAGTGTGAATAAAGTTCCTTAATGATGAAGCTGTGGAAAGAAGTCAGAAATGCCAAAACAGTGGAATTCCTTGACATGGAAGGAAATATTAAAGGAAACACTTCTTCACATTTATTATATGTTTTCTTTAAATACATTCACTTTTACACTTAATTTATTTTAAAGAGGTTTCTATCACTAGTTTAAGTAGAAAATGGGTATCTGTTGCCATCTGTACAAGATAATTATTTAAATAAGCACAGTGAAAATAAAATGATGCTATTATAGTCAAGCTAAATACTATTGCCTGCCCAGGAATCTGAGGTTTGCTTTCTCATTATTAAAAAAAGAAAGAAACTGTTAAAGAGGTGTTAAAGACATATTGGCATCAAACTGAGACTTTCTCCATGAAGTAATCAGAAACATTGAAGGACAAATGGAAAAGAATAATTTTCTCACTGTGTGATGATAGGTGATTTAGTACTGAGCCTTGCATGTGTGCTGTGTCTCTTCAGATGTGTCTGATTCTTTGAGACCCTATGGACCATAGCCCACCAGTCTCCTCTGTCCATGGGATTCTCCAGGCAAGATCACTAGAGTGGGTTCCCATGCCCTCCTCCAGGGGATCTTTCTGATCCAGGGATCGAATCCACGTCTCTTATGTCTCCTGCACTGGCAGGTAGGTTCTTTACCACTATCACCACCTGGGAAGCCCTATTTAAATCAGCATTTCTCCCAATTTTAACATGCATAGGAATCAAATGGAGAGCTTGTTAAAAATGCTGAACTGAATTCAGTAGTTCTGGGGTGGAACCCAAGGACTTGCATTTCTAACACAATATCAGTGACGCTGGTGCTTCTTGTTGTTGGATCACTCTGTGAGTGGCAAGGATCCAAGTACCAGTGATGGTATGTGTCCTACATTTTGGGAGATGGCAACTTTTATTTTGTAGATGAGAAAAGTAAGGAGTTGGAGGTTGTAAATAACCTAAGGTCCAATGGTTAGTTAGTAGATGAACCAGGTCTAAAACTCCTTTTCACAGGCTTCCAGTTTCTCAGTCCAGTGTTCTTTCCCAAAAGATCTGTATGGTCACTGACTTGCTGCTAGAGCCCACCAGAACCGTTTTTCAAGGGGCTATGGCATGAAAGTCAAGGTTTGGATTGCTGTGTTTTATAGGTTATTCTGTGGTAACAGACATGCACAAACTCTCAGTAGCTTAAAATAGCAATTATTGACATTATGTCTCATTAAGTCACATTATTATTGTTCACATTGTCTCTCTTTTGGATTACTATGGGTCCTGCTCCACATAAGTCACTTTATACCATGTTTTGATGCCCCATCTCAACAAGATAATTCAGAGCTGACCTTGGCAGGTAGAACCAAAGCTGGAGGACCTTGCACCAGCAACTAAATGCTCTGGCTTGAAAGCGATGCATGTCACTATTGCCCACAAGCCAATTAGCTGGCACATGGACCCACTCAACTGCAATTGCAAGCCAGGAGTGGAGAAGAAGAAGACTTCCATCTTCTTGGAATAAGAGTACAATCAGATAGAGGAAACACTGAAAGTCTCCATCAAATAAATAGTTCTTCTATCACTAACAATCCTTCATTTCATTATCTCAGTCTTTTCTCTTTTCTCAGGATCTCACATATCCAATGTTCCCAGGCCAGTAGGGCCACTGTTAGCCGCCTCCCCACCCCTGCCCCACCCTCAAGTCCTTCTGTATCATACAGAAAGAATAGGCAATATAATGGTGGAGGGAATTCAGGATGCCAGAAACTGTGGTGATAGCAGGAGCATCAAAAGAGACAGACCAAGTCAAGGAAAATGGCCATGGTGACTGGGAGAGAGAGGGGTAGAGAAAAAGAAGTCAGGGGAAGGAGAGGAAACCATCATTTCTTCAGGGCCTATGAAAGGGTAGGCCCTATGCTAGCATATTTACATGATTTTGCCCTTAGAACATTCAGGGTGTTATTGGCTTGTTTCACACTCAAGGAAACAGAGTCTCAGAGGGCTTATATAACTTGTCAAGGTCAATGCAGAGGGTAAACCAGGATCGATGCCAGACTGTAAGCCTAGAATCTCTCCCAGGAAGTCTAAGAAAGTCACTCTCACAAAGCAAGGCAGAATTGGTCCTGAAGAATAGACTCCTTGTTCACACTGACATTGGAGTTCCTTGGCTCTAGTAGGCATGTGTAGACAAACAACTGAGATGTCCTGATTTTATACTGGTTACGACATGAGGTTT
This sequence comes from Bos indicus x Bos taurus, assembly GCF_003369695.1. Lineage (NCBI taxonomy): Eukaryota > Metazoa > Chordata > Mammalia > Artiodactyla > Bovidae > Bos > Bos indicus x Bos taurus. The sequence continues at coordinate 96,319,723 of NC_040076.1, read as the reverse complement.
TGCCGTATGCCTGGAGAGACCAAGCCTCTTCTAAAGGCCCCAAAGGGAGGGTGTAATAGTTAAGGTCAGTGTGAGTGTTGGGAAGTCATGTTCTGGAAGCCTGAGAGTGATGAGGGCTAGAATTGTCACGTGTACTATTCAGGTCAAGGTGGGAAGGGACAGGGACTCTGGAGTCAGACAGACCTAGGTTTGTATCCAGACTTAACCACTTATAAATGATGTGGTGTTTGGCAAATTGTTCAAGTTCTCTGAGACTCAGTATTCCAACCTGTAAAAGGGGATAGTAATGCCTAACTTCAGAGTTGTGGTGAAGACTGGAAATACCATACATAAAGAGCCCAGAACACATAGTTCCTCAATGTCAATGGCTAGTCTTAGTGTTATTTGCAGTAAGAAGATGCCTTTACCTACCTGAGTTCATCCTTAGAGGTGTCTTGTTCTGAGCCTCTATTTGTTCTTCAGAAAATTGAGGGGGTGGGAGCAGATTTCCTCTAATAGCTCTTCCATGGACTCAAGTTAGTACACCAGGAGTCATGAGCTTCTCCTGGGGACAGCTGGAGAATGGGCCTGGTGAGCAGCCATATTCAGTGCAGCATTGACAAGGGTTGAATAGCTTCTGCTGAATTAAGAGTCCCTGGGCCCACCAGTAGGGCTCCTGAGCCCAACAGTAACAAGCTTATTTCTGTTGCCATTGCCACCAACCATTGACTCTCTGCAACAATAGGCAATGTAGGGATGGCTGTGGGTCCAGGGGTGGTCTTTGCAGTCACTTTTGCATATAGGAAAAGTCATGCTGCTAACAGAAGCAGTGCCTGCCAAGGCAGCAACCACAAGCCGCAGCTTTGAATACAGAACAAAAATGTCAATAAGCACCAGAGAGAATTGGAGGGAGAGTAACAATGCTTGCACTAATGGGATTGTTAGCTTACTCCAGTCTCAGCAGCTCATGCTATTGCTGCCAAGCGGAGAATAGATTATACTGGTAGTGGGTCAATTAAGTCCACAGCAGATTCCCTTCATGAGATGGACAGGCAAATCAGTACCCTCTGAGTAAGCATCCATCATGTAAAACAGTGATTATTTTATTGTCAGCCTTTTGAAGGTATGTATTCACCTGCTGTGTATAAGCTTTCTCCTGTTTAATTCAATGACTTTTAGAAAATGAGAATATTTCATGCCATTTACTCATTTCTTAAAGCTCTTAAGAAGACCAAAGTCTCTATAAAGCCTTCTAGTACATTAGATGAAAGTGATAAGACAATTTAGAGAAGGGAATGAAGCTGTAGTCTCTGTCTTTTCCCAGTCCCAGCTAGAGAAGGCCTCAACCCTCAACCACAGAGGTCTGTTTTCAGAACCCCAGGGAGGGGAGAGTTCATTGGCTGCTTCTACAAAGCGTTCATGTTTAATTGTCCTTGCATTAAGGTTTTTGTCTCAGTGTCTGTGTCAGGTACCAGGAGTGCCTTCAAGATGATTCAAGGCAAGAATTAGTATGTCCTGCTTGGAGGATTCAGTCATCCTGTCCCTGCAGTCCTCTGTCTTCAGGTTGGCCAATCACTCTGGGCACTGGCTGTCAGCTCTGTGTCCAACTTGGTTTGGGACACCTTCTCCAAGGGGTTTGGAGCAACTGCCAGTGAACATCCAGCTCTTGAAACATGACTTGGCCTCTTGGATCAAGTCCTGAACCGGACACTAGTTCATGGTTTCTAGGTTCTGAGCCTGCAGGCCCCACTTTTAATTATCTAGCCAAGCCTTATGTAATTGCACACAAGATACACTGAGGATTTTTCTTCATTTAATCTATGTTTATATGCATGCTAAGTTGTTCAGTCATGTCTGACTCTTTGCAACCCTATGGACTGTAGCCTTCCAGGCTCCTCTGTCCATGGAATTTCCCAGGCAAGAATACTGGAGTGGGTTGCCATGCCCTCCTCCAGGGGATCTTCCCAATCCAGGGATTGAACCTGTGTCTCCTGCAGCTCCTGCATTGCAGGCAGAGTCTTTACCACTGAGCCACCGGGGAAGCCCATATGTTTATATATCCATGTTCAGTACAGGCTTGAGCATCTATTAAAATGGTGATCAAAAGGAGGTCCTGATCTAATGTATAAAAATGCTGTTGTGAGAAATAAGGATGGCTCCCTTTATCCTTAACCTGTCCTGATGAGGGACATGAGTTTGCTTCATTCATGAGGTGTGTTTCCAGTCTTGTGCTTTTCCTTCTATTCTTTGGCTTTCCACCTACTGAGGTGGTGACATGGTGATACAGATGAAGATGGCGATGCAGTAACAGGGCCGACATCTTCCCACCCCATTCTCCAAACCTCAAGCCCCCTACCCTGGCTGAATCAGCTGCTGCCCTTTCCACTACGCTTAGCCTAGGAGGCATTTGTACCAATTAATGTATCATCAGAAGAAGTAGTTTAAACTATAATGGGAAATGAGGCAAACTTAATCCCATCTCACAATAGCTTCAAGACTTCAATTGTTTTGTCCAGAACAGATGCTAACAATGGCTGGTATAACAAGTAACTGCCCATCTCCTGTGAATTCTGTAAGTGGTTTTAACTCCCGGATTCTTTACTAAAAGAATTCTGCATAAAACTTGGGCTGCCTCACACATGCCAATGTATTTGGTTGCTTAGGAATCTTCATAAAAGAAGAGTCAATGTGAAGGACAGCAAAGATAAAATGTTTGCCCTACTCAGGATGGGAAAAGTCTGTTTGTAGTCAAGGGAATATCATGAAACTTTTCAAGAATTAGGTCTTCCAAGTCAGGTAAGTGAATTACAAGATAAAGAAATCCCAAGTTGAATGTATTGTGTTTATGCCAGGGGAGGGGGTGTGGAGTGTAAAATAACCTTAGTGATGTGAGATGTGGAAATGATTGTTATTCCCTGAGGCCTTCTGTGATGCGACTTGGGTGGGTTTAGGACAGTTGTTGGTGGAGCTGTTTATTTTAACAAAATGGGGAAGATGCAAGTGAAAAAAAAAAAAAAAAAGCATTTTTTTGGGAGGGGAGGAAGGGTGATTTCAACCTGGCCAAGAAAGCCAGAAAATGTTTAAAAGTTAAAATTATAATGACTAACATTCATAGGGAGCTGATTAGATAGGGCTCAAGAAGGTCATAGATATTAGTCATTCATTGACTGAGTCAAATAAACTCCGACCAAATTAGTGGTAGAATCTGATGTATGAGTTTTCAAAGAGAATTTCAGAATACCTGCCTTGTGGAAAGTTCACTAAATGAACATCGTGTATTAATGGATATTTCTCAAGAGCTGACTGCTTGCATGGTGACCAAGTAGGGCCTTTGTGATAAAGGAAAAGAGGAAAAACAGAACTGCCTACAACCAAGTTGCTGAGTAAAACTAATTTTTTTAAAAATATATAGAGCCCAATATGGTATGTGTATATGAAGAATAGGTAGGGGTGAGATGAAATTGGTGTCCAGCAGTTTAGCTAGCTTGCTGGGCGATACGGAGATTGTGACTGTGGCCTGGCCTTTTCAGGCTTCCCTGTGCATGACCTTCTAAATGAAGTTAGGGGCTTCAGGCACAGCTGGGTCCAGGTGCTGAGAGAACATCAAGAGGTGTCTGTCATCCTTTCTCAGTTCTGTTTGTTTCAGAGTTAGCTTCCTCCTCAGCCAAGCTCTCTACTCAAGGGCGGCAGACAGCTGCCAGGGGCCACATAATCACTTTTTAAATTTTTTTAAACCAGGTTGACAATCCAAATAGAAGGAGAGGATCTCTTTTCTAATCCTTCCTACACAAGTCCCAGGGCTGACTCTCATTGAGCTGACAGAGGTCATTTGCTCATTCATCAGTTAATAACTAAGTTCAGGGAAATGGTATGTAATAATCGGCTGATCTATGCCCTGTGTTCACTATAGTTCTGGGAAATGAGGTTAGGACCACATAAGCCACATGGACTAGCAGGGGGGATAAGATACTGTTATTAGGAGAAAGAAATACATTCTAGACAGGTGAAAACAATGAGCATTTCCCAAAATTTATCGCTCAAAGAATAATTTTTTTTCTTGAAGTTACTATTCAGTAGAACATATTTGGGGAAATGCAGTCTTCAGTTTCTCATAATATTCATTGTCTTGTGCCTAGAAATTCTTATCTGACCCATTAATGTTGTTTTTAAACAAAGATGAAAATGCATTACCTGAGTTTTTATACCCTTGTGCTTGTGCGTGCTAAGTCGCTTCAGTCGCGTCCAACTCTCTGCAACCCTGTTGTAGCCTGACAGACTACAGTCCACAGGGTTGCAAAGAGTCAGACGTGACTGAAGCAACTTAGCACAAGCCATAGTCCCCAGTCTCCTCTGTCCATGGGATTCTCCAGGCAAGAATACTGGAGTGGGTTGCTGTGCCCTCCTCCAAGGGATCTTCCCAACCCAGGGATCGGACCTGCATCTCTGAGGTCTTCTGCATTGGCAGGTGGGTTTTTTTTTTACCACTAGCGCCACCTGGGAAGCCCTTTGATACCCTTAGGAACTGCCATATTCACAATGATAATGGTGATTAAATTTGTTCTTGAGAGTGAAGTAAAAGTCGCTCAGTCGTGTCTGACTCTTGGTGACCCCATAAACTATACAGTCCATGGAATTCTCTAGGCCAGAATACTGGAGTGGGTAGCCTTTCAATTCTCCAGGGGATCTTCCCAACCCAGGGATCAAACCCAGGTCTCCCACATTGCAGACGGATTCTTTACCAGCTGAGCCACCAGGGAAGCCCAAGAATACTGGAGTTGGTAGCCTATCACTTCTCCAGGGGATCTTCCTGGCCCAGGAATCAAACTGGGGTCTCCTGCACTGCAGGTGGATTCTTTACCAATTGAGCTATCAGGGAAGCCCATTCTTAAGACTATCTCTCTGCATTTGTTCAGTGCTTTACATGTTTTCAAAATTTTCCCCCAAATACCATTTCATTAGCTCTAAGATGCTATCAACTGTAGGTAATTACTCAACGACTTCAGTTACCAGACATCAGTCTTCTTGTCACTAATTGTCAAAATATCATACCTGATTCCCAGCTCCCTTCAGCTCCACCTGTCTCTTTGCTGGACTCAAAAACTCTTAATGAAGGTATTAAATGTGCTAATTAACTTTGCCTTGGTGAAAATGTCTTTTATTTTAGTGTGATAAGAAATTAGCAGAGGAAAGAGCTGCTTAAAGGAAGAAGACACAAATTACTTCCAGCTGTCAAACTGAAAAGTGACAGAAGGCAGTGGTCCAGGCTCCAAGTTATTTGTTTTCAAAAGCGGTGGCACTGAGACAGTTTATGTGGAGCTTTCACTGAGCACTGGGGACTTCATTTTTACCCAGGAGTGTATAAATGTATGTGTGCATGTATCAGTGAGGATGCATTTGGTTGCAGGTAACGGAAAGTCCAATTCAAACTGACTTGAAAATAAAGGGAATTTATGGCTCTTATAACCCTATGTCTACCTTAGATCATTTTAGGACAAGAATGGATAGATAGATAGCTCGATTGGTCAATCATATCATATGTATGATAGAGTTCAAGATTTGTTTGATTTAGTAGCTTAACACAATCATCAGAAAAGGGTTCTTTTTATGGTGTCAAAATGGCTGCAATGGTTCTAGGCTCCACATCTGCACAATATGCCATCCAGGAGGAGAGAGAACAAGCCTTTCTTTCCTATGAACTCTTTCATATTCCCTCTTCTGATCAAAAGCTCTAACTGGATGTTTGCTTTATGCCAATTTGTATTCTGCCTCTGAAGCCAGACTTGAAATTATTTTCCCTTTAGTCCTATGGGGTCAAGTGAACTGGGTGGTTACCAAGGAATGGGAGCTGGATATGGGGGAGGCAACTTCAATGCCCATTGGAGTAGGACTATCATATTATATTCTCTCTCTACTTCTCTCTCCTTTAAAATATTATGTATTTAGCCTCATTCTACAAAGGATTTCAGGCAGACACAGGCTGTCTATAGAAGGGATTTGGGGATAACAGAAAGAGCACTGGATTTGGAATTCAGTGATGCCATGTTCTATCTCTATGACCTTGGGCAAGTCCCCATATCTCATATCTAAAATTCAACCTTTTTCACTGGATAAATGAGAATAATATTTACCTATTCACCTCACAAGGTTGTTGTGATCAAGAAAAGGATCATGAATTTAGTAGCATTTTCTAATTTACAATTCAAATGCAAATTATTACTATTTTTTTTTTCATGGGTGGCTTCATTTAGTGAAGAATAGAGATTTCAGATCAATCACTCAGAGAAATGGATTTGCTTTGGAAAATGTTCTATCCCAAACATCCAGTTGCAGAAAAAAAGCAGGAGCAGTGGCTTTTTGATATATGGTGCTGAGCACAGAAAACAATGACTTTGGAATAGCTGGAGAAAGACCAGATGGAGGCCTGTATGATCAAAGGGGTTATTTTTAGCAACATGTTCAGTATCCTAGGACAGTGTCATGTGGGGAGAAATTATGCTCCACAGTATAAAGTACTATACAAGTATAGTACTTGTATATACCTTTGGATTACCTTTGTATATACCTTTTTTATTACCTTTGGAATATCCAGAGGTAAAAAATATATGAGTTTTGAAACAGACAGATACCTAATTATCATGTAACCTTGGGCCAATCATTAACCTCTTTGATTTTCAGCTTTCTCATATGATGAAGTTGAAAATAACACTGACCTTATAGTATTTGGGGGATGGTTATACAAGTGGTGACGTACAGTGCCAAATGGTGCCTGGCACATAGTAGCTACTTATTAAATAATGCCTCTGTCTGCCTACAGTAATCAATAAATGTATAAGTAGATAATAATAGGAGGACTTTATCTCTGATGGAGAAGGAAATGACACCCCACTCCAGTATTCTTGCCTGGAGAATTCCATGGACAGAAGAGCCTGGCGGGCTCCATAGGGGAAAGTTAAGTCCATGGGACAGCAAAGAGTTGGACACGACTGAGCAACTAAATACACACACACACACACACACACACACACACACACTTTTATCTCTGAAGTTTTCTTCTCTAAGCCACAGAAGTCCATAAACATTTTGAATAGAATTCTTTATATCCTTATTCCCAGGAAAAATGATTTAGAGATGACACTAAGATATTTAAAATCAGACAGTGATTTCTGAATTTCTTAAAATGTCTTAGCATGATTGGCTCTGTGTTTCCTAGTCAATTTCTATTACCAGAGTGATTTGGATATAAAGTACAAACAGGTAGCCATTCATTTAGTTATTTACATGTCAATTTATTGACTTAATTCTCAACCTTTTGGAAAGTTTATAGGATTTCTTTATAGAAGATAGCTATTCTTCTTTTTCAAAATTCAAGAATATTTAATGGTTCTTGGAAATTTGGAAAATCAATTTTAGCCTTTAAATACTGGAAATTTCTGCTGGCCAATACAACTATGAATTAATATTTACTTCAGTGATGGTTAATATTTGTAATGATGACTTTTAGGATATTGCTAGTACCTCTGAATTATCATATATGAAGTGAGTAACATTCAAAATAGACTTAGTGTTAAATGCATTTTGTTCTATTTGAATTCTCTGAAATTTGTATTCATGGCACAAATTCTATCTTGCTACTAGACATTTTTATAGGTTGAACTTTAGAAGTTTGTTTCTGAACCTGGAACTAATACAGAAATCTCAATCCAACTGGAAATTCCAGGTAGACTTTGTACTCTAATAAAAACTGTGGTTATGATGAAGGAAATAGAAGTTTGTGGTTAAAGATGATTGTTAACACTAATGGGCTTCCCAGGTGGTGGTGCGAGTGGTCAACAGCCTGCCTGCCAATGTAGGAGACACAAGAGATGTGGTTCGATCCCTGGGTCAGGAAGATCCCCTGGAGGAGGAAAGAGCAACCTACTTCAGTATCTTTGCCTGGAGAATACCATGGACAGAGGAGCCTAGCAGGCTACAGTCAATGGGGTTCCAGAGAGTCAGACATGACTGAAGTGACTTAGCACGCATGCATGCAGGTGGCACTATTGGTAAATAACCTGCCTGGCAATGCAGGAGATAAAAGAGACACAGGTTTGATCACTGAGTTGGGAAGATCCCCTGAAGGAGGGCATGGGAACCCATTCCAGTATTCTTGCCTGGAGAATCCCATGACCAGAGGAGCCTGGCAGGCTACAGTCTATGGGGTCACACAGAGTCATACATGACTGAAGTGACTTAGCATGCATGCACATAAACATTTACAAGCAGTAATAATCACCAGTACTGTGGGCTAATGGGAGGATCACAGGCTAAGAATTAGGAGCTATAGGTTCTAAACCATAAGTATTTTCATAACCTTGAGCAACTCAACCTCCCTGGTTTCAACTTTGTAAATAAGGGAGTTGTACTAGATGATTGGTTTTCCCTGGTGGCTTTACCACTGATGCTTTTAGTGGTAAAGCATCCACCTGCAATTCAGGAGACCATCTATAATGCAGGAGACACAGGTCTGTTCCCTGGGTCGGGAAGATCCCCTGGAAGAGGAAATGGCAACCCACTCCAGTATTTTTGCCTGGGAGATCCCATGGACAGAGGAGCCTGATGGGCTATAGTCTATGGGGTTGCAAGAGTTGGACACAACTAAGCGACTAAATCACCACTGCCATGACATGTTACCTTTATAAAGACAATCACTGTTTAAAACAATTGAGTAAGGACAAACTTCAGGGAACAAACCCCAAATGTATACATCATTAGTATTTTTGAGATGAAAGTACCTTATTTTGGATAGACAGTTAAGATATATTTATCAATATAGCTTGTTATATTGATATGAGAATAGTTCTATGCATATAGGTCTATTCACATTCATTGAAATGTGAATAGATCTATGTTTTGAGCAAATTTTCTGTCTTCCCTTATTAACAAATGTATCATTACCTTCTTCAAATCTTGATATAAATGAATAACTTCATTTATAGACACATCTATTTACATATATACTGTTACAGCAAATGTCTATCAACTGGCTAAAATTCATTCAGTTCAGTTCAGTCACTCAGTCATGTCCGACTCTTTGTGACCCCATGAATCACAGCATGCCAGGCCTCCCTGTCCATCACCAACTCCCAGAGTTCACTCAAACTCATGTCCATCAAGTCGGTGATGCCATCCAGCCATCTCATCCTCTGTTGCCCCCTTCTCCTCCTACCCCCAATCCCTCCCAGCATCAGGGTCTTTCCCAATGAGTCAACTCTTTGCATGAGGTGGCCAAAGTATTGGAGTTTCAGCTTTAGCATCATTCCTTCCAATGAACACCCAGGACTGATCTCCTTTAGGATGGACTGGTTGGATCTCCTTGCAGTCCAAGGGATTCTCAAGAGTCTTCTCCAACACCACAGTTCAAAAGCATCAATTCTTCAGTGCTCAGCTTTCTTCACAGTCCAACTCTCACATCCATACATGACCACTGGAAAAACTATAGCCTTGACTAGACGGACCTTTGTTGGCAAAGTAATGTCTCTGCTTTTCAATATACTATCTAGGTTAATAATCCTCAAATCAATATTTATGCATTTGTTGACATTTTTTCTTACATTCTCTAATGATCTGTTTCTTATTTAAGTATTAATCATAAAAAATACTTAGCACAACAAAAAAGCTTTAAAATTCCCTATTGTGATAAGCACTAGGATCAACAAACATGGCTGGATATATAAACAAGCCATCAGTAAAGATGACTTGTGTGTACTTCTGAAAAGCTGGCATTGATCAATGTTAACTTGTTAGTGGACTTTGGTCATGGCATGTTCACTCCAGCTGCCATAGTATTTGTGATGGAAACTCACCCAGAAGCAAATGTAGCAGCATCAATTTCAGCTGATTAGATTGTTGCCTTAAATATGCACCAGCAAGAGCTGGAGAGCAATGTATTCAGACTTAAGCAATGGGAAGTCAAGAGATGCATGATCTGTGTCATATGGCAAAACTGATGTGATTGTTGAGGTAGAGAAGACATACTGTGACCCTTACCATGACACCAGGCTTTAGAGGAGAATGCATCATGGCTTTCTCTGAAAGCAGAAAAATGAAGCCTTAATTATAGTTACTGTAGTGAGTAACTAAATGTGAAAATATCACTCAGTTCAGTTCAGTCACTCAGTCGTGTCCGACTCTTTGCGACGCTATGAACCGCAGCACGCCAGGCCTCCCTGTCTACCATCACCAATGCCTGGAGTCCACCCAAACCCATGTCCATTGAGTAGGTGATACCATCCAACCATCTCATCCTCTGTCGTCCCCTTTTCCTCCTGCCTTCAAACTTTCCTAGCATCAGGGTCTTTTCCAATGAGTCAGCTCTTCCCATCAGGTGGCCAAAGTATCGGAGTTTCAGCTTCAAATCAGTCCTTCCAATGAACACCCAGGACTGATCTCCTTTAGGATGGACTGGTTGGATCTCCTTGCAGTCCAAGGGATTCTCAAGAGTCTTCTCCAACACCACAGTTCAAAAGCATCAATTCTTCAGTGCTCAGATCTCTTTATAGTCCAACTCTCACATCCATACATGACCACTGGAAAAACCATAGCCTTGACCAGACAGACCGTTGTTGACAAAGTAATGTCTCTGCTTTTTAATATGCTGTCTAGGTTGGTCATAACTTACTTCTGGAAAGTTAAGTTTCCAGAAGTAAGCATCTTTTAATTTCATGGCTGCAATCACCATCTGCGGTGATTTTGGAGCCCAGAAAAATATAGTCAGCCACTGTTTCCACTGTGTCCCCATCTATTTGCCATGAAGTGATGGGGCCAGATGCCATGATCTTAGTTTTCTGAATGTTGAGCTTTAAACCAACTTTTTCACTCTTCTCTTTCACTTTCATCAAGAGGCTCTTTAGTTCTTCTTCACGTTCTGCCATCAGGGCGGTGTCATCTGCCTATCTGAGGTTATTGATATTTCTCCCCGCAATCTTGATTCCAGCTTGTGCTTCCTCCAGCCCAGCATTTCTCATGATGTACTCTGCATAGAAGTTAAATAAGCAGGGTGACAATGTACAGCCTTGATGTACTCCTTTTCCTATTTGGAACCAGTCTGTTGTTCCATGTCCAGTTCTAACTGTTGCTTCCTGACCTGCATACGGGTTTCTCAAGAGGCAGGTCAAGTGGTCTGGTATTCCCATCTCTTTCAGAATTTTCCATAGTTTATTGTGATCCACACAGTTAAAGGCTTTGGCATAGTCAATATCACTAGATTAGCCTAAATTCAAGGAAATACATATTATTACCCATTTGACCTTTTGTATGTTATTTTCAAAGTACTGTCAGGCCCTAAGATGTTAATAGTATGGCTCTCCTTATAGAAAAAGAGTCTTTTAGGATGGTGCAGGCAAACAAGTAAAAGTCAGTGCCAAACCAGGGGTGTCTGACAAATTGACAAGAACTACCAAACTCAAAGCATGGTAAAGAATAAGGAAATTTATCTACAATCTAGAGGTAGGTACAATCTATGTTAACTTAATCCATTCACTTTTTTTTTTTTTTGGCTTTTATCTTAGTTCTTCTCTCCTGCAGGGTAGCTTCATACTGGTATTGAGGGGTTATCCTAGAATTATATATCTCATGTCTACTAATGAGATCTAAAAGGGAGAAAAAGTATGAAAGGGAGAAAAAGCTGGTGACCTCTAGAAGACCAGACCAAGAAATAACTTTTCAGGAAACCATTAGGAAATTTCTTTCTGCTTTAGTAGACCCGGTTGACATCATGGACTAATATGGTCCAATTATAGCAAGGAAGATGGGCTGCCCTTTAACAAACCAAGCTCACTTCTGGGGCTAAATATGGAGACAGCTTCTGTCAATACAAGGGCACCATGTGTTGGGGGAATAGATACCTGAAGAAAATCAGGGTTCTGTTAAGAGGAAGAAGAAAGAAACGAATGGATGCCCAGAACCTAGTCTAGAATCTGTCCTTATCAGCTGTGTGATATTGGGCAAGCAAGATAGCTACTTTGAGCTCTATTTTCCTTAACCAAATAACAGAGGCTTCTCATGTACTTGGTAGGCACTTTCTCTTTTCTTAATAACAGTACCTCCTTTATTTTCTGGTTGGAAAATTGCCAGCTAAAGTCTCTACTTAGTCTACTCCACCACAAGGCCTTTGAAAAAAATCTCTTTGAAAAGTATGCTGATAGTTCTTATGTGACTTTCTTGTCTTTCTCCCTACCTTGAATCAGGAACCCAGGTTGCCATTTTGGACCAGGAGGTGGTCTTGAGAAGAGACCATGTGTTGAGATGGTAGGGCAGAAAGAGAGGAGGACCTTTATGACTATAGAATTGCCTGTTCAGCCCCAGGCTCCTACCTAGAGCCCTCTTTTATGTGAAGGAAAAATTAACATATAAATCTTTTAAACTACCCTTATGTGAAATGTTTGTTACACATAGTAGAATGTATTACTCAAAGGATCATCTTCAATCATCAGTGTATAATAATTTGTTAGTAAAGTTGATATCACTATGGCAAGCTATGGCCACTCAAATGAATGACCTGTCAAAGCTTCCATATGTCCATGCAAATGTTTTTTTCTATTCCAATGGAGATTTTTCATGAAATAAAATTCTACTAAATTAAATGATCATACTTTCTGTTTATTTTCACAGAGGAATAGTTGAAAAATCAGAGCATTCATTAGAGACTGCGAGTTTGCAGGAAAAATGAGTAGAATTTCTTCTCCATATTGCTTTATTCTAAAACAGTCTGTATCAGAGTTCATGATTCATTTAACACTTCAGTACAAATTTTTCATGGAAAAGTACATCATTTTAAAGGGGAGCACTTCTGTGCTATTGCAAAACTAAGTGAACAATTCTTAAAATATCTTAAGTCATATTGAAGTTGAATTGCTGTTAAAGTACGTGTGCAGCTATTAAGTGATGGAAGAAATGCCTAAGTGCTTTGATTAGAAATTGCCTGTGTTTATGCCAGGAGTTATTTGTGAATATCTTTTCTGAAAAAATTACATTAAGACAGAGAATGAATTTACGGTTACCAGGGAGCAAGGGTCAGGGGGGGAATTAGATTGGGAGTTTGGGATTGACATGCACACACAGCTATATATAAAATACAATGCCTTTCAATGAAAAAGACATACTTTCATTGTTTCTCTTAAATTATCTAGATAGATGGCATCCACAAATAGAGTGTGTGACTTGTACTCTCCTTTATGCCTCCATGTTCAAAGATAATGACATTCACTCATGTTTGCTCTTGCTTCCATCTTACTAACTTTGAATCTGTACTCTGTACCCTGACTTCAGTGCCTTTGGCTTTGGACAGTCTCCTGGCATTTTTACTGAGAACTCTTGTATGTGTCTTCTTTTATTATTATTCATATGGTTTCTTTCCTGATTTTGGGAGTTGACATTACCTTGAGTGAAATCATTCCCCTTTACCACCTGGTCCACTGAGTTTCTCTTTCACTATCTTTTCAGCCATGCTTAATTCCTAGATCACATTTTTGAGTAGATAAAAATAATTGTTTTATGAGTCTTCTTTCAGTTTAAGATGGTGGCTTGATTGAATGAGATGGGGAAGGCTTGGTGTTGGGGAGGAAGTAAAAAAGGATCAAGGAAGTGATTGTGGAATGTAGCCCTTGATTTTAGTTTTAAAACCTGTGCATCCTCTGGGTGTTTACTTAGACTCATCATCAAGCTCTGAATCTCATTTATTTAAGCAGCCACTTATAGAGGTTCTACATACCCAATGACACACTATTTACTAGGAATAAGGAGGTACAAGATACAATGTCTGCTTTCCAGGAGCTTATTCTAATGGAGTAGATGGAGAAGTACACTGAAAATTACAGTTCACTATGGTGGGTGTTATTGGAAAGCTCCAAAAGAATCATGGATTACCTAAAGCAATAGTTAGTGTTTATGGCTTTCATTTCATGAGATGGCCTGGAAATAAAGTAAGGTTGGTTAGTTAGGCAGAAAAGATCAAACACTATTCCAGACAGTATTTGTAAGTCCCTTTCACCTCCTGAAGACATTTTCCTTAAACTTCGTGTGGTTCTTAGAATGGCAGGACATTGCGCCTATGAAACCGACTGTTGCTGTCCTTGGTGCTGTTAAGTGCTAAGTCTGTGTAGGTGAAACAGATCTTATAAACAGTGCTGGTTTCTAAAACTAGGGGCAAGAATGAAGCTATTTATTTAGATAGAGGTCAAGCTGGGCAGAAGGTGGGTGAACTTCATTTTGACTAATAGAGAAAGAAGTGTTCATACACAGTCATCATTGAGAGACAGCACAGCTCCTTGATAGTACAGCTCCTTTTATGATTCACTGGATCCAAGGAAGACTTACCATACTAGTGTGAAAGTGAAAGTCACTCAGTTGTGTCCAACTCTTTGCGACCCCCATGGACTATACAGTCTCTGGAATTCTCTAGGCCAGAATACTGGAGTGGGTAGCCTTTCACTTCTCCAGGGGATCTTCCCAACCCAGGGATCAAACCCAGGTCTCTCACATTGCAGGTGGATTCTTTACCAGCTGAGCCACCAGGGAAGCCCAAGAATACTGGAGTGGGTAGCCTATCCCTTCTCCAGCGGATCTTCCCAACCCAGGAATCGAACTGGGTCTCCTGCATTGCAGGCAGATTCTTTACCAACTGAGCTACCAGGGAATCCCTAGTACTGTGGGGGAAGTACAATGAGTGGAGGTGTTCTCTGTCCCCACGTCCTGATACAGAAAATGCCATTGATGTGTGTAGGCAGATGGGGGGTGAGTGTCTGGAAAAACAGTACAGAAGCTATTCCTGGTTCCACTTTCCCAGCAGCTGTTGTCAGAGTTGTGGTCAAGACTGTCTATTTAAATGTGCCAATTCTGGGGACACACTTTTTAAAAAAATATGTTTAAACATGGCAATGCTTTCCATCCCTTAGTCATATGATGTCTAGATATTTTGTCCCTAAGGGCTTGTATCTGTTTCTTAAGACCACTGTAGAGGCAACACAGTCAGTTTCAGATAGACTTGGAAGCTCAGTTTATTTGTTTGCCAGCTTTATGCTTTGGGGGGCAATTAATTCTCTAAGCACTGATTTGTGAATATATGAAATGGAATAAGAAACTCAACTTGCAGCATTGTAGTAAGACTTTACAGGCATAACACATGGAAACTGGTAGTACAGTTCCTGACAAACAGTAGGTGCCTCATAAATGGTAGTTATTAAACTTAAGTATTACTGTTCTCAGTAAGGTGTTTTTTTTCTTCTTGGGGAGGGAGTGTGGGCAGAGAAGCTGAATATATTATTTTTTTTTGATAGGAGCCAATGCATTCTCATTGCAGGTAGGCCTGGGGCACTTTATTTCTTTTATTCTTACTGGGAAAGGAGCTGACTAGTAGGTACACGGCAGAATCATAGGAAGTCAAGAATGAACCCCTTTATGGCGTTGGCACTAAATTTCCTACCCAGGCAGAATCAAAATGGGTTATCCACTGTTCTTGGATTTCTTTTTCTTCCCTTGCATTTTGGAGTACAGAACTGAGTTCATCATACTTACTCCTAAGTTGATGCCTCATTCTCATCATTGAAATTTTCATGAAATATTCAGGAATTTCAGAAAATATTCATTTTATCTCATCAGAGAAAATCTTTCTTTTGTTTATATTTCATTTAAATATTTTCTTCTCTCTTTCTATAACACTGACCCTTCTTTCTTCCTTCATTCAAAAACAGTTCAGTCATTCAGTCGTGTCTGACTTTTTGCGACCCCGTGGACTGCAGCACACCAGACTTCCCTGTCCATCACCAACTCCCAGAGCTTGATCAGACTCATGTCCATCAAGTTGGTGATGCCATCCAAACATCTCATCCTCTGTCATCCCCTTCTCCTCCTGCCTTCAATCTTGCCCATCATCAGGGGCTTTTCCAAGGAGTCAGTTCTTCGCATCAGGTGGCCAAAGTATTGGAGTTTCAGCTTCAGCATCAGTCCTTCCAATGAATATTCAGAACTAATTTCCTTTAGGATGGACCGGTTTGATCTCCTTGCAGTCCAAGGGACTCTCTACAGTCTTCTCAAACACCACTGTTCAAAAGCATCAATTCTTTGGCACTCAGCTTTCTTTATAGTCCAATTCTCACATTCATACATGACTAATGGAAAAACCATAGCTTTGGCTAGATGGACCTATGTTGGCAAAGCAATGTCTTTGCTTTTTAATATGCTGTCTAGGTTGGTCGTAGCTTTTCTTCCAAGGAGCAAGGGTCTTTTAATTTCATGACTGCAGTCACCATCTGCAGTGATTTTGGGGTTCCCCCAAAATAAAGTCTCTCACTGTTTCCATTGTTTCCCCAACTATTTGCCATGAAGTGTGGGGACCGGATGCTGTGATCTTAGTTTTTTGAATACTGAGTTTTAAACCAACATTTTCACTCACCTCTTTCACTTTCATTAAGAGGCTCTTTCATTCTTCTTTGCTTTCTGCCATAAAGGTGGTGTCATCTGTGTATCTGAGGTTATTAATATTTCTTCTGGCAATCTTGATTCAAAGACATTCACTCTTATATGGATACATGTATATGTATGGCTGAGTCTCTTTACTGTCCATCTGAAACTATCACAACATTGTTAATTGTTTATACTTCAATACAAAATAAAAAGTTCTTTTTAAAAAGGACACTCACTCTTGCTTAATTTATGAATATCTTTCTATTTTACTACTCATATGTCTATTTACACAAATGTCTATAAATAAAAATGCATGGTATTTTATCTATGTTTTCAATGTACAGAAATGGCATTTCATCAGAAATGTCATTTGTTCCTCATTTGAAAGTTTAGAATTATGTTTTGAGCTTCATTTCCATTGCAGACTACAGATCTATTTTATTCTATCAGATACCTGTATAGATTTCTTTCTTGTGCATCTGCTGCATTTTATTTAAGAAATCCATGGTGTTTGACTCTTACTGTTTCATATCACACTTCAATTAATACTCACTTACATGTTTCCTTGTGCACTCATATGGGACTTTCTGTGAGTATACATCTAGGAGTACAATTACAGAGTTGTCAAGTACAAGCATATTCTATAGGCTTGACTGCTTTAAAATGGCTACTTAGTTTGAATTTCCAATAATAGTGCATCAGAGGGTTTCTGTTCTTGTATGTTCTCATCAGTACTTAATATTACCTGCTTTTCTATTTTTGCCCATCTGATGTGTGTAAAGTGACATCTTTCTATTGTTTTATTTGAATTTCTTGATTGCTGGTGAAGTTGAACATTTCTTTACATAGTTATTAAGTAATTGTATTTCCTTTACTGTGAATTATTGTTGTTATTTGACCATTTTCCTATTTGTATTGAAGAATTCTTTGTTTACTTTAGGTATTAATCTATTGTTCATTGTGAACATTATAAACATCTTCCAGTCACCTGGAATTTTGTTAATTTTGTCTGTAGTATCTTTTTAATGACATTATAAAAGATCTTTTGAATCAAAAAATTGAATTTACAAAAAAATTTAGGTTGAGTTATAATTAGAATATAAAGTTATAAAAATTTGCCCAAATCATAAGTGTACAGCTTATTGATTTCTCAGAGTACTCCTATGTTAATCTTTCAAAATAAGAAATAAAACTTTATGAATGTATTCCTTTTGCTCCCTTTCTTCTTTTTTTCAATTTTTTAATTGAAGTGTAGTTGATTTATAACATTGTGCCAATCTCTGCTGTACAACAAAGTGACTCAATTATGCATATATACATTCTTTTTTAATATTCTTTTCCACTATGGTTTATCACAGAATATTGAATATAGTTCCCTGTGCTATACTTTAAGACCTGTTGTTTGTCCGTTCTAAATGTAGTATTAGGTTGGTGCAAAAGTAATTGCGGTTTTGCATTATTGCACTTTGCCATTTGATATTGGAATACATTTTTTAATAAATGTGGTTATGTTATGCATCATTTTAATGCACAGTTCTCACTTTTTTTTTGCTTATGACTTATTACTTGCTGTTTATTTTATATTTATTTTAGACTATAGAAATGATGTTAGACACAAAGTAAATTCAAGTGTTTTTTTTTTCAAGTTCAAAACGGGTCATAAAGCAGTGGAGACAACTTGCAACATCAGCAATGCATTTGGCCCAGGAACTGCTAACGAACATACAGTGCAGTGGTGGTTCAAGAAGTTTTGCAAAGGAGATGAGAGCCTTGAGGATGAGGAGGGTAGTGGCCGGCCTTCAGAAGTTGACAACAACCAATTGAGTGTTATCACTGAAGCTGATCCTCTCACAGCTACATGAGAAGTTGCCTAGGAACTCAATGTTGACCATTCTACAGTCATTTGGCATTTGAAACAAATTGGAAAGGTGAAAAACTCAATAAGTAGGTTCCTCATGAGCTGACTACAAATCAAAAACGTTGTCGTTTCGAAGAGTCATCTTTTATTTTGTGCAACAACAACAAACCATTTCTTGATTGGATTGTGACATACTGCAAAAAGTTGATTTTATCCAGCACCTGGCAATGTCCAACTTAGTGGCTGAACCAAGAAGAAGCTCCAAAGCACTTCCCAAAGCCAAACGCACCAAAAAAGGTCATGGTTACTGGTGGTCTGCTGTCCTCCTAATGCACTACAACTTTCTGAATCCCAGAGAAAGCATTTCATCTGAGAAGTATGTTCAGCAAATCAATGAGATGCACTGAAAACTACAGCGCTTGCAGCTAGTATTGTTCAACAGAAGGGGCCTAATTCTTCTCCATGACAATACCCGAATGTATGTGACACAACCACATGTTGTGTAAACAATGCTTCAAAAGTTGAATGAATGGGGTTATGAAGTTTTGCTTCATCTGCTATATTCACCTGACCTCTCACCAACTGACTACCACTTCTTCAGGCATCTCAACAACTTTTTGCAGGGAAAACACTTCCACAGGCAGCAGGAGGCTGAAAATGCTTTCTAAGAGTTCATTGACTCCTGAAGCACAGGATATGCTACAGGAATAAACAAACTTATTTCTCATTGGCAAAATGAGTTGATTGTAATGGTTCTTATTTTGATTAATAAAGATGTATTTGAGCCTAGTTATAATGATTTAAAATTCACAGTCTGAAACTTCAATTACATTTGTACCAAAAGCTAGTGGAGGTGATGGAATTCAAGTTGAGCTATTTCAAATCCTGAAAGATGATGCTGTGAAAGTGCTGCACTCAATATGCCAGCAAATTTGGAAAACTCAGCAGTGATCACAGGACTGGAAAAGGTCAGTTTTCATTCCAATCCCAAAGAAAGGCAATGCCAAAGAATGCTCAAACTACCACACAATTGCACTCATCTCACATGCTAGTAAAGTAATGCTCAAAATTCTCCAAGCCAGGCTTCAACAATACATGAACCATGAACTTCCAGATGTTCAAGCTAGTTTTAGAAAAGGCAGAGGAACCAGAGATCAAATTGCCAACATCCGCTGGACCATCAAAAAAGCAAGAGAGTTCCAGAAAAACATCTAATTCTGCTTTATTGACTATGTCAAAGCCTTTGACTGTGTGGATCACAAGAAACTGTGGAAAATTCTGAAAGAAATGGGAATACCAGACCACCTGAGCTGCCTCTTGAGAAACCTGTATGCAGGTCAGGAAACAACAGTCAGAACTGGACATGAAACAACAGACTGGTTCCAAATAGGAAAAGGAGTTCGTCAAGGCTGTATATTGTCACCCTGCTTATTTAACTTCTATGCAAGTACATCATGAGAAATGCTGGGCTGGAAGAAGCACAAGCTGGAATCAAGATTGCCGGGAGAAACATCAATAACCTCAGATATGCAGATGACACCACCCTTATGGCAGGACGTGAAGAAGAACTAAAGAGCCTCTTGATGAAAGTGAAAGTGGAGAGTGAAAAAGTTGGCTTAAAGCTCAACATTCAGAAAACTAAGATCATGGCATCTGGTCCCATCACTTCATGGCAAATAGATGGGGAAACAGTGGAAACAGTGACTGACTTTATTTTTCTGGGCTCCAAAATCACTGCAGATGGTGATTGCAGCCGTGAAATTAAAAGATGCTTACTCCTTGGGAGGAAAGTTATGACCAATTTAGACAGCATATTGAAAAGTGGAGACATTACTTTGTCAACAAAGGTCTGTCTAGTCAAGGCTATGGTTTTTCCAGTGGTCATATATGGATGTGAGAGTTGGACTATAAAGAAAAATGAGTGCAGAAGAATTGATGCTTTTGAACTGTGGTGTTAGAGAATACTCTTGAGAGTCCCTTGGACTGCAAGGAGATCCAACCAGTCCATCCTAAAGGAGATCAGTCCTGGGTGTTCATTGGTAGGACTGATTTGAAGCTGAAACTCCAATACTTTGGCCACCTGATGCAAAGAGCTGACTCACTGGAAAAGACCCTGATGCTGGGAAAGATTGAGGGCAGGAGGAGAAGGGGATAACAGAGGATGAGATGGCTGGATGGCATCAGCAACTCAATGGACATGGGTTTGGGTGAACTCTGGGAGTTGGTGATGGACAGGGAGGCCTGGTGTGCTGCTGTTCATGGGGTTGCAAAGAGTCGGATACGACTGAGCGACTGAACTGAACTGAATCTTCTGTTTAATTTCTGGATAGTATTCTATTATGTAAATATATGACAGTTGATTTATTCATGAATATGGGTTGATCCTAGTTTGGTGCTATTATAAATCATAGTGCATGAATGTTCTTGGACATAACCTTTAGTGCACATATATGTGTATTTCTGATAGTTATGTATTTTGGAGTCAATTGCTGGATCATAGAATATGCAGCCTTATGTACTTAGCATTAGTAAATAATGCTGAGCATTTTCCATAGTGGTTGTATTGATTTACATTTTCACCAGCAGTATATGAGTTTTGGTTGCTCCACATTTTTGTTAGCACTAAGTGTGGTCAGTCTGTTAAGTTTTAGTCATCTAGGAAATGTATTGCAGCATCTCATTTTAGTTTTAATTTGTATTTTCTGATGACTAATGAGATTGAGATCCTTTTAATCTCATTGACCATTTGGATAACTTCTCTTGTAAATTGTCTCTTGAAGTCTCTTGCCGACTTTTCTACTGAGTTACCTTTTTTTAAAAATTGATTTATGGAAATCCTTTATAAACTTTCATTGCATGAATTACAAATATCTTTTCCCACTCTGTGACTTACTTTTTTTCACTCTCTTAATGGCATCTTTTGATGAATAGAAGTTTTTTTACTTTAATCCAGTTTTTAAAATAATTTCCTTTGCTATTTTATCTGCTTATATTTCTCTATGTCTAATATGAAAATATTAATCTACATTATTTTCATTAAATTTTAATATTTTACCTTCTCCAGATAGATCTTCAATCGATCTGGCATTGATTTCTGTGTAAGGTAAAGTAGGAGTCATTCCATTTTTTAAAACATTCACATAAATAATTGACTCAGCATTGAAAAGATTGTCCTTTATCTCTACTCTGCATTGCCACCTATGTTATAGTTCGGGTCCATAGGCTTAGGGATCTGTTTCTAGACTCTATTATATTTCATTCATCTATTTAACATTTCAATACTACACTCTATTAAAAACCATATCTTCATATGTCTTGAATTTATTCAAGAACTTCCTTTCAAAATTATCTAATATTTTTGCTTATTCTTGACCTTTTGTACTTCTTTATTAATTTTTGAATCATCTGTTTCATTTCTATAAAAGAATCTACTTAGAATTTCAACTTGGATTGTATTAAATGTTGAGATTAGTTTTAGGGAGGATCAATTGATTTACAACATGGAGTATTCTAACCCACAACATGCTGGAGCCTTCCATTTATTTAGATATCTTTTATTTTTCTCAGTAATTTAATAATTACTGAATTATCTTAGTAATTTAGTAATTTTAGAGTTTTTGGTAGAGGCCTTGTGTATCTTTTGTTAAATTTATTCCTAGGCAATTGAAATATTTTTTATTTTGTTATGTTTGCATGTAGAAATACCACTGATTTTTAAAATATTGACTTGGTACCCTGTAACTGTGCTGAATTAAATTATTAGTTCTAAATGTTTAGTGTCTGTGGATTGCCTATACTATCATGTCATGCACAAATAACAATAATTTCATTTTTCTTTTCCAGATGTTATTTATTTTTGCATTGCACTGGCTATGACTTCCAGTACAATGTTTAATAAGAGGGATGGTAGCAAACATTCTTGCTCTATTTCTAATCTCAGAATTTGAAATCTATGCCTACTTCTTTGTATTTACCTTTACATTTAAATATCAATCCACAAAAAGCATCTTTAAAAACATAGTAAGAGGTGGGAATTCCACTCAGTTTTTTCTACATATTGATATTTTTTCCAATGCCCTATTATAAATAATACATTTGTTTGCTACTGATTTGACTTGTCCCTTTGATTTTATACCAGATAAGCAATAATGATCAGTTGTGTCAGTATAGGAGTGATAGATTTTGTGAGACATGGCCAGATTTGGGTATTGTTTAAAAGACCTTTTATTTTTTCTAATTTAAATGTTAGTACAACCCACGAAAACAGAAAAGATTGCATGTACTCTGGGTGTGGCATGACAGTGATAAAGATTTCTGGTTATTTGCTTAGCTTAAGAGTACGTTTAGTCAAGGCTATGGTTTTTCCTGTGGTCATGTAGGGATGTGAGAGTTGGACTGTGAAGAAAGCTGAGCACCGAAGAATTGATGCTTTTGAATTGTGGTGTTGGAGAAGACTCTTGAGAGTCCCTTGGACTGCAAGGAGATCCAACAAGTCCATTCTGGAGGAGATCAGCCCTGGGATTTCTTTGGAAGGAATGATGCTAAAGCTGAAACTCCAGTACTTTGCCCACCTCATGCGAAGAGTTGACTCATTGGAAAAGACTCTGATGCTGGGAGGGACTGGGGGCAGGAGGAGAAGGGGAAGACAGAGGATGAGGTGGCTGGATGGCATCACTGACTCAATGGATGTGAGTCTGAGTGAACTCTGGGAGTTGGTGATGGACAGGGAGGCCTGGCATGCTGTGATTCATGGGGTCGCAAAGAGTCGGACACGACTGAGCGACTGATCTGATCTGAAGAGTACGTAATTCTTATCATAGATATCTTTATAAGGGCAGCAGTTCACTATAAATCTGCTTGATACCAAGAATCAAGGCAATAAGGAATTTAAAGTTGTTCATGTGGCATCTGGCCTATTGGCAAAGAAGAGCTGAAGAAATGTGTGTCTATGTATGCAGGTTGATCCAAAAGAAGTTAGCTGTTAGACTTCAGTGTTTTATGCATCTACTGAGATATTTGTGTGGGTTTTCACATATAGTGGAATCATGTGGTATAAATCACATTGATAGATTTTCTAATATTCTCTGTGTTATTGTGTTTAAACTTTCTTGATCATAATATTATATTTAATATTCTATTCAATTCAGTTAGCTGAAGTGGTAGATGCTGTTTGTGCCCTGCTCATACCCACATGGGATGAACCATTTCCATGCATGCTGAGCCCACTACCAGTATCTGTGACTCTTGGCTGAGAGTTTTCTCTAGTCATTGGAACCTCCTCTGTCTGTATGCAGGTCAGGCTGCAAGTACCAGAGAATTAACACTTTTCCCATGACAAGGGCAGCCCTCAGCCAATGACTGATGGAGTTGAGAGGATAAAGGACCTATCTTCTATGCCCCCTTGGAAGGATAAATCTGAGACATGTGTTCTCCATTGGCTTCCGGTCTAAGCTAATGGATTAAACACAAGTTGCCCACCATGATAATGTGCTTGAAAAATGCACTTGTTTCCTTTCATTCTCTTACTCCCTTACTGGTGTTTCCTAGAGTCACCTTCCAAGCAAATCATTGCCCATGAATCCTTATCTTAGTATCTGTTTCTGGAGTGTCCCCAAATAAATAACTAACATTTTCTTTAAAATTTTGTACCTACGTTAAAAAGTAAACCCAGCCTGAATTTTTAAATCTTATTTTGCCCTTTTACAGTTTTCCTATGAAAATTATACAATCCTAATTAAGTTAGTTTGATAGCTTTACCTTTTTTCTTTTTAAAGAACTTATGTTAGAGAGTGATTATCTGTTCTTCAAAGTTCTATAAAACTTATCCAGAACCATCTGGGGGTGATGATTTTGGGGGAGGAAAGAGAAAGATTTGACTGTAATTATAATTTGTCTGATAGTGATTGGTTTACATAAATTTTCTGTTTCTTCTTGTGTAAACTTTGCTATATTTTATATATATTGCAAAAAGTTATTCACTTTAACTAGGATTTCAAGTACATTGGTTTATAGTTGTTTATAATAGCTATGTGAAGTGAAGTAAAGTGAAGTCACTCAGTCGTGTCTGACTCTTTGAGACCCCATGGACTGTAGCCTATCAGGCTCCTCCGTCCATGGGATTTTCCAGGCATGAGTGCTGGAGTGGATTGCCATTTCCTTCTCTGCCGGGGTCCAGCCCCGGCTGATCCAGGGAGTTCGAAGCGGGGACGGCGTCGGCGAGGATCAGGATACAATAGCTTCAATTAGATATTAATTAAAGATGTAAAGAGTACTAGAATGAGGATAGCTCAGTAGGAAAATTCAGTGGAGAAAAGAGGCTGAGTAGATTGGTTTACGCAGGAGACCAATAAAACTTCAAGACAAGAAGTTTGCACCACTTACGTCGGCCACAGGCATCCTTCCATTCTCCAGAAGGAGAGGAGACACTGAGGCCTCCCCGGTCGGATCTTAGAAGCCCAGGCATAATTAGTAAGCATGGTGGGTTCCGCGTTCGAGATGGAGACTCAGCCAAAGTTTGAGAGAGAGAGCGACATGGGGAGACCAGTATTTCGAGGAACTGATCCCAATTCTTTATTTTCCATGGTCTACTTTTATACACTGAGATGTTATGCAAAAGTCACGTGGGGTCAGCAGTCCTGACTTTTATCAAAGTCAGTGCTTCATACAAATGTATACAGAGGTCTTAGGGGTGTTACATCATCTTCTGGCCAGGGGGCCTGCTGACAATTTATGACCTTCTCCTTGTGACAGCAGTCAGTCAACCAGGACACTTATTTCTCCAGGGGTGATTATTCTCAAAACAGACGCCACCCAAATAAAGTTACATTCCTATAGGGTGAGGGTGTAGTGGGTTTTAGTTAAGGAAAGAATTTACTTAGCCTAAGGTCTAACGTGATTTATATCAAAGGTTAATACTTATTTCTTCTATATATTCATTAATGTGTGTAAGGGCAGGGGATGTGGAGACTTAGCAACAAACATTGGCTCAACAAATGAAAAACCCTTCACCAATACAACTTCTAATCAGCCCACTATACTTATACTAATGGTTTTCTAACTTTTCTAAGGAACCTGTTTTTAGAAGGTTTAAAGCATCTCGTGCCTCTCACAGTTGGGAGGCTGTGAGCAATCACATGTGGCCGGACAAGCCTATCAGGCAGGCTAGAGAACCTTCAGAGGCGTTTGTAGGTTAAAACACTCTTGTCACGCCCAGGAGTTTTTATTAACTGGAGCTCTAAGTTAACTCCTTCTCCGAAAGACGTGGTGGGGGACAGCCCCCTGTAAAGTCAGAGATGTAGGTGAGAGCACAAAGTAGTAAAGTAGGCAGGCTCTGGTTATGGGGGTAGATGCTCGAGGATTTCCAGGGGGACTCCTGAGGCTCGATCCCACCTTTGCATATGTTGAGCCTCCTTCCTCATGACCTTTGCCATGGGCGGAGTGCCTCACGCCAGCCCCCAACACTTCTCCAGGGGATCTTCCCGACCCAGGAATCAAACCTGGGTCTCCCACATTGTAGGCAGACACTTTACTGTCTGAGCCACCAAGGAAGCCAAGTAAGTGCTATATTTTATATATATTGCAAGAGAGTTATTCACTTTAACTAGAATTTCAAGTACATTGGTTTATAGTTGTTCATAATAGTCATGTAAGTGGTATGATGAAGCTAATTCATACTGGTTCATAAGAGGTGATGACTGTTAAATTTTCAGTAATGATGAGTGGTTAATATCACATTGGTAGTTGGTCACAATTGGAAATTGGCTATGGTGGGAGTATTTACTCCATGGAAATGGGTAAACACTACACATTAGGATTTTCTTTTCTACTAAAGTGGTTGTTGAAATTGCCTGCACAACACTGTTTACTCTCATAATTCACTGGTCCCTCCTTCTCAATCTCCTTTATTGATTTTTTTCCTCTTTTCCTTAACTCTTAAGATTTCAGTGTCCCATTACACAATCCTTGGTCCCCTTTTCATCTCTGTCTATACTGACTGCCCCTGGTGATCTCGTCTAGTTTCAGGGTTTTAAACCCACCCATATTCCCATGAGTTCCAAATTTCTATCTCTAGCCTAGACCATTCTCCTAAATGCTAGATTTACATGGCCAGTTGTCAACTGAACTCTCTTCCTTGATGTGTAACAGACATTTTGGATTTAACATGATCAAAGCTGACCTCCTGATATACTCCCCCAGGCCTGCTGTCTCAGTTGTTGGCAACCCCACATTCCAGTTACTCAATCAGGAAATCTTATAGTCATTCACAATTTCTGTCTTTCTATCATGTTGTAGATCAATATATACACAAATTTGGTTATTTCTCACTCTTCTACCCTAAGTCCCCACTCTCTCTTAACTGATTTTTGCCGTAGTCTCCTAATGGGTTTTCTGCCACCCAGCCTTGCCCTCTGTAGACTCTATCATCAAATCCTTCAAGTAGCCAGAATGATCCTTTTTTAAGCATCAGATTATGTTACTCCTCTGCTCAAAAATTTCTGCTGGCTCCCAGTTTCATGCAGAATACAATCCAGAGCCCCTGTGATGGGCCTCACCTTTACTTTTAAGACCATATCTCCTACCAAATTCCCCTCCCCTCACACTTACTCTAGTCACACTGGTCTTTTCACTGCTCTTCAGAACAAACAAACAGAAAACCCCAAAACCTCCAAACCCAAAAAACAACACAGGCAAGCTCCTGCCTCAGAGCCTCTGGAATATTCTTCTGCTAGACAATTGCACAGCCTACTTCCTAACTTGATTCAAAAACCATATACTATATGATCGCTGTTTATGATGTCTCTCTGAGCCCTACAAGGGTAGGATATACATCTGTTCACTGATATATCCCCACAGTGAAGCAGAGGGTTGCTGATACACTGTGGTGCTCAGTACACATTATATCTGATGAAACAACCTATTGGCTCAATCAGTGAAGATGTGGCCTTGCTGCTCTATTAACTAAGATTCAGGGCTCTGCGTTGTCTTCCCAGGAAAATCTCAGGTAACAGGACACACCAGTCCATGCTTTCATATCACACCTTCTGAGAGCAGCTCCCGTGCTGTCCTTTCCTCTGTCTGGAGGAAGCAGATCTAATTTTCTTAGGAAATCACAGTTGGAATCACTCCATCCCTTCTCTGCCATCCTTAAGTGTGAAATCCTACTTGGAATGTGAAGAAACTTTACCCTTCCCTGGCTGACAGCTTTATACTCTTTTGGAATCCCTCAAATTAGGATTAGATTGGGAGGCAGATTTTCTAAATATTTATTTTATTTATTTATTTGGCTGTGCTGTGTCTTTTTTTTTCTTTTGCTAAACCCCTTTTGAATGACAGGGCCAAGGCCATGGCACAGTTCATCTCTTTTTAAAACATTTTTAAATTAATTTATTTTAATTGGAAGATAATTGCTTTACAATATGATGGTGGGTTTGCCGTACATCAGTATGAGTCGGCCATGGTGTGCTGGGGCTTCATCTGCCACGGGGAATCTTCAGTCTTCATTGTGGCACGCAGGATCTTTACTTGTGGCATGTGGACTTTCCGTTGTGGTTCGTAGGATCTAGGTTCCTGACCAGGGATTGAACCTGGCCCCCTGCATTGGGAGCGTGGCGTCTTAGCCACTGGACCACCAGGGAAATCTCTGAAAGGCAGATTTAAAGCTTGGTTAGGTTTTACCTCTGCTTACCAGCCTGCTTTCCCTGAATTAATGCCCTCTATTTAAAGGAAAAAGGAACCTGCTTTTAACTCTGCCCCTGAAATTAGAAAGTTAGTCTTTAATCAGCCAAATACAAACAGGTAATGATTCATAAATAGGCTTAACAGTGTATCGAGGAGATTTAATTCAGTGGAGTATAACAGTTTTACTTTTTCCAATTACCTCTTTAAACTATGCTCTGATAAGTCCTCCATTTCTTATTTCTTAACAGTATCTTCAGCTGATTCCATAACTTCCTTGCCACTATTGCTAATTCAAAGTCCAGTTCAATTTCACAGTCTATTACAATTCATCCACTCCCCTCCCTCCAACACAGGCCTGACAGACCTCTGATTTTGTAAGCAGAGGAGTGGAGGTGCACATGTCCCACCTTCTCCTCTTCTAGGTCTCCATCTTCCTGGACAGTAGGGAGCTGGATGGAGAGATGGTACAGGAGGGTCATCTTCCATACCTGGCCACATGTGTGTGTCAGGGAGATGTCCCTGGACCATTCAGTTTTGATATGGTTCTGTTTGATGCTGGTGGCCTCTGCTGATGCAGAGGTTTTGCACAGATGCTATTCGGGTTTTTTGAGGGTGGTATAGAATTTTGTCTGCTTTCCTTCCCTTTCCACCCTAGTACTGAGAATCCCTCAGTGAAAGACAAATGGGTCTCTTTTTGGTCTGGCAAGTGGTCCAGGTCTTTACCCTCCCCTTCTGATGGGGTATCACCTCACCTGGCCCAGTGGCTGCTTTGGTAACCCTAAAACTCCTCTCTCCTGCTACAGCTTCTATGCTTCTTGCATGATGTCATCAAAACCACTGAAGTATGTTCCACACCCTGTGAGAGTTCTGGGGGCCTGGATTGAGGCTGTCTCAACTGTCATTTCTGTACATGGCATGACACATTTTAGCTCTTTCTCATCCTGACAACCCTCCTTTAGACATATCCATACAAGAAGCAAGCACCAGTCTCTAGATTCAGGAGTATCTCCTCTCCCCATCAGTGACGCAATGTCAATATGTCCTAAGAATTCTATTATCACATTCTGGCTCTCCCTGGAAGGCATTGTCAGAACAGGATTTAGACTCCATTGCTTAGCGACCATCCATATGGGGATAAGATGATAGGTGCCACTTCTTGCGAGTACCTCCAATCTCTGCAAAAGATTTCCAGGACTTCCCTAGTGGTCCAGTGGTTAAGAATCTGCCTTCCAATGCAGGGTACACGGGTTTGATCCCTGGTCCAGAAAGTAAGGTCCCAAATGCTGTGGGGCAGCTAAGCCTACACTCCACAACTACTAAAGCCTGTGCGCTGGAGCCCGAGTGCCACGCTAGAGAGAAACCCCGCGCCACAGCGAAGATCCTGTGTGCAACAACTAAGACCTGATGCAGCCAAAATAAAAATAAATAAACAAATATTAAAAAATAAAGAGGGATCCTTTCTCTCTCTCTCAAAAAAAAAAAAAAAAAAAAAAAGATTTCCTTGGAGTCTTCTCTCCATTGTGTGGTACTAGGTGATGTGTGGTTGTGGGTTGGTGTCCCCTCCAATCTGAGTTCCTTTTCCACAATAGAGAGGTCTCTGGGAAAGAGCTCCCCAATCAGGAACTGCAATTCTCAGCCCGCTTTGCATCTAGGTTTGCCCATGTGACTTGCTCTCACTGGTGAAAAGTGAGCAGAAGTGATACAGGACACTTCCAGAGTGAAGCATTTAAGAAGTAGAATTGCTCCCTGCAGGCACTCTTTCCACTTCCAATGCTTGGTTGCAGATGATGATGAAGACTCAGGGAATGATGGCAAAACCAAATGATAGGAGAAGTCAGAATCCCTGAATCACGTATAGATAGGAGCTCTCTGCTAAATGAGAACATCTGGTTTGAACTGTGACGTGAGAAATAAACTATTGTGTTTGAGCTATTCTATAGTTTGGGCTCATTGGTTATGGCAGCCAATATTACACTAACTACTACATGTAAGGAGGAAGCTCCTGTCCTCTCCCCTGGTTAAGGAAGAAAGAAATCTCCCACAGTGAACACTGAACTCCTTCCATGGGACACTGCACATTCTCTTTCTCAATTTCCAGTCTTATATAAACTGCTGCCTCTGCTAAGTCGCATCAGTCGTGTCGACTCTGTGCGACCCCATAGACAGCCCACCAGGCTCCCCTGTCCCTGGGATTCTCCAGGCAAGAACACTGGAGTGGGTTGCCATTTCCTTCTCCATTGCGTGAAAGTGAAAAGTGAAATTGAAGTCGCTCAGTCGCGTCCGACTCGTAGCGACCCCATGGACTGCAGCCTACTAGGCTCCTCCATCCATGAGATTTTCCAGGCAAGAGTACTGGAGTGGCTTGCCATTGCCTTCTCCACTTATATAAACTAGAGGCATAAAAAGAAGAAAAGAAAAATTAAAACTAGAGGCAAGAATGAAGCTTGGGAGTAGGAGGGGATGTTTCGGCTTCTTTGTAGCTCTGAGCGCAGTGTGTGATCCAGTCATTGACGGTTGTGTTAGAAAGTAAAACTATCTGGTTATCAGTTCTAGGGCAATAGAAAACGTCTCCTTCAGCATGTAGTGACAAGAACTTCTGAAAATATGAAACATGTTCATATTGGACTCCTCATTATCATCATCACAAAGCCTTGAAAGGGCTAGAAGCCTGAGATTGGTAATAGATGTGGACTCCCAGCTTTTGTTTATTGCTGCCTTTGTCCCCATCTCTGGCCTGCTAATGTTGAGACTTTGTGGAGGTGCAGGTGTGGTGACCCCAACTGCTGAAGAAAATGTCTTTTGGTTTTGTGGCTGGAGGAACTATTTACGGAATATTAGTCAGGCCTGCCTTTGGTGGCAGTACATGACTGCACACGTACTCCACAAAATGCCTCCTTGACTACCTGCTGCAGAACTGAAGGGTGGTTGGGTCTGGACCGTCAGAATGTGTTTTTATGGCCCTAAGATATCAGTGGGAGTTTGGGAGGTACAGTGAACTGGCAAGAGGCAGTAATCCAGACGGGTGGATAGTGAGTATCAGAGAGGATCTGGGGAGGCAAAAAATGAATGCCCTGGCAGGTGGGAGAACTGTGGCATTGTTTAATTTATATAAGAGGATTGGAAGACAGAAGCTCCCAGGCTGGAGGTCAGAAGGAGGATTCTGGTTTCCAGAAGATGGGGACCAGTGTGGTAGCAAGGCAGGCTTTAGAAGAAACTGCTACATGGCAGCAAATCAGGACAGGGCCTCAGCCACTGAACCTGTAAGAACCACATGAAAAGGTGCACGGAGCTCTTTTTAAGGTTGCCTTGATACCGAGTCAACAAGTGTCTGTTCTGGGGTTATGTAATCTTCCCTGGTGATAGAGATGAATGGCCAAGGGTTGAATCTGCAGATAAAGTTGCTCCTTTAGCCTGGGTCTTGAGATGAAAACTTTGGCTGACCTATAGTGGATGTGTAGACTGAGTGAGAAGTAAATCTCTGTTATCACAGCTGCCAAGATTCTGGATTTGTTTTGTTACTGCAACATAATTGAGCCTAAGCTGATTAATACAGTGACTGAAACAGGATTTGAACTCAGGCCTGTCTGACACCCAGGGGTCACGTCCTTTCCTTCATAGCACGGTAAACCTCACTGCAGAAAAGACATGGAGGCATAAACATTTGTCTCAGAGAAGGTGGCTTCTCTTTCTCTTCCCTCTTCCCACCTCCATCTATGAGTTTGCCTAGTGGAAGCCTGAGAAAGTGTCAGGAGAGCACAGCCATTCCCAGAGGAGCCCCGCCTAGATGTGAATAAAATGCTTCCACATAGCAGATCTGGTTCCTCAGTTTCCGGCCAGCTTCCCTTGGTTTCCCATCAGCCTACCCCTTCTTGGAAGGACTAAAGATGAAAGTTAAAGAAGAGAGTGAAAAAGTTGGCTTAAAGCTCAACATTCAGAAAACTAAGATCGTGGCATCCGGTTCCATCACTTCATGGCAAATAAATAAGGAAACAGTGGAAACAGCGGCTGACTTTATTTTGGGGGGCTCCAAAATCACTGCAGATGATGATTGCAGCCATCAAATTAAAAGACACTTACTCCTTGGAAGGAAAGTTGTGACCAACCTAGACAGCATATTAATGAGCAGAGACATTACTTTGCCAACAAAGGTCCATCTAGTCAAGGCTATGGGTTTTCCAGTAGTCATGTATGGATGTGAGATTTGAACTATAAAGAAAGCTGAGCACTGAAGAATTGATGCTTTTGAACTGTGGTGTTGGAGAAGACTCTTGAGAGTCCCTTGGACTGCAAGGAGATCCAACCAGTCCATCCTAAAGGAGATCAGTCCTGAGTGCTCATTGGTAGGACTGATGTTGAAGCTGAAACTCCAGTCCTTTGGCCACCTGATGCAAAGAGCTGACTAATTTGAAAAGACCCTGATGCTGGGAAAGATTGAAGGCAGGAGGAGACAGGGATGACAGAGAATGAGATGGTTGGATGGCATCACCAGCTTGATGGACATGAGTTTGAGCAAGCTCTGGGAGTTGGTGATGGACAGGCAGACCTGGCATGCTGTGGTCCATGGGGTCGCAAAGAGTTGGACACGGCTTAGCAACTGAACTGAACTAAAAGCAGGGGAGCGAAGAACAGGATGACAGCAAGGAGTTCTGTGCTGCCCAAGCGCTTTCCAGATAGTCTCTCTGGCTTGGCTTAGTGAAGCTGTTGTGATCTGGTGGACAGTCCCTGACCAGAGTGATGGGCCTGCACTCCTTTCCCAGCTTTCTCCCTGCTCCTCAAGTACCTGGGAAATCCATCATCCGAGACTGGATGAAGGCACTTCCCTGTAGGAAGGGGAATGCTCCAAGAGCCTCTCATTCAACACAAATAGGTGATCTAATGAAAATCAGGCTGTCCGTTAAGGCAGAGTGAAATTTTGCTCCTTAGATTGCCAGGTTAAGTCAGGTGAGCAGGGAGAAACAAACCAACCAACCTATGTACAGAGCTCAGCTAACCCAAAAAGGGGTCTGACATTGCTGCTTTTTATTTTTTAAAATACATCAATGACATTTTTCCTCCAGACAATTAAACTGAGAAAATGGGGTTGGCAACCCCTCCTTCCCTTTGTTCGATTTTCCCCCTAGGTTTCTGTGTTTCAGGGTAAACCCAGCCTGGGTCAGTGGCCTGGAGAATTGCTCAGTCACCTGCTCTGGCATGTCACAGGGGCCAGCGTCCAGGAGCAGGTGTGGCTGCCTAGGAGAGAGAAGGGCAGAATGAGTCACCTGTTAGCCTGTGATCATGGAAAGGAGAGCTGTGTAGTCAACCACAGGGCACCAGCCATCATTTGTTTTGCTTCTGAAGTGTGTTTGAGCCCCTGTGTAATCTGTCTGCCCCAAGTGTTGGATCATTTCGAGGAACTGATATGCACTTACATTTCTTAGGTCTCTTTCTGCATTCCTGGAATTCAGAGCACCAAAAATATCATTTTGCTCTGTTTCATGATATATTCTTTTGATATGCATTCAAAAAAGGCATTTTGTAGAATATCTAAGGGTCAACACTGATATTTAAGTGATTTACAAAAAGCAAGAGGGTAACAAAATTCCCCTTGTTCCACCATATGTATATTTTCTCCTGCTATATTGACCAGTGAAGCTTTCCCTCATTGTAAGTCATCATTTGGGGGAACAAAAGCATCTTATTGGCTCTGGTACTCTCAAGATACCCAATGGCTATAATGGACTGGTCAGTTGACCAGTCCAATGAACCTGGCTTTTGTTTCTTTTTTTTGTTTAATTCTCCACTGTAGTAATAGCCAACATTTGAAGAGGGCCTCACTGCTCCTACAATGCTTTTACATGTGTTGCCTAATCAAACCCTCAAAATATCTGTGGAGTAAGTTGAGCAGAATATCATTAGGAGCCCTCGTATATAGTGGGTCATATAATGGCTCCACCATCATACTGCGTGGATCTGGAAAGTGAGGGACCAAGTTGCCTTGGTGTGGTTCTGGACCATGTGCTCTTTTACCTATATAAAGGTGCAAAAAATGAGGCCAAATGAGGAAAGAAAGAAAGGAGAAATTGGGTAAGAGGAAGCAAAGACAGAAGATGAGTCACAGCGTTAATAAAATAGTTGAGCATTTAACCAATGGAAAGCCCCAGTTGGCTGGATTGAGCACTCCATCAGGGAAGACTTGGTGGTTCCCTTCTCTGATTGTTCAGAAGCCCTGAAATGGCCTGAGAACCTCGTGGGGGCATGCACTTCAGTATTTGCTACTTGAATTGACTAACAGGGGGGATTTATAAGGCTTCCTCCTGAATGAAGGAATTCTAATATTTGTATGTGTTTGAGTTTACTCTCTTGTTCTTGTCATAAAATAACTGGTAACAAAGAAAGCATTCCAACAATCTAATTTTCTCTTCCTTATTAGATAATTTCAAATAGCATGAGGGTAATATCTTTCCACTAAAATGGTTGAATTAGTGAGTTGCTCTGATAACATATCTCCTATATTATAATCTAGTGAACTAATTGTTTCTCCAAACTCAGTGTAGGCAGACCCTTGCCTTGTACACAGTGCCTGTGACAAGGACTGTTTTCCTCCTCCTGTATTCTGATTTCCATTTTTTTAAATAAAGAGTTTGTGTCTGGGAATCTTTAGAAAATCGTACTGCTTAGCTTGTAGGTTATTATTCACTTTGATATTTAATTGTTTGCTACCCTTAACATTATTTCAAGCATATATGGCTTAGCTCCCTGACTTAATTGAAAACTCCTCAAGGACAGTGCTGTGGACTCAATAGTCGTTGTTTAGTCACTAAGTCATGTCTGACTCTTTGTGACCCCACGGACTGTAGCCTGCCAGGCTCCTCTGTCCATGGCATTTCCCAGGCAAAAATACTGGAGTGGGTTGACATTTCCTTCTCCAGGGATTTTCCCCACCCAGGGATTGAACCCAAGTCTCTTGCATCTCCTGCATTGGCAAGTGGATTCTTTGTCACTGAGCCACCAAGGGAATTCTGTGGGCTCAATTGTGTTCCCACAAATACATGTGCTGAACCCTTCAAAATGTCACTGTATTTGGAAAGAGGGCCTTTAACAAAAGCAATAAAATTAAAATGAGGCTGTTGGGGTGGGTTGTAATCCAATCTGACTGTGTCCTTATAAAAAGAGATTGGCTCCTATAAAGAGACACCTATAAAGAGATACCAGGGATGAACACTCAGAAGGAAAAAACCATGACAAGAAGACAGCCATCTGCAAATCAAGGAAAGAGGCCTCAAAAGAAACCAAACCTGCTGGCATCTTGGTCTTCCAGACTCCAGAGCGGTGAGAAGAGCTGTGGTTGAGCCACTCGGTGGTATTTTGTTGTGGCAGCCCGAGCAGGCTTATAGGGATAGTGACATCTTGAGTTTCTCTGGTGCATCTCCGCCACATTGTGCCTCACAAAATGCCCAGCACACGATTTAGACGGCACTTAATAATACCACCTGCATTTACTTTATTTTTTGTTATGTATTTAGTAAACTTTATTCATGAAATCTTTAACATAATTTATTTCATATGCAGTTATTTTGGTTTCTTGGCCATCAACTTTCTACTTTCATTAACAGAGACTAAATCACCTGCTTGAATAGCTAGTATGTGTCCATGGTAAATATTTTAAACAGCTGTGAAGGACTATATAGTGAAAAATATCTGGGGGCTTTCTAGGTGGCTCAGTGGTAAAGAATCCACCTGCCAAGCAGGAGATGCAGGTTTGATCCCTGGGTTGGGAAGATCCTCTGGGGAAGGAAATGGTAACCCATTCCCATGTTCTTGCCTGGAGAACCCCATGGACAGAGGAGCCTGGTGGGCTATAGTCCATGGGGTCACAAAAATTTGGACATGACTGAACACACACACACAAACCTCACTCACATCTCAGTCTCTTGTTCTTTTCTGGAAGCAGCTATCATTACCAATATAGGGTTTATCTATCTTACCAGTTACCTTTACTTAAAAATCTTGGTGTCTGTGTAGGACCTACATATTCATATTACAGATATACAACATACCTATTTATACAAACATATACTTTATGAAGCTCTCTCTCTATATAGATATAAATATATGTCGTCCTCTCTGGTTTTCTTTTCTGTTCTATTTTGTTTTTAACAAATCATAATATAATGGACCCTCTTCTACTTTTTAAAGAGAATAAATTTAATGGTGTATCTTGGGAGTGGTTCCATATAGGACATACTAATCCACATCATTCTCTGTAACTTCTTTTGTTGCGTTTATTTTAAATGTGTTGTCCTGCCTGCTTCCTCCCTGATTAACCCACACACTTTCATATGATAGCCACATGGAGCATGAATAGGAAATATAATTCTAAAGAGGTTCATTCTTGCTGCTGTTTCCTGATATGAATATTTGAGTGAAGGATTTAATCAGGCACTAAAGCCACAGGCAATAAACAGAAGGGTATGGTTTTTAGGCAGTTCGAATAAGCAGGAATAGTCACAGCAAGACATTTTTCAGATAGACCTCGTGTGTTTCTAGTCAGTACTGTAACTACAGCTACCCACCAGCAATCACATTTATATTTGGTGTTTCTCTGACTTTATAATACAATTAATATTGCACCAAGAAATAATAATTTTTTTAAAGAATTGTGCATAAATTCACTATGCTAGAAAACCAAGGTGTTCCTCCTTGTTCCCTACAGTACTTGTTCATTTGTGTAATAGTTTTAATTACTAATCAGAGCAATTATGTATTCTGCTTTTGTCTCTTACAGTGAATCATAAACATTGCCATTTGTTACTGTAGTGCTATTTGTTTACATAATAATTTTGCATGGTTGGATAATAATCTATCCGGTTGATGTATTGTTTCCTCTAATTAAAAAACGGACAACTGTATTATCTGAGCTATAATTAAATAAAGCTTACAAGAAGTCAATCTGACACATATTAATGATATATATACATGTTATGAACGGCAGTGTAATTGACTATAAAATGGAGAGCAGCTCACATAAATCATAATAATCATATTCTATACCCTATGAAATCAGAATGTTTTAGGGGAGGAGTGATGGAAAAGGAAACTATTGAGATGCCCTCCTAAAAAGGAACTGACATTTCTATTCCTTTAAGAGTTAGTTTCAGGAAATGAGGCTGCATTTTTTTCCCCTTTTCTGCATCTGGATCTCTGCTTGCACAGAGATGGA
This sequence comes from Bos indicus x Bos taurus, assembly GCF_003369695.1. Classification (NCBI taxonomy): domain Eukaryota; kingdom Metazoa; phylum Chordata; class Mammalia; order Artiodactyla; family Bovidae; genus Bos; species Bos indicus x Bos taurus. The sequence continues at coordinate 96,282,572 of NC_040076.1, read as the reverse complement.
GGGAGAAAAAATTGTGTGCCTCAAATCAGATTAGATTAATTAGATTGATTTCCTAACAACTAGCTGGCAAGTGTGAATCACTAATGGTCTTCTTTAATTCATTAACTTATCAATAAATATTTATTGAGCATCTATCATATGCTGGGTGTGAAATACATAGGGAAGAAGATAACCTCTGCTCCCTTACTGTTTACAGTCTAGATAAGGTGTAGAACCATAACTAACTAAATAATAAAATAATTGCAAGTTTCAATAAACGCTAAGAAAGAAACAGGGCACAATCACAGATAGAAATGAAGGTGGGCATCCTTTAGACAAGTGATCAGAGAAGGTCTATCTAAGTTGTATAAACACTGAAACTTGGAGAAGAAAGCGTCAGCTATACAAAGAGTAGGGGAAAGGAGGAACAGTGGGGCAGAGGCTCTAAGGTGTGGTCAAAGCTGCCAGATCGACATGGCCAGTGGGAGTGCAGTGCATCAGGCAAAAGGAAGTGTGGGCCTGGGTGAGGTGGAGAGGCACGTAAGGGTCCCCGGGTGCACAGTCCAGGACACCACGGTATGAAACTGGATTTCATTATAAACACATGGGAAGCTAGATGAAACTTAAGCAGGTTCACAGAATAATACAAACCATAGTTCAAAAATAACTTTTGACCCCTGCATGGAAAATAGACTGGGGGGTGGGAAAGAGTGGTAGTCAAGAGAGTAATTAAGAGATGGCTGGTGTCGCCCCCATGAGAGGTGACCGTGGCTGGCACCTGAGTGGCGACAGCGATGGTGGGCACTGATGGTGGGTGTCCATCAGACACAAGGCTGACAGCTGAAATGGCTATGAGGATGAGGAAAAAGGAAGATATCAGTAATGACTCTGGGGATTCTAGGGGCTCCCCAAACTCAGAAGTGGAAGGCAGACAATCAGGAGTTCTCTTTGGATCCTGAAGTTGGAGGTGCCTTATGAGGCATCAAAGTGGAGCTGTCAGCCAGACGGTTAGATACATGAGTCTGGGATCAATTTGGGAGTTGTTAGCAGCCTGATGATATTTGACACCTGAAGACTGGATGAGACTCTGAAGGAGAGTGTGTAGTTATGGAAGAGAAAGGGGCCCAGGACTAAACCTGTGACCTGCCCAAAGATGCCCAGAAATAAATCCTCACATAGTGGGACCTCAAGTTCTCTGAGGATTCATCATGTAGTCATTATTACCTGACCCCACCCTCCATGATTGGGAAATTGTCCAGAGGTGTTTTTTCCTTTCAGATCTCTTAGTTTCCTTCCTGCATCTCTCTCTCTCTCTTTTTAAAAACATATTTCTTTATTTCTGGGTCTGCTGAGTCTTCATTGCTGCTCGAGCTTTTCTCTAGTTGGGGTGAGTGGGGTCTCCTCTTAGTTGTGGTGTATAGGCTTTATTATTATTATTATTATTATTATTATTATTACCGTGGCTGTTCTTGGTGTGGAGCTCTAGGGCACTCGGGCTTTAGTAGTTGTGATTTTCTGGCCCTAGAGCACAGGCTCAATAATTGTGGCACATGAGCTTTGTTGCTCCGAGCCATGTAGGATCTTCCTGGATCTAACCCATGTCTCCTGCATTGGCAGCTGGATTCTTAACCTGTGAGCCACCAGGGAAGCCCCTGCCTCTCTCTTAACTCTGGTATGCTCTGAACCCTGGGAGCCCTCCTACAAAAAAGAGGAGGCGAGTGTGGGTTAGGTCGTTCATGCTCAGTGACTGTGTGGGCCGTCACCTTTAGCAGCTAGACGTTGGAAGCTCTGCACAGTTGCTGTATTATTTGCTGTTTGTTTTTCTCTTTTCATGGGTGCAAGCAGCTATTGAGGATCTTCCCTGAGAGCCAGAACACCACAGGCTCTTACCTCTGCAGCTTCTAATAGTTTGTGGGTCAGTGCTTCACAGCTCAGATGCCCCAGAGTGAGATTTTAAAGTAAGGAGCCAGAAGGGACCTCTGGAAGTATAAAGCCCAAGCCTCTCATTTTACAAATGAGGGAATTTATTCACCCACAGTGCCCCCATGAAATGAAAGATATTTCAGTTTTCATTTCACTAACCACTGATAACTTCCTCTGATCGAGTGAACCCATTAGCCTTCATTCAGTCCATGAGCTGACTTCACTGTGACTCCTAAGAAAAGACTGATTCAATGTTTAAAACCTCTCTGATTAGAAAAAGAAATCGAGTGTATTTCCTGGCCCGAAGCACAGATGTGCTAAGAAATATCTGACTAGTGCTGTACTTTACCCCAGCCTGAAGAAATGATATAGATTGCATTATCCAGCATCATCTCCAGTTTGAGATGCTGCATCTGCAGAGGCTCAGAGTATGCAGTACTGTGAGTGACCATAAAAAACGCAAGAGACCCTATCAATTAGAGCGACAGTTTTGCGTTGGCCTGAGGAAACCCAAGGCCTACAAAAAAGGCATCGTCTTCACAAGCAAGGCTGAAAAACAGTAAACTGACATGTGTTAAGTAATTGATAAAGCATCCTCTTCTGTAAAGACAAGAACCAGAGGACATAATGAATTCAGTGGGGAAAAGACACTGTTTAATCTTTTCTGAGAAATGTCTGATGAGCCCAAGAGGCATTATTTTCTGATTCTGTCTCTTCTCTACCCATGTTTTGCACCTGATTTATGTGAAGTGTCTCTATGCCTGTTAGTGATTTCAGTGAGAGTTGAGGTATGTACTCTGCCTCCTAGGATGTCAAGATTCATAGATTTTAGGGGCAGCAAGAGCTTTGAAGATAACTCAGTGCATCTTTCTTACTTTCCAAAGGCAGAATGAGAGAGGTAAAGGGCTTGTTCAACAGAACTCTGAGTAGTGAGACAGGCCCACCATCCGGGACTTTTTTCTGTTGTTTGAATTCCAACTAGTAGAGAGCTGCTTGACATGGGTAAGATTTTGCTTTCTTTGTTAACTGTTCATTCTATGCCAGTTGGGCTTTTCATTCTATTGAAAAATTGGGAGGAACTAGGATGAAGAAACTTAATCACTGTTAGCATTTTAACACATTGTTTCCCAGAGGTTTTTTCTGTGCATATTTTCAAGTAATTGTTATTTAGTGTTTACATAATTTTCAGTTTTGCAGTTAATATGTTAGAAGAATTTCTAATGAATGCAGAATAGTCAGACAACTGGATATATTATAACTCACTGAATGTTTCTGTGGTTGTTGGGTATTTTGGATGATTACAATTTTTACTACTGTATCTAGCAATATTTTATATGATATAAATTTCTTACGGCATATAGCTTTCCTGATAGATTATGCCCTTAATATGGAACTCCAGAAATAGAATTAAAGAACCATAGTTAAGGTCATCTTGATTCACTCTTGCTTTATAAGGTTAAGTATTATTTTTAAAAATATTTGCTATTTTCTCATTGAAAATGGCACTTGTTTGAGCTCTCACTTCTTTAATGGCTGCTGAGTTCTCCTCTGGACATCTTTACTGTTTCTACCTTAAGCATTTTAGTTTCTTAACTGCTTATAGTTCCCTAAACAAAACAGCCTGCTCCGTGGTTCTTGTTTTCAGGTCTCTCTTGAAGAGGAACCCTAGGGATAAAGTCTCTTTTATTTATCTATAGGTGTCCAGGAGCTTGTGTAGTGCTTGGCACACAGTGGGTGCTCAGTAAATACTTACTTAACAAATGGACGAATGAATGAATGAGTAAATGAAGCTGAACATCCTGCCCTCCATGTTTGTTCAGTAGCTGTGATTTCTGAAGGCATTGTCTGGTTGTGTCCTATGTTTACTTATCAGAGTCAGATTTTTATTCATTTTTACTCACGTTTGAGTATGAGAACTCTTTGCCTGTTATATTGGGTCTAATATATTTTTTCCAGCAAATATGGTTTATTTCATGTTTTCAAACAGGGGGTAGACATTGGGCTCACAAATGTGTCATCTCCTGCTGCATTTTGTGTCCTTAAAGGAGCTTGGAAGAGGGGGCATGAAGAAAGAGAGAAAGAGGAAAGATGAGGAGGGCGGGAGGGGAGGGAGAGAGAAGAGAAGGGAAGGGAATTTTAAAGCAGTGAGTTCTGAGAAAAGTCAGACAATCTGGTTAGTCTTTAGGCAGATTTCATGGCTTATTGTTGTGAAAAGGGTGGCTGTGCCGACCACATTTCAGGCCCTCTGAAGCTGAAAAGGTCAACCAGCCTCTGCCTGCAGTGAAAACAAATTCTGATTGTCTATGCAGAGAGGTAGGTTTCGATCAAAAGCACACGGAGTGGCTGAGTAATTTCTTAACATATTCCATTTGCAAATGAGAAGTGAAAACACCCATTAGTAACCCTTAAATCATTGGTGAATCAGCACTGTCCATAGAAAACAAATCCATACTATCCTATTTACAGTGAAAAGAGAAAGAAGACTCTACTTGCTTCCTCTGCACCCCTCCTCACCTTTTTCGGTTAGTTAGCCTTTCCAGAGAAGGCAATGGCAACGCACTCCAGTACTCTTGCCTGGAAAATCCCATGGACTGAGGAGCCTGGTAGGCTGCAGTCCATGGGGTCGCTAAGAGTCAGACACGACTGAGTGACTTCACTTTCACGCATTGGAGAAGGAAATGGCAACCCACTCCAGTGTTCTTGCTGGAGAATCCCAGGGACGGGGGAGCCTGGTGGGCTGCTGTCTATGGGGTCACACAGAGTTGGACACGACTGAAGTGACTTAGCAGTAGCAGCCTTTTCGTGTTTTTTTTTTTTTTAAAAACATATCAAAAATTGTATCATCACATTGTCCCTCTGGGTCTGTTGGTGAATTTGCAAACTTTAATATTTTCCTGGTTAATGTCTTACCAAGCAGACAGACTCATAAAATACAAGCTGTCAGAAGTCTTCAAGATAACATCAGCCCCCTCTAATCAGCATGGAAGCTTAGGTCTGCTGCTGCTGCTAAGTCTGATCTATCAGGGAAGCCCAAGAATACTGGAGTGGGTAGCCTGTCTCTTCTCCAGGGGATCTTCCCAACCCAGGAATCCAACCGGGGCCTCCTGCATTGCGGGCGGATTCTTTACCAGCTAAGCTACTAGGGAAGCCCTTCTTAAGGTAGGGATTCATTATAGACACGTCATTGTGAACCTGGTGCATTGCCTAGGAGATGTCTCTGAATACTCATTTGAAAGATGAATAAATGATTGGGGTGGCCCTGCCTTGGATGGTGGATCCTTCCCGTGTGCACCCCTAAGCCCGCTCTCATCATCTACCTACTTCTCTGCCTCGGAGGCTGCCCGCATCCATGGGCTCCCTTCACTTGTGGCTTTCCAGGTGAGTTCAGCCAACAAGGGACCCTAGAAAGAGTCTGGAGGGCTGGAGCAGAGTGAGGTTGGGGTATATATTTCCTGGGTGTCCTCCAAGTGGGATTGTCTCTGGCAGGCTACTCTCCAGAGATCACAGCACCTGCCAGGAAACCTTTCACCTGATCCAGGTCCTAGTGGTCCCCTGACCCTCATCTCTTGAGCCTAGTGTTGCAGGAAGGGGGACCCCTTCCAGGGCCTGAAACTGGGCTCTTGTCTAAGACTTGGAAATGAATTGTCCGAGGAGACACATGTGCTGACAAAGCAAGAGATTTTATTGGGAAAGGGCAGCTGGGTGGAGAGCAGTAGGGTAAGGGAACCCAGGAGAACAGCTCTGCCACATGGCTCACAGTCTTGGGTTTTATGGTGATGGGAGTAGTTTCCGGGTGGTCTTTGGCCAATTGTTCTGACTCAGAGTCCTTCCTGGAGGTGCACACCTTGTTCAGCCAAGATGGATGCGAGAGAGGATTCTGGGAGGTGGTTGGACATGTGGTGTCTCCTTTTGACCTTTCCTGAACTCTTCCAGTTGGTGGAGGCTTCTTAGTTCCGTCTTCATTACCAGGACCTCCTGTTCTAAAACAACTCATGCAAATTGTTACTACTGTGCCTGGCCAGGGTGGGCGGTTTCAGTCAGTGTGCTTCCCCTGACACTAGGAGCTCTGTCCTGTCCATCGTGGTTCCTTCTCTACACCCTGCCCTCACCTTAAGGGATGTCTCTTTATTAAACTCTCCACAAAGTACCCTAATTTGAATGTGCCAACTCTTTCCTGTTGGAACATGACTGATATGGAAGGTTTCAAGGTATATGATAGCATCACCGACTCAGTGGACATGAATTTGAGCAAACTCTGGAAGATAGCAGAGGACAGAAGAGTCCATGGAGTCGCAGAGTCAGACATGACTTAGCAACTGAACAACAGCAACAACATCAATGGGGTATATATATGTTGGTTTAGTGACTGCGCCCTAAAATTCAGCCTACCATCTGCTCACTAGGCTGTGTGCCCTGGAGGAAGGAGGTGTCTGTTCCTAACGTTCATACTGGAGAGCATGGATCGTGCCACCTTTGGCTGAGTGTCTGTACCTGAGCCTTAACTTATTAGAGAAGAAAACCTGCTGACAGATCTGTTTTCTCTGTTGTCTCCCCCTTACTCCCTGCTTATCCCGCCCGAGTGAGTCATCTCTCACCACAGCTGCAGCCACAAAAGCAGTAACACTGTTGGGGGGCGGGGACTCCCACTGCCATCCAAATGTTGACTGCTTTGCCTGCTTCTACGGAAAGGTCACACAAACCAGTGACACCTCTGGTTATTTGGTGTTCTGCAGGCAGAGCAGCCTCCAGTGGCTGTTTTTGCTGAATTTTCCTGCAGACTTACCCTTCCTCAACGCGCCATCCCCCTGCATCCTGCAGGACTGGTAGAACCTGTCCTTACCATTCGCATCCTTAGTGTGGATGAAGGAAGCAGATTGAAAGGACAAAGGATACCTCAGTGCCATGATGTGATCTGCTCTTACCTCTCACCCCTTCCCTTGTGAAATGCGAGGCCCAGTCCCTTGGCGGGGCTTAGACTTCCAGCCCATTTATTTTGTTCAGGTTTCCTTGCCAGTCATTGCTGATGGTTTTAATTGACTTCACAATTTCTGCCTTAGAGCCTGAATGCTCCCAAGTGAGGGTGCTGTGAACTACATGAGGGTAGAAATGGGATGTGTCACTCTGTCTGATTTGTCTGTCTTCAGTGACCAAGGGTGTGCTGGCTGAGGGCAGTGAAGAAGACGTTCATCCCTCCTTATCCACACAAAGGAATGGACAGTTACCTGGGTTACTAGATGAGGCGCAGACCCCTAGATCCGTTTGGATGTTGCTTTCCATTTTCTTCTTCAGTGTGCATTTTGAAGCTCATCCGACCCTCTGACTGTTCAGCTCCTTGTGCAGCACTATCATGTATAGTGTCTCCTGATTTCAGATCAGAATCCAACAGATCCTTTCAGCAGTGCTCAAAGAGATGAAATCTCTAGCTGCAGACTGTTCTTGCCGCTGAAAGAGACTGGCTAGATGTCAACAGCAATAATTAGTTTCCAAGAAATCTTCCATCTCCAGGTCTTTGCATCTCACTAATTATTTTCAAGGTAAATTGAATTTGCTCTGCGGGTATCTTCCAGCCCCACCTTGCAATAAGCAATTTAACATGAAATTGCTGACCTGTACTTGCTCAATCCAGCCATGCATCCCTAATCTTTCTACAATTTAGAGTGATATCATCATAGAGCTACAACTGACTTTTCAAGCAGCATAATAACCACTTTCTTTATTTTTACCTGAAACAAGCAGCAGTAGTACTGAAGCACACAGGAAAGCTTCAGTTACTTACAGAAAATTACAGAATATCAATCGTCGGCTTATATACGGTGGGTGGGTGGCAGTGTATTAGAAAATGAAACTGTAGGTCATTTGGGGAAAATATTTCAATGAAATCCGCCAAGCTGGGTGATGTGCTGAATCTTAAACCAGAAAGAAAGCCAAATCAAACAAAAAATGGTTGTTTTTCACTTTGAAAGAACGGATAGCAACAACTTTAAATGCTAAATAATGTCATCCCAAGCCCTCTCGAGTGCCCCTCAGGGACTGTTGTCTGAACTGACAATCAAATTTCTTGGTTTTCTGCCCTCTGTGCTTCTTTCTTTTCCCAGCTTTCATTCAAATGTTCTGCAGTGATTAATAGAGGAGTTGGCCTTTTATTTTGCAAGACCTGTGTAATATTTGGGGCTTCCTTGGTGTCTCAGATGTAAAGAATCTGTCTGCAATGCAGGATGCTTGGGTTCAATCCCCAGGTGGGGAAGATCCCCTGGAGAAAGGAATAGTACCCCACTCCGGTATTCTTGCCTGGAGAATCCCATGAACAGAGGAACCTGGTGGGCTACAGTCCATGGGGTAGCAAAGGGTCAGACAGGACTGAGTGACTAACACTTTCCCTGTAATGTTAGAACTGTATCAGTTCAGTTCAGTTCAGTCGCTCAGTCTAGCATCCACCCGACTCTTTGCGACCCCATGAATCGCAGCACACCAGGCCTCCCTGTCCATCACCAACTCCTGGAGTTCACTCAGACTCATGTCCATCGAGTCAGTGATGCCATCCAGCTACCTCATCCTCTGTCTTCTCCTTCTCCTCCTGCCCCCAATCCCTTCCAGCATCAGAGTCTTTTCCAATGAGTCAACTTTTCACATGAGGTGGCCAAAGTACTGGAGTTTCAGCTTTAGCATCATTCCTTCCAAAGAAATCCCAGGGCTGATCTCCTTCCGAATGGACTGGTTGGATCTCCTTGCAGTCCAGGGGACTCTCAAGAGTCTTCTCCAACACCACAGTTCAAAAGCATCTGTATTAGAGCTATTTGCAAATCATTCTGCGTAATGGCTTAAGATCATCACACCTATAGTACGGCAGTCAGCAATAGGCAGAATCTCTAGACTTTTGATTTATTTCTGTTTGGCCCCATGTTAAGTCATTTCCCCTTTGAAGGTTGCCAAGCGCCTTAGAAACTGATTCCCCTGGAGGCCCCTGGTCCCTGTGTGAGGAACAGGCTCTGTATAATGAAGGAGTGTGCACAGGGAGTGGGGAAGATGGTGGATGAAGAGCCCACTGCCTAGCAGGAGAGGAGCTGTGTGCGTTCAGGAGCGCCCTTGACCTTGAGATGGAACTCAGACCTCTGAGAAGGGTGCAAAGGCGGGGGCTGAAGTTCCCAGGAAGGAGAGTGTAGACCCCCAGTGGTTCTCAACCAGGGCATTTTTGTCCCCTTGGGAACATTTGCTAATGTCTGGAGATGTTTTTGGTTGGCAAAACTGAGGGGTGGATGCTAGGCTCAAAATGAAGGTGTGAACTTAGAGTGGTCACAGGCTGGGAGGTGCTGGACCCAGGCACAGGCTCATTGTCCCCACATGCAAATAAGCTCCCATTCCATGTCCAGCTCTAAGGCTTCCTCCCCACTCCCAACCTCACCACCCTGCCTCCAACTTAGGTCCAGTGTCTCTCACCTCGGCACCATTGACATCATGGCTTTGTTAGGGAAGAGCGTCCTGTGTGTTGTAGAATATTTGGGAGCTTCCTTGACTTCTGTAAGTCACTTCCTCCATCTGAGTGTCAGTTTTCTCATCTGTTAAATCCATTTGCTATCAGACAGTCCTCTAATGGATACTCCACTATGTTCTAGGAGCTGCCCTAAGCTTGAGGATACAACAGTGAAGAAGAAAATATCTCTGTCCGTAGCTGGCTTGCATTCTGCTGGAAATAAAATGATAAAAACATAATTAAATAGGAACTTAAACATTATCAGGCAGAAAGAAGTTATTCACTGCCATGAATAACAATAAGCAAGGGAAGGAATAGAAAGACATAGGAGCTGTGCATTTATCCAGGAACTCAGGGCAGGCCAGCCTGAGGAAGTGACATTTCAGCTCCCACTGAATGAAATGTGGGAGCAAGCCAAGGGATTGTGGTAGAAGGGCATTTCAGGCAGAGGGAACAGCAAGGGCAGAGGCACTGAGGCAGAAGTGTGCTTGGTGTCCTCAGACCCGTGGGGGAAAGGGGTGGCAAAGACTCAGTGTTTGTTCTAAGGGTAAGAGAGAAAATCCTTTGGGAAGCATCAAGTAGAACATGTCATTAGAGTGTCTTCTGTGGCTGAGATTCAGCTGGCGGAGGAAGGGTTGAAGTCAGTCATTCTGAGACCTGGCTGTACATTGGGGTCTCCTGGGCCACTCCACGCACAGGATCCCCCCAAGATCAACAAAAATCAGGCTCCATGGGAGTGAAGTCACCAATATTTTATAAAAGTTCACCAGGTGAGGTGAATGTGTTACCTGGTTGAGGGCCTTTAGCTTTGGTGGACTCGGTAGCAAAAATGAAAATCTTTGTAGAAACGGGGTTAGGAGGAATGTAGTAGCTTCTTTCTGGGGTGAGAAAGTTGTTGCATTTGAGCCATTAGGTGGGAAGGACTTGGACATAGAGAACTGGATGTGGTGGAGGGAGGCAGGTCTCTGCTGATGAAGGAGAAGACTGAACCCCAAGGCCTGATGTGGGGGGCTCAGAGCGATGCTACAAAGCCTAGACTAGGGCAGGGCTCCCCCTGGGAAACCGGGCCTCCTGAGCCAGAAGCTGGAAGAGGATTCTGTTTGGACTTCCTTCAGTTTCAGAATTCCCTCTGTCTGCCGATTGCTCAGCTTGCAGTCGCTTCTTACTTTGTCCCTGGTTCTCTTCCTGACTTCAGCCACCTGATAGGGGGCTGACTTTGATTATCTGCTTCCTCTTGACCTTCTCCTTTCAACATCACAGCCTGGAGCACCCGACACCCCCCAGTAAGCACTCCAGCCTGTACCGAGATCTTCTGGTTTCAGCTTCTAGGTTGGAGTCCTCAGGCTCTGTTTACAGTTAGGAGGCTACTGCTATCTTCTTTGGGGTCCACTGGTTAGTAGACTTCTATGGTGTACAGTTAGTGATTATGTGCCTGTGCACGCACGCGCATGCACGCACACACACACACCTGTTTTTCTTGATGTCATAACTATGAATGACAATTACTAGGAAGAGGTGCGACCGATCAATTCTTTTTCTCATACCCGTGCCAGATCAGATTTCCATGACTGATTATGTCCTAGTAGTCAATAGTTTAGCTCAGTTGGTAAAGAATTCACCTGCAATGCAGGAGATCCCTGTTTGATTCCTGGGTCAGGAAGATCTGCTGGAGAAGGAATAGACTACCCACTCCAGGATTTTGGGGCTTCCCTGGTGGCTCAGATGGTAAAGAATTTGCCTGCAATGTGGGAGACCTGGGTTCAATCCCTGGGTTGGGAAGATCCCCTGGAGTAGAGAACGACTACCCATTCCAGTATTTTTGCCTGGAGAATTCCATGGACAGAGGAGCCTGGCAGCCTATAGTCATGGGGTCACAAAGAGTCAGGCATGACTGAGCAACTTAACTTTTCAGCCAATAGTAATTGCCAGGGAAGATGGAACCCTGACTTAAAGGTGCCATGCCTTGCTTCAAAGAGCAGCTTGTAATGGACACACGCTAGAAGAGTGGTCTACCGGGAATGGAGAAACCTCCAGCCACAGTCTGGGGGTGGGCAGACCTCACTTTACAACCACAAGAAAATGGGAAATTTCTCTTGCCAATACTGAGTTTCAAGTAAGTTCATCACTAAGGACTTTAGACATAATTCTGTAATTCACATAGGAAGCCATCACGGAGTTTTGGCAGGTAAGTGACAAGACTAGAGCTTGTCTTTAGGGAGGTTGATCTTGCAAATAGATGTAGGGTGAATGGAGGTGAGGTGGGGAGATCACACTCCAGATGAAGTAGGAGATGCACATATTTGAAGGGGCTGGAGGGTGAATGGTCCCAGACTGCTTCTCTGTTTTTGGGCAAGGCAAGTGTCAGTGGGACTGAGAAAGGGATTGGCATTCCCAAAGGTTCTGAACCCTGCCTTTTGGACACAAGTCCAACACCCACAAATATTGGGAGAAGCTTCTCTGGAGACCAAACAAGTCACCATGTAACATGCAATTAGAGTAGCAGTTTAAATGGAAAAAGAATTAATTACCATCAAATTTGCCTGGCCCATTGTTTATGCACATGGCCAAAAGTCCAGGGCAAAGCTCTGTAGCTGATAGCTGGCTGTGGTTTCCCACTCGCTCTGGAAGAACAGGAGTCCAAGGTGAAGGGTGTTTACTAAACCATAACTACTCAAGCCTATGGCAACAAGGGAAGAGGTCCAGGACATCTCTCACTCTCTATCATCCAACCCCAGGCCCCCACACAATGAAGATGTCCAGACTTGTCCAGACATCTGTGTGCAAATTATATTCATTTATGAGGCTCAGTATATACTTAGACTAAACACCAATGTATCGAGTATCTTAGTGTGAAAAGGAAATATTTTCACTGTAGATACATAAAGACTCTGAAACCCAATAACACTCCATGGAATGTACTAATTATAATCAAAGCCTTTCATAATGAAGGAAAACAAAATGAATAAACACAAGTTAGTCCAATGTTGGAGCCTCAGGAGTAATTTCTTTGCTACTACTGATAGATACCATCGTGATGTTGAAGCCAAAAGCAGCAGATGTCTACAGAGAGAAATAAGGGACTTGGAGATGCAATGTTGACGAGCTGGCATCTCATTTTCCTGCTAAATTACATCTGGGCCTTCTCTTCCTAAACAGCTTAGGTCTTGGTTTGGCTTCAGAAAAGACAACTATCAACAAGCTGGCCACTGACAGATAGTGGGAGCCAGCTGTCACCTGACCTTAGTTTCATGAATCTGGTTTCTTCATGTCTTTGCAACAAAGTCTTTAGTTTTATTGAGTGAAATGTGGAAATGCTTGGCTCTCAGCCGAATGCCAAAACCTACAGAAAACAATTATCACTTGGAGTAAAGTGGTGGTTGAATCCAGATCCATCATGGACCATATCCAAACAGTGGGTCTGAAGCAGAGAGTTTTGAAGGTTTCCAGTGGGAAGTGGCTGAGCCTAGATCATGTGGGTGCTTGATGGAGGCAGAGGCTCAACTTTGCAGTTTTCCTAGAACTAGTCTGGTCCCTGGGGTTGTACATAGTGCAAAGAGCCTAACAATGCCAGTCTACTCTCCCAGGATCAGTATTGGACCAGGTACAGGCAATTTAGGGCTCAATTGAAGCTCAAAAATCATGAGCTTTGTTGCATTCTTGTTGTTCAGTCACTAAGTCGTGTCTGACTCTTTGCGACCCCATGGACTGCAGCACGCCAGACTCTTCTGTACTCCACTATCTCCTTGGGTTTGCTCAGATTCACATCCATTGAGTTGGTGGTGCTATCTAACCATCTCATCCTCTGCTGCCCTCTTCTCCTTTTGCCTTCAATCTTTCCCAGCATCAGTCTTTTTCAGTGAGTTGACTCTTTGCATCAGGTGGCCAAAGTATTGGAGCTTCAGCTTTGTTGTAGGATGGGGTAAAGCGTGGAATGTGGGGCTGTTGTGGGGGGATGGAGTCAGTTTTACAGTTAAGACCACCCTGTGCCATGCTTGAAAATTGCCGGGCATCATTCTCTTCACTTAGCTCACAATTACTCTGCATCATATTGCCAGCTAGTGCTTCCTGCTCCTTTCCACATTTATTCAGGAATGAAATACTTATCATGGAAGATTCTAATGACCATATTTGTTAGAAAAAATATTATAATCAGAAGAAGGTATGATAGTCACAGAGAAAACCCCTAGATGTGCATTCCCCACCTATGGTCCTGTGATGGGACCCTCTCCCCTCCTTCCTGCCCTCCTGTGATAGAGGAATTGTACCCTCCAGAGACTCATGAGACACTGTGAGGAGTCTGGGTGAGCCTCCCCTCTCACACTACCTGGGTCTCCCCTCTAAAGGCCTATACCTGTGCAGAACTGGGGCCCCAGCCGCTGTCAGCAGCTGCAGCACCTGCCTGGAGTGGAAGGACCTGGGAGACCACCACCCACTTTGTATCCAGCTGACTCAGCCCAGCCGCCTTGCTCGCGAGGACTCATTCACTGAAGTCACTAGGTCATGTCTGCACCTAGGGATTTCCTGTGTCGGACTAACAACTTCTTTGATTTCTCTTCCTCTCTTTCTTGTGATACACTAACCAAGACAAGCCATCTGAAGCTCTGGTGTTGTTTCCCCTTCAAAGTGAGGGACTTTGTTGTCACCAATAAGGCCAGTGCCTCAGGTCCCTGGGCTCAGTATATGGCTAGGGCTGGGGCACCCAGGCTGGTGGGACTTCCCGGCAACCACACGGCACCCCCAAGGATTCGCTATGACCCCTCAGCCTCAGCGCTCAGACATGACTATTACTGTCAAGCAGGAACTGGGCTGTGGGAGGGCAGAGGTCTTTTCTGATTCTCACCGTGATTGTGTTCGCTTGTCTAAACAGAAGCAGAAAGTTGCTTCTGTGCTTCACAAGTGAGAAAAGAAAACAAAGTGCCAGGATCCCCAAGGGCAGGTGGACGGCTGGCCTTTCGGCCTGGGCTTTTGCTTTTTGGGGACCGTCACTTCACTTCCCATCAGTTTGGTCACTATGTCATGTCCGACTCTGCGACCCCATGGATTGTGGCATGCCAGGCTTCCTTGTCCTTCACCAACTCCTGGAGCTTGCTCAAACTCACGTCCATTGAGTCAGTGATGGCATCCAACCATCTTATCCTCTGTCATCCCCTTCTCCTCTCACCTTCATTCTTTCCCAGCATCAAGGTCTTTTCCAATGAGTCAGTTATTCGCATCAGGTGGCCAAAGTATGAGTTTCAGCTTCAGCATCAGTCCTTCCAATGAATATTCAGGATTGATTTCCTTTAGAATTGACATGACAGTGTGAAGACTGCATAGGGCCTGACTTGCCCAGGCCTCTTCTCTTTTGCCACAAGACGATCAGAGCTGAGGAGGGAGGCTGTTTAAACGGTCCTCTGCCAGAGCAGCTCTCTTCATATAGGGCAGGCTGAGAGAATGGAAGAGCGAATGACTGACTCAGCAGGAACCCTTGCCCAGGGCCAGGCTGGCAGAGCCCACGGCTGGCGCCCCAGTCATTGCCGTCAGCAGGTTCTGTCACACCTCTGGTGAGGAAACTGGGGCCTCATGGAGGATGTCGCTCCCTGGGAGCCTGGAGAGATTGATGCCCGGCCATCCAGGAGAGGCTGTGGTGTTGTTGGAACTCACACAGCCTGGGACAGGGACTATCCTGCGGGGTTTGAGCTGAAGCAGGTTGGTGCCCGAGCAACATGAGTGAGGTGGTTTTTTGGCCTGGACGTGGTCTGGTGTGTTTGATGGCCCCTCTGCAGAGCTTGTGGCAGTACCACCGCAAGCTCCTGCCCTCCCCGACATGCTTGCTGTTGCTACTTAGCAGACAAGTCCTGGTTACTGAGGGCTGCTCACCTCCAGCCACATGTAGGCTGAGGGGCGCCGGTTCCCAGTCTACCATCACTGCTCACAGGACTTCTGCTCACCCCATCCTTCACCTCCACTCTCCTCCCTGGCTCCCTTTCCCTCTCCCCCTTGTCTTCTCTCTTTGCTGAATTGCACTTCACCCATCTTCAAATTCTTTTCCTCTTCTTTTAAATTGACCACTTGTCTCTTTCTAGACTTTAAGTTCTGGAAAACGTTTATTTATATGTAGGTCAAGAATAAGGCGTCCTAAAGACACACAGATGGCCAACAGACATGGGAAAAGATGCTCAACATCACTAACCTTCAGTTCAGTTCAGTTCAGTTGCTCAGTCGTGTCCGACTCTTTGCGACCCCATGAATCACAGCACGCCACGCCTCCCTGTCCATCACCAACTCCCAGAGTTCACTCAGACTCATGTCCATCAAGTCCTTGATGCCATCCAGCCATCTCATCCTCTGTCATCCCCTTCTCCTCCTGCCCCCAATCCCTCCCAGCATCAGAGTCTTTTCCAATGAGTCAACTCTTCGCATGAGGTGGCCAAAGTACTGGAGTTTCAGCTTCAGCATCATTCCTTCCAAAGAACACCCAGGACTGATCTCCTTTAGAATGGACTGGTTGGATTTCCTTGCAGTCCAAGGGACTCTCGAGAGTCTTCTCCAACACCACAGTTCAAAAGCAATTCTTCGGCGCTCAGCTTTCTTCACAGTCCAACTCACATCCATACATGACCACTGGAAAAACCATAGCCTTGACTAGCTGGACCTTTGTTGGCAAAGTAATATCTCTGCTTTTGCATATTCTAAGTTGGTCATAACTTTCCTTCCAAGGAGTAAGCGTCTTTTAATTTCATGGCTGCAATCACCATCTGCAGTGATTTTGGAGCCCCCCAAAATAAAGTCTGACACTGTTTCCACTGTTTCCCCATCTATTTCCCATGAAGTGATGGGACCAGATGCCATGATCTAACCTTCAGGGAAATGCAAATCAAAACCACAGTGAGATACAGCCTCACACCTGTCAGAATGACTATTCTCAAGAAGACCAAAAATAGCAAGTGCTGGGTAAGCTATGAAGAAAAAGGAACCTCGTTCACTTTTGGAAAGATTTTAAACTGGTGTAGCCACTCTGGAGGTGCCTCAAAAAAATTATGAATAGAATTATATCCAGCAATATGATCGAACAATTTCACCTCCGAGCATTTACCTGAAGAGAACAAAAAGACTAATTCAAATAGATGTATGCAGCCGTGTGTTCATTGCAGCATTAGTTAGAATAGCCGTGATATGGAAGCAACTGAAGTGCCCATCAATAGACAAATAGACAATGATGTGAGAGAGAGAGAGATATAATGTATACATATTATGTATATTAATGAAACATTACTCAGCCATATAAAATGAAATCTTGCCATTTGTAACATGTATGGATTAGAGCATATTATGCTAAGTGAAGTAAGTTAGAGAAAGACAAAGACTATGTGTTGTCACTATATGTGAAATATAAATAAAACAGACCAAACAAAATAAAAACATACTCATAGATACAGAGAAAAAAATTGGTGGTTACCAGGTAGTGGGGTGGGAGTGAGAGGGCTGGGAGAAATAGGTGAAGGGAATTGAAAGGTACAAACCTCCAGTTATATAATAAATAAGTCACCCAGATGTAACATACAGCATAAGAAATGTGGTCAATAATAACTTTATTGTAATAACTTTATATGGGGACAGATGGTTATGAGACTTACCATGGTGATGATCATTTCATAATGTATGCAGATGTCAAATAATTAGGTAGTACACCTGAAGCCAAAATAATACTAGAAGTCAGCTATATTTCAAACAAAAAAAGAAGCACTTGGGAAAGGCACAGAAAGATATTACAGAGATCCCTAGCTCACCTTACCAGTTTTTTAAAGCCTTAATACTGAAAAATTTCAGGTAGATTCAAAAGTAGAAAGAATAGTATGATGGTCCCCATGTACCCATCACTCAGCCGCAACAATTGCCAGCTCATGGCCAGTGCTGTTGATCTCCACTCCTGCCTCCACCCAGAGATTTCTCTGAAACAAATCTTACACATCACATTATTTCAGAGGTTTCAGAGTTGACTTTTGTTGGTGACTAAAAATTATCTTTCACTTTTCAGTGGTCCGGAAACCTAGATGAAGAAAGAAAAATGAAAACTTTGGTTAAAATTATTACTATGGTTAAGATGAATTATATAAACTTGTTATTTCAACTGATCACTGCCCTGTCCCCCCAGCATACATCAAAAACATTTAAAAAGAATAAGGAAGTCTATGTCCTAGGAGCAAATCTGCCATTTAGCCAGCTGTGCCACTTTGGATAAGCTAGCAGCCTCCAGTCTGTCACATGGCCTATATGTTTATTTAAGTTTTAAAATATGTAATGAAAGTGAAAGTGAAGTTGCTCAGTTGTGTCTGACGCTTTGCAGCCCCGTGGACTGTAGCCTACCAGACTTCTCCGTCTGTGGGATTTTCCAGGCAAGAGTACCAGAATGGGTTGCTATTTCCTTCTCCAGGGGATCTTCCCGACCCAGAGATTGAACCCAGGTCTCCCGCATTGTAGGGAGACGCTTTATCCTCTGAGCCACCAGGAGAGCTGTTTGGCCCTTGTGATCTACCGACAGACACTGTGTCCCTGGGTCTAGGCCACCACAGCCATCTGGGAGCCAAAACTGCTTCTGTGTACAGCTAGCAGAACAGCACTAGAAGAGATAAGCCCAAGCGCCAGGCCTGACTGCATGTGTTCTCCAGTGGCATCTCTCTTCTGTTTTGACTTATTAAAAGGTAGCTGCTTTGGTTGGTCCTCTGGAAATCAGAGGGGCATGGAAGTATTTTGCCTCAGTTAACAGAATTGAGAGAAATGAAAGGGATAAATATACCTGAGGGGAACAGAGTGAAGTATTAGCCAGAATACTGGGGATAGGAGGACATTAATCAGATATTTGCGTGGCTGCGTGCTTGCTAAGTTGCTTCAGTCGTTTCCAACTCTTTGCAACCCCATGGGCAGTAGCCTGCCAGGCTCCTCTGTCAGTGGAATTTTCCAGGCAAGAATGCTGGAGTGGGTTGCCATGCCCTCCTTCTGGGGATCTTCTCTACTCAGGGATTGAACCCAGGTCTCCTGCACTGCAGGCAAATTTTTTACTGTCTGAGCCACCTGGGAAGCCCAATAAGATATTTAGCAGAAGATTATTCAACAATGCTATCAACCCACCAATGCATATTTTATTGGTACATTGACTACACTGGAACCTGTCTGATGCTTTGCCCTCACTAAATATTGAAACCATGTGCTTGCTAGGCTAAGTTTTAGGATGGCCATGGCCAAGGAGTAGATTCCCTGCATATGGTCTGATGCTTGCTGTTAACACCAGTCACATTTGAGAATCAGACAGTCAGATCTGAGAATTTGAGAATCAGAAGACCTGCACAATGCCCTAGGATCATGAGTATGCAAGCCTCTTGCTTGTGCACATACAGATGAGGCAATGGCAACTGGAAGAGGGGAAGTGTATGAGGGCCCTGGTAGCTGAAAGGGAAAGGGGCCCTGGAAACAGACCCAGGCACTCGATGGGGTGGTGAGCTGGGTTGGGCATTTGAACATCCTTTATGGCAGTTAGAGCAAGGCATCCGAAGGGCACTGCAACAGTCACTTCTCAATAGCACAACCAGCATGCACGAGGTGCCTACTGATACATCGAAAGTGGAGTGGTCAGCTGATGAGCAGGCAGAGCTTGGAGATTCAGGCAAAATGCTTTAGGAACCTCTGATAAAAGGAGGAGGATTCACGGAAACTCCAATCTTAGAAGGCCTATGTGTTCCTGGCAGATTATTGAGATGCAGACTTAGGCTCAAGGGCAGGAACAAGGCAAAGCTCCAGATTCCAAGACTGAGGCATGCAAAGGGGACAGGACAGAAGGGCAGCTGTCAGAATTGGGACCCTGGCAAGAGTGGTTTGATTTTGAACCTTAGATCCTTCTATCAGCCTGTCAAGATTCATGATGAGCTCCAGAGACTTGAAGAAGTACGCTTGAAAATGGGAACACTCCAATCCAAAGCGGGGAGAAGGGAACAGGAACCAAGTGCTTCTGATTACTTACTAAACAAATTTCCTCAAAGCCTTCTCTCCTCCTTCTGCAGACCCACCACTGCCCTTGTTCAGATTCCCATGTCTGTCTTAAGACTAAGGCAATAGCTTAACTGGCATCACCTTCCCCATCATTTCCTCCCTCGTCTCTCTTCCGCCTAAAGCACTCAATAGCTCCTTGCGCCCACCCTCAAATGGCATATGAGGCCTTACTAATGGTCTCTTCCTCCTTTGCAGCCTCATTGTGAGCACGTTTGTGCTCCAGGAATACTAAACACATCATTTCTAACTTCTGAACTTGTGTTCACATCCTTACCTTTGCTTGAACTCCCCTTTATGTCTTATTTACCTGCGTGACTCATTTTCAAGACTCAGTTTGGTTTTGCCTCCTTCAGAAAGCTTCCATCTTGCCCAAGAATGGTCTGGGCCCACAATCCCTCTATCTATCTTAAGGGTTCTCAGCCTTGTCTGAGTGTCCAAATGGAGATTTTTTTAAAAAAAAACTACTTTTGTCCCCACTCCAGAACTTTTAAATCCGTAGGTCTCCTCTACGCAGGCTGGTACTTTTAGCTGAGGTTGTAATGTCTGCACCTTATTTCCCAGTGGTTCAGAAAAAGGTATGTATGTGTGTCATATTTATATCATGTATCTACCTGCCTATCATCTGTCTTCATTTCTCACTTATCTAGCTATCTATCCAAATGTTAATATGTATATAATGTTTACTGTACTTTTTGGCTGTTTGAAAATTTTCTAAAGTTATTCTACCTTTTGGGTGTCTGAAAATTTTCAAAATAAAAATTTGAGAAAAATTATTAGTTCTATCCATTTGGTTGGGCCATCTGTCTTCTTACAAGCTCCTGAGTGATGCTGCTGCCCAGAGCTGGTGAGGACCACAGCACACTATTTAACAGTCTCTTTGATGTTTGTTATTTGACCTCTCTAGAAGACAGCCAGATCTTTGAGTTTGTCTTTCAGACTTTGGCATCTCCCTGTCCTCCAGCCTTAGCAAATATCTGATATGTAGTGGGTATTTAGTATGTATTAGTAGAGTATAACTGAAAGGAAGTTATATCCAAGGCAGATAGTGATTATAGTATTTATTATTCATTCATTCAATAATCCTTTCATCATTTATTAAGTACCTACCATGTCATGCATGTCTGAGCCACAATGGGTCATAAAATGATCTCAGCACTATTGACATTTTGACTAGATAATCCTTTGTTGCTTGGGGAGATGTCCTGTGTATTGTAGGATGTTTGGAAGCATCTTTGACCTTTACCCACTAGATGCCAGTAGCACCTCACCCCCTGCCAAGCAATGAGGATCAAAAATGTCTCCAGCCATTTTCAAATGCCCCCTGGGTGGGGGATGCAAAACGATCTCCAGTTGAGAAGCACTGGTCTTTAAGACAGATTGTCTTTAAGAAACTTGAAGTGTAATGAAGAAAAAGCATGCAATGAAAGACAAAGTGTATGAAGGATTGTGATATATCATAGAGTGCTATGGCACTCAGGAGGGGGAAAAATTAACTCTATTTGGGGAAACACTGTTTGAAAGAACTGTATCTGGATTTTAATGGTCTTACAGATGGGACGCTCTGTCAGTGTAATTTCCTTTCTTAAGCTTCTGCCACCTTACCTGTTTACGGTCTGTGGTCACCCAAGTCACTTTCTGGTCCTCATTACAATCCTGCAAGGTCAACAGAGTACCTACTAAGTCTATTTTACAGGTGAAGAAACTGAATTTTAGCTAGTTTGGATAACTTGAGAGGCAATAAAGTAATCCACAACACAGACCCTGTAACCAGCCTGCCTGGGTTTGAATCTTAGTGCCACCACCTTCCATCAGTGAGCTCTGGGCTAGTCTCTTCATGGCTCAGTGTCCTCATGTGGAAAATGGAACTCATAAAAGCTCCCATCTCACAGGATTGTTGTGAGACACTGACAAGTGTCAAATGCTTAGAATGGGGCTTTAACTATTAGGAATACTATAGACGTGTTTGCTACAACTATTGTCATTATCAGGGCCATGCAGCAAGTCAATGACCAGTATGAAATAATAATTTGGATCTGCAGTCTCTTGGTCCCATTGGCTCCTGCTCAGCCAATTATACATATTTGAAACTCTGCACTCAGTGATTAACCTTTCATTCTTGATTAAACTTGAGTACAGCTTTCAATAAATCATGCCCAGACAATACCAGATGCTACCCGTCAAGCAGTTCAAGTGCATACAACCTTAGAAGCCCCAAGATCCCGGCCAGACGAAGCCCCTCTGTGATCAGGCTGCCTTGCTGTTTCCTTCCATGGTAAACCCAGGATCACTGGCCCTGACTCTTCTGGAGGTGGCCTCATGTCACCTGCTGGTACCTCTTGAGCAGAATGCCATCACCCTTCCTCTGCTGTCCCTGGATGGAATGGAACAGAGGCTGAGAATAGTTAGTGACCTGACCTGTCTAACACCAGGCAGCAATTTGTTACCACCGATGGAACACAAGCTGTCAGACGTCTGGGTGACCTCTTTCAAAGGTTCGCCAGTGCACGCATTGCCCAATCTCAGCACTTTTATAAAGCGGTGTCTGGGATGATAATAACTACATTCTCACCATGCTTGGTGCTTCGCTCATGGATTTAATACTCTCAGCAGCCCTCTGTGGGTGTTACTCTTATTAGCTCCACTTTACAGATGAGGAAACTAAAACAGAGAGTTAACATGGCTTTCCTGAGGTCACAGAGTTAAGAGGCAGAGTCAAATCCAGACAGAACCCAAGCTTCTTACCATACCACAGTGCCCCTTTTGCTGGGGCTGGCTCACCAGCATCTTCTTGGAAGACGGAGGCTTCCACTCTGTCTTCAGTACCTGGAAGGCAGCATGACACTTACCAGGTATTCAGTGAATACCCATTGACTGGCTGGCTGTCACCTGTTTGCTGCTGGTGATGTCCGTCCTTAGCTTGTAACCACATGGAAGCAGATGGTTGCTTCACTTGATGCTTTTTTGCCCTTGATTTGAACTGACTCTGAGTTCATGCCTTGCCTCCTGGGTTGTGCTTGACTTTTGTCTGTGGCCTCTCTCTAACTCAGGCTTGTGCGTGCGTGCTAAGTCTCTTTAGTTCGTGTCTGACTTTTTGTGATTCTATGGACTGTAGCCCAACAAGTTCCTCTGTCCATGGGATTCTCCAGGTAAGAATACTGGAGTGGGTTGCCATGCTCTCCTCCAGGGGATCTTCCCAACCCAGGGATCGAAACTGCTCCTGTGTTCTGGCAGGCAGGTTCTGGTTTTACCACTAGTGCCACTCAGGTTAAAACAGACATAATCTTGGCATGAACACCAATGAGTCCCATTTTCCCATTTGCTGAATGAGGAGACTGGGCTGGATAATCTCAAAGGAGTATCCAGAGGCCCAGCCCATCACAGGTTGGGACTGAGGATGGAGGAGCTAGGGGTGGGGATATGGTAGAGGTCGATGGGCCAGGATTTCTGCAAGCAAGAGAATGTGTCCTGAGACAGGCTTCATGGTTGGCTGCAGTGAGCAGAGCCTCCACCAGCTGCCCATCCACAGGCCTTCAAAACCCAGCGTGCACGTAGCGGGCTCCCATTTTCCTCCCTCTTGCCTGCCCAGGACCTGACTCAGCACTGCCTGACTCCAGATTTCAGCTTGTTTCTGCACCAGATGATGGCTGTGGTTTGGGCCCGAGAGAAATTGCCCTGGGCCTCCCCCTCTGCTCACCCACACACACCTCTGAATAAATGAATCTGAATAACTCCTGGTTTTTCTGAATCTGAGACATTGAGACCAGCAAGAGCTTCCTTGAATGGGAGAGTGTCAGAGGGGCAGGCTTGGGAGGGCCCTGGGGACAGCAGGAGGTCAACTTGCAGTCTGGGAACCTGCAGCCTAGTGACTCCATTGCTCTCCCTGTGCAGGCTCAGGTCCCCACCCTAGAAGGTACACAGACCCTTATAGACCCAGTCTGGGACCTTCATGCTCATGTATCCTGCTCCTGGTGGGAATAGAGGGCCTGGGAGAATGGGGGATCTGGGAGACATGCCTTGAACGTTTTGGGGAGAAGCTGGAGAGCAGGGCTGTGAGTGGGGGTGGGACACAGGGACAGCTGAACTGGGACTCAAGTTTTCCCCTTGACTTTGATACCATTTGATGCTCAAATGGGGAAATTTCCACGGTACCACAAGGCAATGTTTGACTGATTTCCTCTCTCTCTGTCTCTCAGTCACACACATGCACACTCCACCCTACATCTCAAATCTGAGGCCCTCAGAAATATTATTCAGCCTTAAAAAAGAAGGAAATTCTGCTTTCTGTGATGACATGGGTAGACCTTGAGGACATGATGCTAAGTGAGTTAAATCAGACAAAAACAAATCCTGCATGGTTTCATTTATATGTAAAATCTAAGAAAAATGATGAACACAGAAAATAAAGTCAAACTTACAAAAATAGAGAGTAAAAAAGTGGTTGCCTGGGGCTGGAGGAATTAGGCAGAGGTTGGTAAAAGGGTACAAACTTCCAACTATAAGTGAAACTGAGCAGGACCCTCCTGGGTTCAAAAGCCCCTCTGTGTCCCTTGTTTCTTGTTTGTAGGGGAAAAGGTGTTAGTCTCCTTGGCCTTTCCTGAGTTCCAAGGAGCAGGCTCAAGCAGTTAATGCAACAATATAGTCACAGGATGATTAGTGATTCCCGAAGGGGTATAGATACTAATCTGATGCATGGTCCGTGAGTTGTTCTGTAGACAATAAGACTCCCACCAGGTGGAGTATGGTGACTCCATGCTGACCTCAACAATTCAGACTCCTAACTGGTTGGAACCAGGTGAGATTCCAGAAAAATCATCCTGTTTCCTCACCACAAACTGATTAGAAGGTCACACACCCTGCAGCTCTCACCCCAAATTTTGCCTGTAAAAATGCTTCCCTGAAAATCATTGGGAAGTTCAGCTCTTTTGAGCAAGAGCCATGCATTCTTCTAAGTCATGTCCAACTCTTTGTGACCCGTGGACTGCAGCATGCCGGACTTCCCTGTCCTTCACGATCTCCCGGAGGTTGCTCAAACTCATGTCCATTGAGTCAGTGATGCCATCCAACCATCTCATCCTCTGTCGTCCCCTTCCCCTCCTGCCCTCAGTCTTTCCCAGCATCATTCTCCTTGCCTGACCCAGTTCTGACTGCTCGGCTTGTTTGGCTTCACTGTGGGTCCAGCACATGGACTTGGATTCATCAACATAAGATGAATAAGATCTGAGGATCTAATGTCACACATGATGACTATAGTTGATTGCACTGTGCTGTAAATCAAAATTTGTTATGAGAGTAGAATTTAGATGTTTTAACCCCCAAAATAAATAAATACATGATGAATGGTGATGGATATGTTACGTAACTGGATGGAGGGAATCCCTTCACAATGTATATGTACAGTGAATTACCACAGCTGAGTGCCAAAGAATTGATGCTTTTGAACTGTGGTGTTGGAGAAGACTCTTGAGAGTCCCTTGGACTGCAAGGAGATCCAACCAGTCCATTCTGAAGGAGATCAGCCCTGGGATTTCTTTGGAAGGAATGATGCTAAAGCTGAAACTCCAGTACTTTGGCCATCTCATGCGAAGAGTTGACTCATTGGAAAAGACTCTGATGCTGGGAGGGATTGGGGGCAGGAGCAGAAGGGGATGACAGAGGATGAGATGGCTGGATGGCATCACAGACTCGATGGACGTGAGTCTGAGTGAACTCTGGGAGTTGGTGATGGACAGGGAGGCCTGGCGTGCTGCGATTCATGAGGTCTCAAAGAGTCGGACACGACTGAGCGACTGAACTGAACTGAACCCTTTAAATATTTTTTTTTTCAATTATACCTCAATAAGCTGAGGAAAAAAAAGGCATGAGGGCAAACCTCTCAGAGGATTTAATGTCACACTTCCAAACTCGATTAAACAAAGCCACCTGGAAACTCTCTTTCTCTCAGAGGCTGTTATTCTTTAACTCCCTCAAAAGCAAGGCTTTGTGGTGCTAAATGCAGAATGACATTTATCCAACTGAGTAGCACCAGCCCCGAGGGTCAAAGGCTTTCTTGGAAAAGCCAGTGTTTACCCCAACCACTGGAGACTGGATGTGGTTTGTGGCACCTTTGGAGTTCTAAATTGTTGAGTGCTCTTCATCCCTCATCCCTTCAGGGACAGTCTGGTCAGTCACGACACAGACTTCAGACGGGTCCCTCCCTCACCACCGCCTAACAGCTCAATCTTCCAAAGAGCCTCAGTGCTTTCATTCTCTGCCCACAAAGACATCAAAAATGAGGAGACTCAGATACCTCCTGGATGCAGGAGACGCAGCACGCATCACTTAGTTTGTGGAAGTGGAGAGCTGGAGATGGAGCCGCGATGAGGACCATCCACCATGGATGGGGAAGCCAGGACTGGGCTTCTGGAGAAAGTAACCCGGAGCCGAGTCTGGAGCTGACAGTCAAGTGTGTGGATGTGGTCAGCATCTCAGGAGGGTCAGGCAGGACACACCTGCAGCCCCCGAAAGAAGACATTCATGGAAAGCCTTGTGTGTTGTGATGGGAGCTTGAACTTCATCCTGCAGGCAGTCAAGCAGCAGGAGAGGGTTTTAACTAAGGCAGTAATGTGGACAACTGTTAGTAATAGCTAACATTTCTTGAATGAATGTTTTTTATATGCCAGGCATTGTCTTAAGTACTTTGCATGTGATGGAGTCACTTAACCCTTAAAACAGCCCTTAGGACACCTACCACTATTATCCCCATTTCCCAGCTGAGGAAGTTGAGGCATGGAATGCCTCCACAGTCACAAAGCTCCTAAGTATGGAGCTGCGATTGGAACCTAGGAAGTTTGGTTCCTGAGCCCAGCCTCTTTGCCACTCTGCTATCACTTACAATTTTATGGGCTTCTCTGTTAGCTCAGCTGGTAAAGAATCCACCTGCAATACAGGAGACCTGGGTTCAAGCCCTGGGTTAGGAAGATCCCCTGGAGAAGGGAAAGGCTACCTACTCCAGTATTCTGGCCTGGAGAATTCATGGATTATATAGTCTATGGGGTCGCAAAGAGTCAGACATGACTGAGTGATTGTATAGCCATCTCTTGTCAAAATCACTTTCAGATGATTCAAAATAAAACTGTGCATATGGAGAATAAGCAAATTAAAAATAACATTTGAAATGAAAGAGAAAACAGCAACATGAAAAGCAAGGAGAAGTTGATGGCAAGAATCCAGGAGGGATAGTCATATATCCTAAGCCTTAGCCTTCTATTTGATCTTTCTGACAAGAAAAGCACAAAATGTGTCAGGAATCAACAACCCTCTTACTACTTGCTGGGTGAGGGGGGAACATACATATTTATCTGGAGAGATTCTGCTTCGCTGTATGGAATTCTAGAAGGAAATTTGTGGTCTAATCACTGATATTTTTTGATATAAGATATCAAGTTTATTAGTTTCTAGGATGACTGTAACAGATTATTGCGCATTTATGGCTTAAAACAACAGAAATTTATTTTCTCACAGTTTTGGAGTCTAGAGTCCAAAATCAAAGTGGCCGCCGGATTGGTTCCTCCTGGAGGGCTTGAGGGAGAATCCAAGCCTCTCTCCTAGCTTCTGGTGGCCACAAGCAGTCCTTGGAGTTCTGTGGCTTGGAGACACATCACTCAGATCACTGCTTCCATCTTCACGTGGCCTTCGCCCTGTGTGCCTCTGATCCCTGGGTCTTTGCATGGTCTTCCCCTCTGTGTCTCAAAACTGCCTCTCCTTCCTTTTCTAAGGACAGCAGTCATTGGATTTAGGGCCCACCCTTAATCCAGGCTGATCTCATCTTGAGATCTTTAACTTAATTGCATTTGGGAAGAAGTTATTTTCAAGTAAGGTCATATTCATATATACACTAGGGCTTTGACTTGCACGTAGCATTTGGTGGGGGCCCACTATTCAGTTCACTACAAAAAGCATTTAACAGCAATTCTGCCAACTAATTAGAAGTCTTTTAATGGCTGTCTCTCACAGTGATAAAAGGATAGTGTTTTGATTGCAATTCAGCCCACTTGAGGTAGGTAGCTTCATTTAATGGGGCCACCAAGGGGCTTTTCTGTCCTCCTGAAAGTGTTCCTGAATAGAATGTCTTCTGAGCTCTGTGTCTCTGTTGGAGAGAACTTCACAGTAGGTGAACTCAGGTGATAAACAGGGCTCTCAGTAGGAAGCAGAGTGTTTGGCCAAGTCCTCTTCGGAGGCCAGCTGATCAATAGAGAAGTTCCTAGGTAGGCGTGCACATGAGAATCACCAGGGAAATTTTTCTAAATACATGCATCACAGTTGCACCCAAAGAAAATGAAGCAGAATCTCTGACCTCTGTTGTCTTTTCTCTCGTATGAACTTTTTAATGGGAATCGCCATTTGGGATGGAGAGGTTGGGACAAACCATTCCAAGCTCTTGCTGGTTTCTTTCTGTCTAATAACACAGAGAACGGGAGAAGGGATTTGTGTGCTAGGTGCTTACATCATTTGTTGTGTTAAAACACACAAAGCATACAATTCACCATTTTGTAGTGAATATAGTGAATTCAACAGCGTGTAGGACATGCACAGTCTGTGCAGCCATCACCACCATCTTGCTCTAGAACATTTCCATCAGCACAGAAAGGCACCCAGTACTCATTAGTGTTACTGCCTATCCTTCCTTACTCCCATGCCTTGGCAACCACTGATCTGCTTCCAGTCTCTGGATTTACCTATCCTGGTCACCATATATAAATGGGAATCTGTCAATATGCCTGACTTCTTCATTTACCATGTTTTCATCCATGTTGTAGCGTGTATCAGTACTTCCTTCCTTTCTATGGCTGAGTAATATTATATTGTAATGGATAACTGTATTGTTTTTAATCCACTTATCAGTTAATGGACATTTGGATTCTTTGCACCTACTGGCTACTGTAAATAATGTCAGTATGAAGATTTGTTTACAAGTTTTTGTTTGAACTCTTTTTTTTCTGATTCTTTTTATATACTTTTAAAAGTAGATTTATTGATGTCTTATTTTAAAGATGAAGAAACTAGGTGATGGAAATCACACTTGTTGAAGAAGTCATCAAGCTAGTAAGTTACAGAGCTGGAATACAATTGCTGGTTTCTGTCTCCAGATCAGATTCTGGGCTCTTTTTACCATATTGTGAGCTGTTTCTAAGAAGTCAGACCTGACTTGTCCCCTACTGTCACCTTGGAGTTACAGTTTCTTACTTTCTATTCTCAGCTTTGGATATTCCTTTCAGGCAACCAAGACATGTTATGTCTGACACGAGCTTGTTCTTTCTTGATATCCCTGCCTCAGAAGAGCAGCCAGGACTTGAGTTTATCAAAGGAAGAGATTTGAGTAAAAAGCTCCTTGAATACTTTATTATACAAGATGACCCCAAGTATAGTTATTTTTTTTTAATGTGTAAACATCTTGAATTGACATTATGATAAATAGTTCCTCCCTCATCATGATAAATGAAACTTATCCTCCTAGAATCAACTCTTTATTATGCTTATTGGAGAGGATGTAGGATTTATTATCACCTTCATAATCACTTGAAGAGTAATGACAGAAGAAGACTCTGGAGTTACCGGCATCTTGAGACTTGAGGAAAATGATGCTGAATGATAAAAGGGGAAGAGAATGTGAAGCCTCTCAAGAAAGAGCCAGTGAGATAGGGTTTTCGAGATGCCTAGTAGGTACTGAAGGAAAGGGAGAAAACAGGGTCCCTGCTGAGAGTGATGAGGGTCAGCAAGGTTGGGGGCCAAGGCCAGAGTAATCTGTGATGCTTTGGGCTTGAACAGTGAAAGCCAAAGCTTGGGTTTTGGTGTTCTGCTGAAAGGAAAATTCTCAGGTGGACTGGGAAGAAGTTGTGCTTGGATTCTGGCCAGAAAAGCAGCAACTCTCTCAAGGGTCACATAGCCATCTGGGGCTTGAGAGAGGTGGGCCTGAATAAGCCAGACTTGGCTATTACGCTTTGCCAAGCATTTTGTCCAGTTTATCCACTGCTTCAGAAGAAGTCATCCTAAACAATGCTTTAAAACAAAAGCATTTGTTATTTCTCATAGTTTCTGTGAGTCAGGACCTGGAGGACAACTCAGCCAGATGCTTCTGGCTCAGGGTCTCTCATACAGTTATGGTTAGTCAATTCTAGCCAGAGCTGGAACCAGGAGCAGCTGGGGGCTGGTCCCCTCAGGTGGTCTCAGGGCTTTTCTGCAGGGTCTCTCCATAGGGAAGAGCTTGGGCTTCCCCACAGCATGGCAGTCTTGGGCTTCTTACATGGCTGAGCAGTGTCCCAAGCTGAGTATTTCATGACAGAGAGAACTGGTAGAAGTTGCACTGCTTTTTATGACCTAGCCTCAGAGGGTCACATAGCATTATATTCACCGTATTCTGTTTTCAGTTGAGGCAATCAGAAGGCCTGCTCATGTTCAAGCAGTGGGCACCTAGACTCCATCTTTTGGTGGGCAAGTGGCAAGGTTCTAGAAGAGTATGTGGGACTGAAAAGATTATTGCAGCTATGTTTGGAAAATGCAATCTGTTACAGTAACTAACAGATCATTTTTGGTAATTTGTACATTTCATTACTCTATCTTACTTCTTCAAGATTCTGCACATAATAAGAATGATGGTAGGAACCCTCAATGTGACAAGAGGTCAGGAGACCCAAATGCAGACCCTGATCATGATGCTATAGAATCAGAATGTTTATTCTTAAAAAAAAAAAAAAAAAGGTTATATTTTTTAGAGCAGTTTTAGATTCACAATAAAATTGGGCAGAAAATACAGAATTCTCATAGGCCCCCTTGCCCCCTCACATGTGTACATATACATACATGTATACACATGCATTCAAACTAAGTTGCTTCAGTTGTGTCCAGCTCTTTGTGACCCTATGGACTGTAGCCTGTCAGGCTTCTCTGTCATGGAATTCTCCAGGCAAGAATACTGGAGTGAGTTGCCATTTCCTCCTCCAGGGGATCTTCCTGATCCAGGGATTGAACCCATATGTCTTATGTCTCCTGTATTGGCAGGTGGGTTCTTTACCACTAGCACCATCTGGGAAGCCTCCCTTCATCAATATATCCCACCTGAGTGGTACATTAGTTATGGTCAATGAGTCTATATTAACCTATTATTATCACCCAAAGTCCATAGATGCTTACTCCTTGGAAGGAAAGTTATGACCAAGCTAGATAGCATATTCAAAAGCAGAGACATTACTTTGCCAACAAAGGTCCATCTAGTCAAGGCTATGGTTTTTCCTGTGGTCATGTATGGATGTGAGAGTTGGACTGTGAAGAGGGCTGAGCGCCGAAGAATTAATGCTTTTGAACTGTGGTGTTGGAGAAGACTCTTGAGAGTCCCTTGGACTGCAAGGAGATCCAACCAGTCCATTCTGGAGGAGATCAGCCCTGGGATTTCTTTGTAAGGAAGGATGCTAAAGCTGAAACTCCAGTCCTTTGGCCACCTCATGTGAAGAGTTGACTCATTGGAAAAGACTCTGATGCTGGGAGGGATTGGGGGCAGGAGGAGAAGGGGACGACAGAGGATGAGATGGCTGGATGGCATCACTGATTCGATGGATGTGAGTCTGAATGAACTCCGGGAGTTGGTGATGGATAGGGAGGCCTGTCGTGCTGTGATTCATGGGGTCGCAGAGAGTCGGACACGACTGAGCGACTGAACTGAACTGACTGATCACCCAAAGTCCATAATTTACGTTACAGTTCACTCTTGGTGTCATACCTTCTATGCCTTTGAGCAAATGTATAATGATATATATCCACCATTATAGAATCACACAAAATATTAATAGTTTCACTGCCCTAAATATGGTTCACTTTCTCCTCCTCATCTGAAGGCTCATTTTTCTTCCTCCTGATCATCCATGGGATAAATGCTGTAAGTGGGTCTCTGGGATCATCACCACCCTTGTTGGTTTTTGCCTCTCCTTTCCTCAGCCATCAGTGAGCCCAATATTTTCCACTGCAGTGCCACCATGCATGCCTGCCCAGGGGTGGGCAAGAGAGAGAATGCAGGGATTAGCAGCTGTTCCTTCTCAAGCAGCCATCTCTCTAAGAGCTCATGGAGGGAGGCCAAACAAGGACATGCTCTGTGCATCTCCCATTTCCCATCAGAACCATCTTAGTTACCGGTGGCTTCTCAATCACAAGGAACCTGCCAGGTATAAAGTGGGTCACGAATGTCTCGTTATGGGGGACCAGAGAGCAGAGCTACAGAATTCCAGTCTGGAAGCCAGAGTTTGGCAGCCATCCTTCTCAGATTTTCCAGAACACTTCCAATTTCATGCCACATAATTATTTTTAATAAAGATGGCTCATTACATAAGTAACCAAATGTGATTTAATTTTTATGCTATTTATAGGACTTTTCATTTAAATAAATCCACTAATCAGAAAAACAAAAGCCTTTGCCAGTGCCAAGGGTCTGCATTAGGCTTTGGAAATACATTCCCCTTGTTTGTGGATCATCTTGACTAGAAAAGTATCAAAGAGGAAGTTGGCTGGGCTCTGATCAGAGAGTTAGGGAATTGGAGTCACATGCCTACCCTGGCTAAATGAGGGCCAT
The DNA here is from genome assembly GCF_003369695.1 of Bos indicus x Bos taurus. Taxonomy (NCBI): domain Eukaryota; kingdom Metazoa; phylum Chordata; class Mammalia; order Artiodactyla; family Bovidae; genus Bos; species Bos indicus x Bos taurus. The sequence continues at coordinate 96,250,587 of NC_040076.1, read as the reverse complement.
CATGTGTGAGTGTACAGGTTGTGCACTGTGCAAGGTTATCACATATAAGGGTTCTCTGCTCGTGAAGAGGAAAAGTTAAAATTTTATATCATTTCCTGCTTGTTCTGCCTCTGTAACTCAGCTTACTCCTTGCAAAGTCTGGATCACGTAGGTCATGTAGTCTCAGAAAGTGGGAACTTACAACACTAGGAACTGGAGTTTATCTCACTCACCCTTGTCCTGCTCTTTGCAATTGCCCAACCCCTGCAAACCTGCTTAATCATGGCTGTCCATGTAAGGGTCAGGCATCCCCCTCCCCATCTTGACCACTATTCCTGCATGCTCAAAACCCCTTAGTTTAAACCATCCTATTAACAGCTAGTGTTGCCCACTATAGTCTGTCTATAAAAACCCTGTAACCCCTTTGTTTGGGGCTCAGAGCTTGGAGTGTTAACTCCTCTGGGCCCGCCGGCGTAATAAACCTGAGTTCTCCAACTCTCCGAGTGTGGTACTTGGTTTCTCGATTACTGGTTTCTGCAACATTCACACTGTAGACATCATTGATTTGTATGTGTAGTACAGCAGTTTCCCAACCAGTGGGCAGATTTCGTTCCAATATAATCAGTATACAATATCAAGACAATTTCAAAAAGAATGAAGCAACATATTTTGAGGGAGGGATACCTGTTGTAATTTAACAATGGTGTCCTATAGCCTGCCAATGGTCTAGACTGAATGTCTAGTTCCATACAAGTCATGAGCCCAGGAGAGAGAAGCCCGGATTCAGAGCAATAAAAGGAAAGTGCAGTAGTGGTGGAACCCTGGTAACCCTGATAGTTGTGTAAATTAATACATCGTTTTTCAATGGTTCTCAAACTTGGCTGTGCTTTAGAATTTTGAAGGAAGGCATAGAAAATACCAATGCCAGGGTTCTACCCCTAGAGATTCTGATTTAGCTAGTCTGGGATGCAGCCTGGGCTTTGGGATAATTACACGTTCTTCATGTAATTCTAATGAGTTGCCACGGTTGAAAGCATTGCATTATTTATTGGATGGGTGACAGATGAATAATAAATAGATGGATGAGTGGATGAATGAGGTGCATAGATGCATGAGTAAATGAAGGAACCAGGACGTGGCCATAGACTTCATGGCTTAATATGGTTGTCATGATGTGGCTTCTGCCTAAGTCTCCAGACACGGTCTGTTTGATCATGTCCCAACCACTGACATCCATGCTCCAGCCATCCTGAATTTCAATCAGTTCTAATGTGGTAACTCTTTTGCAACTCTGGGCCCTTATCTTCTTTGTTCTCCTTAATTAGAATGCATTTCCTGTTTCTGTTTGCCTGCTAAACTCCTACTCACATTTCAGGCCTCTACTTAAAGATAATTTTATCCTAGATGCCTCTTAACCCTGGGTCAGATGCCCACCCTCTGTGCTCCCTCAACCTTTTGTCCTTCTGCATCAGAGCATTTATCACCTGAAATTGCCAGCTGGGCTCAGAGGGGGAGAAATGGGAAAACCCAATGGTTCATTTCTCCTAGCCCCATGTCGTGTGGCCTCACCCTGATTCAAGCATTAGAAGACAACTGCTTACTGTGGTAAAATTTGCACATATCCTCTGGGGGCTTAATAAAGAGGGTGATGCCTTTAGATGATGCCTCTTCCTCTCCTGCTTCCCTACAGTTGTCATTTAAATCTGTCTTGTGTCAACCTATAGAGCTAGAGCAGCTTTTTGTAGGTCCATACAACACTAATCAGGATGAGAAAATCTTGACAGTAAGAGCCAGAAGGGATGTTAGGAATACTCACATCAGATTCTGCATTGTAAAGATGAGCAAGTGGTTAACAGATAATCACTTGCCCAGGGTCACATGGTGAAAACTGAAAGTGAAGTCGCTCTGTCATGTCCAACTCTTTGCAACCCCATGGACTGTAGCCTACCAGGTTCCACTGTCCATGGGATTTTTCCAGGCAAGAGTACTGGAGTGGGTTCCATTTCCTTCTCCAAGAGATCTTCCAGACCCAGGGACTGAATCCGGGTCTCCCGCATTGTTCAGTTCAGTTCAGTTGCTCAGTCGTGTCGGACTCTTAGCGACCCCATGAACCACAGCATGCCAGGCCTCCCTGTCCATCACCAACTCCCGGAGTCCACCCAAACCTATGTCCATTGTTGGTGATGCCATCCAACCAGGCAGACGCCTTACCGTCTGAGCCACCAGGGAAGTCTCATGGTGAACTCAAACGCAATTTCCTGGCTTCTAGCCGGGCTGCCCCAACATTCAAGTAATCTTTGGAAAATATCCCCAAACTCTAAAGTTTAGCTTCTTCTCCCATATTCTTCTAACACTGAGGCAATCCTACGTGAGTGAAGTCCTGCATTAAATTCAATATGAGGATGTGGAGAGAGCAGTCGGCAAGTACTCTTTCTATGGGCATAGTTACTCTCTGTGTGTGTGAATACTAAGTCATGTCCAACTCTATGTGACCCTATGGACTGAAATCCTCCAGGTTCCTCTGTCCATGGGATTCTCCAGACAAGAATACTGGAGTGGGTTGCCATGCCCTCCTCCAGGGTATCTTCCTGACCCAGGAAATGAACCCACATCTCATTATGTTTCCTGCATTGGCAGGTGGATTCTTTACCATTAGCATCACCTAGGAAGCCCAGTTACTCTCTGGGCAGCATTTAAAGATAAGATGTGCCTGTGGAGGGTGTGAAAGGGTTTTTCTTGAGAATTCCTTTCTTAGTAGTTAATTTTTTTAGGGATTTTAAAAGTTTTTAATTTTTCTTTCTTTATTTTTGGCTGTGCTGTGTCTGTGTTGAAGCACCAGCTTTTCTCTAGCTGCAGCGAGTGGAGGCTGCTCTCTAGCTGTGGTTCACAGGCTTCTCACGGTGGTGGTTTCTCTTGTTGCAGAGCACCAGCTCTAGGCGCGGGTACTCGGTAGTTGCAGGTCCTGGGCTCTAGCACAAGCTCAATAGTGCCCTAAGGACTTAGTTGGACTTCTCTGGTTGCTTGGATCAGAGGATCGGCTTGCGATGCAAAAGACACAGGAGACCAGGGTTCAATCCCTGGGTTGGGAAGATCCCCTGGAGGAGGGCAGGGCAACCCACTCCAATATTCTTGTCTGGAGAATCCCATGGACAGGAGAGCCTGGAGGGCTGGAGTCCATAGGGTTGCACAAAGTCTGACACAACCGAAGCGACTTAGTACACACGCACACAAGGCTTATAGTTGCTCTGCGGCCTGTGGGATCTTCCTGGATCAGGGATGGAACTTGTGCCTCCTGCATTGGCAGGTGAATTCTTTACCACTGAGCAACTGGGGGAGCCCCATAATAACTTTAAATGGAGCATGATCTATAAAAATGTTGAATCACCATGTTTTATACCTGAAACTAATATAACAGTGTAAGTCAGCCATGTCTCAAAGAAAATGTTAAGTTTCACATAATATAGGAAAATTTGGGGCCACTGGCCTCATTCTTTTGAGGTCGCTGTAGCAGGGAGGAGAGCAGTGTCTGCCCCTCCAGACAGGGCTCCAGCTCCCCCCACCTGCTTGATGTCCCACTTGGTTTATTTTTTATTTTGTTGCTGTACTTTAGGTGTTATAGCCAAAACCTCACTACCAGGACTCTTGTCAAGGAGCTTTCTTCTAGGAGCTTCAGGGTTTCAGGTGTAGACCCCCTTTAAATCATTAGCAGCAGTAGTTCCCAGAAGTAATACATGCACAGGGTACAAAATTAAAAAGGTCAAAGTGAAAAGTAAGTCTTTCCTCCCCATCTCTAAAGCCGCTAAGCTCCTCTCACAGTTTCTGTTACCAGGTTCTTGTGTATCCTTCCAGAAATATAAGTATATAAAATATATGCATATAAATAATATATGTGTACTTTTAATGTAACATTCACATTGTTCTGCAGCTTATTTTTTTTTGCTTAATACACCTTGGAGATCTTCCACATCAGAAAGGCTGTCCTCTCTTTTAATGGCTGCACGATATTTTATCAGAGGATGTGCCATAAATTGACTTAACCAGTTTACTATCAATGAACATTGAGCTTGCTTCCATGCTCTTGCTATTTTAACACTACTGAGATGCATACGATGTGCATGTTCATTTTGAAGACATGCATGTATCTGTAGGATAAATCCTAGGATTGTTGTGTCATGGAGTATGAACAGTTACATTTCAATAGATATTATCAATCCACCCTCCACAGAAGTAGGTGTGCATGCTAAGTCACTTCAGTCATGTCTGACTCTTTGTGACCCCATGGACTGCAGCCCACCAGGCTCCTCTGTCCATGGGATTCTCCAGGTGAGAATACTGGAGTGGTTGCCATTCTTTTCTCCAGGGGATCTTCCAAACCCAGAGCTTGAAATAGCCATAGAAGTATAATTCAAACTAAAACAGGTTTATTAAAGTTCTGTTGAAAATCTAATTCATCTATTCTCCTATGACAGAGATGTACTAAGTTTTCATGGTCTTTTTTTTTTTTTTTCTCTGTTTTTATTCATTAGCCTGCCATCCCGATCTTGGAAGTAAACTACTAGAGTGGTTTGGAGAGCTTATTTAGACAGCTTGGCATTTATTCCTTTCCTCCTCTGTTCAGAAGGTTTCTGAGAGAATTCTTTGGTCGTCTGTAACAGGCAAGCGCTGGGCTCTGACTGCAGCAGCAAAGTGCCAATGTCACAGAACGACTTCCATAGTAAGACAACACTTGAGCACATGACGTTCTAACCTAAACAAGACATGTTCTCCTAACACCTCTGCTTGAATGCTTTACGTTGTTAAATGCTAATCAATGAAGAATTTCATTTAAGTGAAAGAAAAAAAATGAAAGCTGTCATTCTTTAGAGTAAAGATACTGACTTACCATCACTGGAGCAGCAAAGAAGTGACTTGTTTCTTAGCCTCGAGTTAATCAAGGAGCAAACGCCACCATAAATTGAAACCAACTCTTTGGAAGGTCTTATACTGTGATTGCAATGACCCTGATCTCTTCCTTATCCCTTGTCATCTACCATGCCACCTCCCCTTTTTTATCTTTCAGATTAATTTCCTTTGTTCCCCGTGTAGAGGCAGAGATGATTACGAGTGACATTCCAATTGATTTTCTTTTTCAAATTATCCTCTGGGGTACTTTTCAGTGTCTCTCACAAATAGAAGAAGAAGGGTCAGTCAAGGGCAAGGGATGGACATGGGCCCAGCAGCGAGCCTGTAGCACCAGCTGTCAGTATCTGATGCGGGGCCCAAGTTCTGTGAGAGGTTTGAGAGCTCCCTTTGGGACTCTGCCTCCTCTGGCCTGAGGGTAGGTGATCAACAGAGGATTCCAGAGAGCTGATTCCAGTCTGCCCTAGGGATGTGGGAACTGAGTACCTTCAGATTCATATGCAAAAGACCTCTGTGCAAAGGGAAAAGTCTTGTAATTCTGAAGAATAAGTATTATAAGTTTACAGTTTAAAAGCTTCCTTAAGTATTTTTTAATCTTGATACAAATTACTGCCTGGGATTGTGTTTTTTAAGTATTGAAATAGTTTAGGTATTTAAATCCCAGCCCTCACAGTAAGCTGTTTTTATATTGATTTTTATCTTTGCCAAAGTGGTATTAATAGCAAGTGAGGAAAGAGAGAATGTATTGGGGACCCACCAACATGGCATTAAGTCCAGTTCACCATTATTGTGTCTGCAGTTGCAGCACAGATTGGCCCAAAGCTGCTGAAAACATGCCCAAGGATGTCTTTCTCCTGAATAAGTCTCAATGGCAGGACAGTTTGGGAAAGGTTGGCCTAAAACTAAAAGCTTCTTCCTGGGTGTGGAAATGGGAGGGGAATTTTGCTATTAGAGCAACAATTCTTAACTTTGGCTGCACCTTGGAGTCATGTTGGAGCTTTCAGATTCCTAGTGCCTAGACTATACCCTAGCCTAGGCCAACTGAGTCAGAGTCCCTGGGGGTGGGCTGGAGTGGGGGCAGTTCCGGTCAGGGGGAGGGGGGCAGACCTGGGTGAGAACTACTGTGTTAGAGAATAAAAAGACCATTTTTGAATGTGTCCGTTTCCCCCTTGCTCTAAGCTCAGTGAGCAGGAGGAGAATGAAAGACGTGAACAAGAAGATGGACTGCAGTCTTTAAAGCACATTGGAGAATAAACGTCCCACCCTTAGAAGCATGGGGGCTCGGACCCCACTAGTGGCAATTGCTGAGACCTGGAAATGGGGGTTCCCATCTGGGTTGAGTGCATCTAAGTAGGGGTGAGTCTTAGCTTCCTTTGTTTAATACATATATTAAACATATATTAATACATATATTAAACAAAGGAAGGATATATAATGAATATATAATATATATTTATATATTATACATATATATATTAAACAAAGGAAGCTGAGGTAAGACTTCCTTCTGGAGTAAGATGAGGATATATGCATATAGATGTATACAGATGAGGATATGTTTATATATCTGCATATTTATTTACAAAGTATTTTGTTTACTTATTTATTATTTCTGATGATATAAATAATGTAAATATAAAGAAGTGTGAGCCACAAAGAGCTCTAGCATATTCTGAGTTTAGAACAGGCAGGGGAAGCCGAGGCCAAGTAGTGACTCCAGTGTGTTTCCCTGGGTCTCAGGATGGAGACTTCATACAAGCATAAGGCCCAATGCCTTATTCTGAACACATGAGGCCGAGTGGCATTCTGGATGAATTGGTGGACACACCCATTCCCTACCTCTTCAACACATGCATACACACATTCCTTCACTTGCAGCAGAACAAAGATACACTTGTTCCTAAAATTTCAGCATTGGGTTTGGTTGTTTTCCTCATACAGCCTCCAGTTCTGACTCTTGCATCTTTCTCCTCAGGTCTGAAGCCAACCACATACATTCTGACATATATACATGTGTACAGAAGCCACAGTAGTCTTTGGCCCCATTTAGAGACCATTTCCTGCCCCAGGACAGGATATAGGGGTGATGATTTCTATCCTGAAACTGCTGTGCTCAGCACTTCTGCTGATTCAGTTGGACTTTCGGCCCCTTCACTGTGATGTACATACTGCAGAGCAGAGGTAACGGGGCAACAAGACATGAATGCCCTCTCTAGGGGCTTCTGACGGAGCCTCATAGACTGGCCCGTGTGCCTTTCCACTCAGGTACACACAGGGCCCAGGGCGAGACAACAGTGGACGTCCAATGCCATATGTCTGAATACTTCAAAGTGTTACATCAGGATACAAGACTGATAAATGAATATATTCCACCCTCCTACTCTCACAAATATGTCTTTATGAAGACCTGGGGGGCCGGGCTCAACTTTAGAATTCTTGGATTCTCAGAGCTCCTCTGCAGAACATGATGGCATGAAACGGGCAGCCCTGGCTCCCAGTCCCTGACAACGGCCCACCCGCTGGCTTTTCCTGTCCCCTGGTTCCATCCCATCCTGCAGGAACACCTGCATGTAGGCACCTGGCTTCCCTGCCCAAGTTCTGTCCGTACTACCTTGCCAACAGCTGGACTTACAGTGGTAACATGGTCCACCCTTTGGAGAATGGAGCCACAGGAGACCCCTGCCTAGGTTTGGGGAACACATGGGCAAGGAGTTACAGGGTTTCAAGTATCTGGACTGTGACAAGGAAGGAAAGACATGGGCCCTATGTGAGCCCATTCCCTTGGGCCTGTGAGAAGGGACATGACAGGATGAGATAGCTCTTCTTCCCCATTTATTCAATCACTTATTTCTATCCGTATGGATTCCTATGTGTATATTTTGTACTGTGGTTATAACCTGATATTATATTATTAACTTCTTGCTCCAATTGTTTCAGTTTTGGCCGTTGGAACCTCTTCTAGTTGGCCCCAAGTACTTTTGACTTGCTCCATTCTTTTGCTTTTTGAGCACTCCCTTACTTTCTGGGACTATAAGATGCTCCAAACTCATCCAGTATTTTCTCTGCCTCAGACTGGAATCAGTCATTTCTCTAAGGAGCCCTGGTTCCCTTTATGGAGGAATGGACTTAGAAACCAAGATCTGGATCTAGGTGCATTCAGAGCTACTGGAACTTAATCATGAAATAAGATGTTTTAAACCTACTGTTTTGATTCTGGTACTATTTGGAGTCTATCTCCCCTTTCCTATTCTTCTATTTAACCACAAAAGAAGGAATAAGGTCATCCTGCATATGCTAGCAAGAACAGAAGATGTCACTGACTGTTCCCAGATGTGTGATGACCCCATTTTTTCCTCTCCCTCATCACGTGCAAGAAATTCTTCATATTCACCTAGCTGGGCTCATCTTGATTCTGAGGTTGGGCATCATTTTGGCCAAGAGGATGCAAGAAACAGGCCAAGCTGATGGTGGATATTGGGAGTGACAAAAGACATTCTCAGTGAAGTGGTTAACATTCATGCCTGCTTTTCTCTATGTCACACTGAGCACCTGAACAATGGCCCTATGCATTCTTTCTTTCTTAGGCGCAGTGCTTAAGAAATGAGGTCGGAACTCAAACCTATTCAGGAACCAGGCAGATAATGTAATTGAAGTGAAGAAGTGGAAGAGTGGCCAAATAAAACATTCTCTAACTGAACTTGGCTCTCAGGTGCTTTGAAGGGAAACTCGGTGCCATGTAGGGTCATACAGGCAAGACTGAGGCTTGTCTTTCTGGACAAGAAAACCTTTTGCTGATGTTATCCACTTTTGATCTTAATGCAGGTCCTCGGCAAGGATTGCCTTGCAAGATCTAGATGGGGATAGCCTTCATGTGAAAGCCAAGAGCTCTGGGTCCCAGCGTTTACTCACTGGTCAGAGCTAGTTCAGCTGACCTCACCTTATCAGTCTCGCAGTTATAGTGAGGACTGCATGGCCCATCTATTTTCCTTCTGGAAATGGGTTATTGCCTATTGTTTACACAGGCCTTGTATCAATCAGGACAGGCTCAGTTGTGCCACAGTAAAAAAGAAAACAAACAGCCCCCAAACCTCAGTGACTTAACACAAGTTGAGATCTTGCTGGGATGACCATCCATTTTGAATTGTGCCTGTTGACGCTTTCACTCTCAAAATTGTTCAGTTTGGAATCCTAGTCCTCAATCATGCTACTTGTCCAAAACAAGTCAGAAGCAGGTTTAGCCCACTGTCAATGCTTGGAAACTCAAACTGGAAGAGGCATCCTCTGACATATGCTTTCATCATCACTTCAACAGCAGGAAGGGATTGTGGCAAACTGCTCATTGATGTGTAAGGCCACTGCTCACCAAATCAGTGGCTGAGGATAATCACAGGACCACATCAAATCTCAAAGGAGAGGTGAAATGCAGTGCCTGAATTTGTGAATAGCACTAATGACTACCCATTACGATCAAAGGTTTTATCCAACATTCAGAAACCATCAATGAAGGTGAAATTTGTAAGTGCTTCATCTGATTTTGCTGTAAATGTTTAATTAAATAGATCTTGTCTAGCCCAATCTAATAAATCATGTTTCCTACTCCCCAAACTCTTGCTTGGTAGCTCAGTTAGTAAAGAATCTGCCTGCAACACAGGAGACCTGGGTTTGCTCCTGGGGTCAGGAAGATCCCCTGGAGAAGGGATTGGCAACCCATTCCAATATTCTCACCTGGAATATTCCATGGAGAGAGGAACCTGGTGAACTACAGTCCATGGGGTTGCAGGAGTCAGACACAACTTAGCGACTAAATGACCACCACCAAATACTCACCAGACATTGGGAAAAGAAGGTGCTCTGGGATGTTCCTCCTATTTGTGGCCCCCAGTTTGGTTCTGCTTTTCCCTGCCATATCTTACTTGTGATCTTACCTTTCATTCAAATCCCTCCACTATAGTCCTTACTACTTCTTAAGCCATTTTGGCCTTCACCTAATCCTTAAGAGTAGCAAGTTGTCTCATCTGTGAGCTCTCTCTCTGGCCATGACTCTGCAGGCAGAAATGTTTCTTCAAATTTATCTAAGGCCCCCCAAATTCCTGTCTTTTAACTTTCAGATTTTTCTCAGTACAGTATGATGATTTGTATAAATCACTGTACAAAATGTGTTTTAATAAACAAAAAGTAGGTCACTAACAAAGCAATTGCTATTAGATTTTATGCAGAAAAATGTAGTATTAAGATGCCAGAAAGTATAAATCCTGCTGCTGCCCTCTGCTTAAATGTAGTTGAACCCCCACATTAATTTTTTTGTTAATTTCAAATCACAATACTTTATTTTTTCTAAGTTCTAAGTTTTATTTATTTATTTTTATTGGAGTGTAATTGCTTTAAATGTTTGTGTTAGTTTCTGCTGTACAACAACGTGAAACTCCCTCCCACCACCCACCCTCATCCCACCCCTCTAAGGTTGTCAGAGTGCTGAGCTGAGCTCCCTGCTCTATACAGCTGCTTCCCACTTGTTGTTCAGTCACTAAGTTGTGCCCAATTCTTTGCAACCCCATGGGCTGCAGCACAACAGGCTTCCCTGTCCTTCACCATCTCTCATTGTTTACTCAACTCAAGTCCATTGAATTGGTGATGCTACCCAAGCATCTCATTCTCTGTTGCCCCCTTCTTCTCCTGCCCTCAATCTTTCCCAGCACCAAGGTGTTTTCCAGTGAGTTGGCTCTTCACATCAGGTGGCCAAAGTATTGGAGCTTCAACGCTAGCATTGGTCTTTTCAATGAATATTCAGGGTTGATTTCCTTTACAATTGACTGGTGTGATCTCCTTGCCCTCCAACAAGGAGTCTCAAGAGTCTTCTCCAGCACCACAGTTCGAAAGCATTGATTCTTTGACACTCAGCTTTCTTTATGGTCCAAATCTCACATCTGTACCTGACTACTGGAAAAACCATAGCTTTGACTATATGGACTTTTGTTGGCAAAATAATGTCTCTCCTTTTTAATGCACTGTCTAGGTTGGTCATAGCTTCCCACTAGCTGTCTATTTTACACATGGTAGTGTATATATGTTAATTCTGCTCTCCCTGTTCATCTCACCCTCCTCTTCCCCACCTGTGCCCACATATCTCTATATCTAGAGATATGTGTTCTCCAGATATAGAGATATGTGGATACAGATACGATAGATATATGGTTATAGATAGATAGGATAGAGATATGTAGATATAGAGATATATCTAGAGATATATCTGTTCTCTATATCTATGTCTCTATTCCTGCCCTGCAAACAGGCACATCTGTACCATCTTTCTAGATTTGGACCCCTTTCTAGATTTGGATTTATAAGGGGCCCTGGAGAGCACCAGGAGAACAATGTCTAAGATTAGAAAAATATCAGAAATGTGGAATGTGATTATGAAGGAGACTGGTAAATTATATGAATACTAGTACAGTGCAAACCCCATAGAATTTATCATGACCCTGTCATGCAGTATCCAAAATGGCCAATGGAGTGCGGCAATACTGAGGAAGTCACTGATATTGATACTCTGCAGGTGGTACTGATATTGATTCTCTAGGGTGGTGCCACTACTAAGATTGTTCCTTCTATTTATTATGATTGTTGTTGTTGTTTCTTTGGAAGGGTTTTTTTCTGATTTCATTCAATTGCCTCATTGTCCGAAGTATAAAAAGAAATGAATCTTTAAAGGGCATGGAAATATTCCTTAATTGCTAACTTTAGCAGCTGATGATGAATGGCTTTTGCAGAAAATTAGCATGAGCTGTTTATTAAAAACGCATCATGAGACACGCACCCTGTCTGGCAAAGAGCCGTAATCTGACCCACAGAATTTGATTTTCAAAACCTTAGGGAAGATTTTACATCATGGATAAGAGAGAAGCTTCTTTTCTAAATCATTTATGACCTCTAACAACTGTGTTAATTTATGGTTATATACTTTCATGGTTGCTAGGCACGATCACCTTAGACTCAGAAGACTGGAAATCAGTCAAAGAGTTAGGCAGTGGATGCTGTCATGAACACAGACATATATTTTTCTCAGTAGAGTTGCTCATTTCCTGCTATGATTTAAATGCCAAGTGTGTAAATAAAAGGACAACAGGGTGACATAAAAAGCGGTATCCTATAGTGAAAGATTTTCCTAGAGAATAATAAGCAATCTTACATACCTTGGTCTCCTAATCTTGGAAATCTGTCACTTCATTGCTTAGAATCCTAGCAATTATGGAATTATGTAAAGTTTTAATATGTTATTGGGAACGAATAAAAATCCACAAATAAGAAAATAAGAATCTCTTCTTTGCACCTTTGTTGTCCCTCTAGGCAGTCAATGCTTTTTATCAGGCCTAGTACTTGGGAGCAAAAGGAAATGGCTCCATCTGCTTTCTCAGTCCCCTGAAGGCAATGTCATCAAGAAGTGAAATAGCGAACCCGAAATAGAAAATAGAGAGAAATCACCCAGACCTGAAAAGTCTCTACCGTTGGATAGTTATGAGTTGCCTGTGGTGTAACCTAGCTGATCAATTAAGTCAACCAAACACCCATTTTCTTCATCTGTCTTTGTCTTGAAAGTTTCTTATCCTTCAGATTGTTTACCATTTTGAAAGAAACAGGCAGAGAAGAGGAATCTTGGAACCAGACTCTATGAGAGAAACAGGATAGCCAGATAACCAAGAGAAGACTTGAAGTGAGTGTGGGAGGTAAAACATTTACTACGGTGAATAGGGAAGCTGTGAGGTCTCCACTGGAGTTGCTGTGCTCTTACATGGATCTGCTCCCTGTCCTGATCGATTGATCAGAGGTGCGAACACAAATCAAGATGGATCAGTGAGACTCTTCCTAGCTCTTTCAGACTTGGGATCAAGAACATGAATAGTCTCTCTCTAACAGTTAAATGCTATTGAACACTCTGCTAGAGAAGCAAGGATGGTCATCAGAGAAAGAGGAAAAATGAGATTGCTTGAGATGGAAAAAGAGTTCTTGGCAGCATTCAAGTCCCTGGTTCCAGTTGATTTTGAGACTCCATTGCCCTTTTCAATACTTAGGTTTCCCATAATGAAACACCAATAAAATCCATTCTTACTTCAAGGCTAGTTCAAGTTCATCCTTGAAACCAAGGGTACTAATCAAGACAGTCACCAAATCCTGTTGAAACATTTCAGTGCTGGGTCACATGTTCCTGGTTTTCCATTTCATCTACAGGGATGTGTCCCTGGGGGCAGAATGTTGCCTAGCTTATCTTTATGCCCCTTCCAACCAAGCACAGTGTGTGGTACCAAGGAGGCACCTGGAAAGCATGAGGTGATTTCCTGCAGCGCACCCCAGTGGCCCATCTGTGCTTCTTCACACTCTGGTTCAGAGATCACCCGTGTATGTCCTGTCACCAGTGATTTGTAGTGGAGGCTGGATTAGGATGTAGGAGCAAGTGTGTGATCTGAGGGCTGGGCTTGATTTTGGCTCTGCATCAGTCAGCTTGCCATCATCACGTTCCATCCACATGTCTCACCACTCCATCCATGCTAACAGGATGAGGCAGTTTCTTATCAATCTGCTCCGTGCCTCTCTCCAACAGATTGTTTTCTTTGACAGCACAGTGAAAATAATCTTAAGCACAGAACCACAGCCTAACATGTCCTCTCAGCATGCACCTTGGGAGGAAGACAGGAAATGTGGGGAAAACAGGAAGAGCAGAACGATACAGGAAGGGTGGGCTCTCAGAAAAACTGTTGGAAAGATACACATCTTGTACCCAGGTCTTCTGTCAGCCCCCTGCCTTCTGTTGATGAGAGTTCAGCCTTTTCTCTTCTCTGCTACTCCCTCCTCTTATTTTTCATCCCAGAGCATTCAAGCCCAGTGATTTGTTTTGGAAATGCTATCATTTGTTAGCTTAGCTTTCATCTCAGCTGGATGCCTTTCCTGTTTCACTGCTTTCCTTTCAAGGAGGCAGAGCCAACACTTGACTCTGGGAGTTTTATTCAACACACCCCTGTGGTTAGATGAAGCAAAAGAAACTTTGATTAACAAGCCTACCCAGGTTCCAGGATGGCCTAGGGAGTGTTTCTGCCACCCTCTGAAGCCTGAAAGAGAGATGAAGTGAATGGAGCTTCTGTTTTGAATGCTGGCCTGGTAAATAAGCCCAAGCAGGGTGGAGGCAGAGGACAATCTGCTTGTGTGTCTGTGTGGAGCAGCCGCCACCACCACCAAAGTCGTTACAAACAGTGACACTGGAGTTGCGACTTGATTTCCCAAATTTCTGTGCTGTCCAGCACTGTTTCTGATGATGTAAAGTTGGTGTTTCCAGGCAATGAAAAATTCCTCACTGGGACTCTGGGGACTTCAGAGATGAGGAGGGAACAAAAGGAAAGTCAGGAACACAGAGATGATCCCATCTTTAAATGGAAAAAAGTACCTACAAATGAATGGGCAAAGAGTAAGACTCTTGGGAATCTTGAGAAAATCATCATTGTTATCAACCTAAAACTTTTTGAGCAGTGTTTTTTAAAAATATTTTTTACAATTTATTTTACAGATTACTTTGAGAATTATTAATCCACTTGTTCTTACAAAACCTTGAGGGCTAGAACTATTAAGGGATTGATAATCTATAAATGCCTTAGAAAGCTGAGGTCATCAGCCCAGGCTTATCATAGATGGAAAGGGAAGACTCTAAGAGCTAAAAACGTAAAAACTAAAGTGTCATAAGCATTGGAAGAAAATATAAGAAACTAATTCAGCCTCTTGATGGGAAACAAGGGCAAGTTTTGCTTATCAATTCACAAAATCCCATCAGCCCTATAGGAAGGCTTAACAGACTTTAAAAAAAGAAGATTAAAAGACTTAAAAAATACTGTTTTGTTCTCTATCTTTCATTACAAGGGTTTACCAGGTGTCTGGGGATCCTTGTCTATCTGCACTTGACTATGAACCAGGGGAAGAACTGATTGGAAACTGAGTGTGCATATAGTTTATTGACACTGAACTTTCCTGTTGAGTGAACTGGGTGGGTCATTTATCAAGGAATTCTCAAAGTCCATGTATTAATTTCCTTTTTTGCTGTAAATGAGCACACATTTCTTGGCTTCAAACAACACAAAGATGTTAGCTTACAGTTCTGGAGGTCAGATTCCTAAATAAGTCTTGCTGGGCTAAAATGAAGATGTCAGCAGTGTTGTGTTCTTTTCTGAAGACTCTGGGGGAGAATTTGTTTTCCTGTCATTTCCAGCTTCTAGAGGCTGCTTGCATTCCTTGCTCCTGGCCTCCCTTCCATTCTCAAAGCTGGCAGTAGCTGGTTGTGACTTTCTCATACTTCATTACTCTGATCCCTTTTCCTCCCTCTTCCACATTTAAAGACCCTTGTGATTACACTGGCTCCACCCAGATCATCTAGAATAATCTCTCTGTTTTAAAGTCAGCTGATGAGCAACCTTAATTTCCTTTTGCTATATAAATTTTCCCATAGCCACAGATTCCAGGGATTAGGATGTAAATACCTTTCAGTTCAGTTTAGTTCGGTTCAGTCACTCGGTCGTGTCCGATTCTTTGCAACCCCATGGACCACAGCATGCCAGGTCTCCCTGTCTATCACCAGCTCCTAGAGTTTACCCAACTGGAAGGACATATACTTAACTGTTGCAGGAATGGGGACTCCTTCCAGGGCCCAAAAGGGGGCTCTTGTCTAACACTCAGAAATAAATAGTCTGAGGGGACACATGTGCTGACAAAGCAAGAGACTTTATTGGGAAGAGGTGCCCAGGCAGAGAACAGGAGAGTAAGGGAACCCAAGAGGATTGCTCTGCCAAGCGGCTTGCAGTCTCTGGTTTTATACTGATGGGAAGAGTTCCCAGGTTTTCTCTGGCCAGTCATTCTGACTCAGGGTCCTTCCTGGTGGTGCACACATTGGTCAGTCAAGATGAATGCCAGCGAGAAGCATTCTGGGAGGTAATGGTGTCTCCTTTTGACCTTTCCTGAACTCTTCCGGTTGGTGGTGGCTTGTTAGTTCTGTGTTCCTTACTAGGATCTCCTGTCATAAAATAACTCACACAAATAGTTACTATGATGCCTGGCCAGGGTGGGCGGTTTCAGTCAGTGTTTTCCCTAACGTAACTATACAGCAAATTAAAATACACCCATTGTCTCTGAAGAGGGAATGGAAGTTGGGGGAGAAATTAGGGAGGACAGTCATGTTTTTCCTGCTGATTGCCACATTTATTTTGGTATAACAAAACCAGCATTCTTGCCTTGAGAACCCCAAGAACAGTATAAAAAGGCAAAAAAATAGGACACTGAAAGATGAACTCCCCAAATCGGTAGATGCCCAATATGCTACTGGAGATCAGTGGAGGACTAACTCCAGAAAGAATGAAGAGACGGAGCCAAAGCAAAAACAACACCCAGTTGTGAATGAGATTGGTGATGGAAGTAAAGTCTGATGCTGTAAAGAGCAATATTGCATAGGAACCTGAAATGTTAGGTCCATGAATCAAGGCAAATTGGAAGTGGTCAAACAGGAGATGGCAAGAGTAAGCATCAACATTTTAAGATTCAACGATCTAAAATGGACTGGAATGGGTGGATTTAACTCAGATGACCATTATATCTACTATTGCAGGCAAGAACCCCTTAGAAGAAATGGAGTAGCCATTATAGTCAACAAAAGAGTCTGAAATTCAGTACTTGGATACAATCTCAAAAATGACAGAATGATCTCTGTTCATTTCCAAGGTAAACCATTCAATATCACTGTAATCCAAGTCTATGCCCTGACCAATAATGCTGAAGAAGCTGAAGTTGAATGGTTCTATGAAGACCTATAAGACTTTCTAGAACTAACACCCAAAAAAGATGTCCTTTTCATTATAGGGGACTGGAATGCCAAAGTAGGAAGTTAAGAAATACCTGGAGTAACAGGTAAATTTGGCCTTGGAGTACAGAATGAAGCAAGGCAAAGGCTAACAGAGTTTTGCCAAGAGAATGTACTGGTCATAGCAAACACCCTTTTTCAACAACACAAGAGAAGACTCTACACATGGACATCACCAGATGGTCAGTACCAAAATCAGATTAATTATATTCTTTGCAGCCAAAGATGGAGAAACTCTATACAGTCAGCAAAAACAAGACCAGAGGCTGACTGTGGCTCAGATCATGAACTCCTTATTGACAAAATCATACTGAAATTAAAGAAAGTAGGGAAAACCACTAGACCATTCAGGTATGACCTAAATCAAATCCCTTACGATTATACAGTGAGAGCAACAAATAGATTTAAGGGATTAGATCTGATAGAGTGCCTGATGAACTATGGATGGAGATTCATGACACTGTACAGGAGGCAGGGATCAAGACCATCCCCAGGAAAAAGAAATGCAAAAAGGCAAAATGGTTGTCTGCTGCTGCTGCTGCCGCTGCTAAGTCACTTCAGTCGTGTCCAACTCGTGTGTGACCCCATAGATGGCAGCTCACCAGGCTCTCCCGTCCCTGGGATTCTCCAGGCAAGAACACTGGAGTGGGTTGCCATTTCCTTCTCCAGTGCATGAAAGTGAAAAGTGAAAGTGAAGTCGCTCAGTCGTGTCCAACTCAGCGACCCCATGGACTGCAGCCTACCAGGCTCCTCTGCCCATGGAATTTTCCAGGCAAGAGTACTGGAGTGGGGTGCCATTGCCTTCTCCAAAATGGTTGTCTGAGGAGGTCTTATAAATAGCTATGAAAAGAAGAAAAATGAAAGGCAAAGGAGAAAAGAAAAGATATACCTATTTGAACACAGAGTTCCAAAGACTAGCAAGGAGAGATAATAAAGTCTTCCTCAGTGATCAATGCAAAGAAATAGACGAAAACAATAGAATGGGAAAGACTAGCGATCTCCTCAAGAAAATTAAAGATACCAAGGGAACATTTCATGCAAAGATGGGCACAATAAAGGACAGAAATGGACCTAACAGAAGCAGAAGATATTAAGAAGAGGTGGCAAGAATACACAGAAGAACTGTACAAAAAAGATCTTCACAACCCAGATAATCATGATGGTGTGATCACTCACCTAGAGCCAGACATCCTGGAATGCAAAGTCAGTGGGCCTTAGGAAGAATCACTATGAACAAAGCTAGTGGAGGTGATGAAATTCCAGTTGAGCTATTTCAAATCCTGAAAGATGATGCTGTGAAAGTGCTGCATTCAATATGCCAGCAAATTTGGAAAACTCAGCAGTGGCCACAGGACTGGAAAAGGTCAGTTTTCATTCCAATCCCAAAGAAAGGCAATGCCAAAGAATGCTCACACTACCACACAATTGCACTTATGTCCCATGCTAGTAGACTAATGCTCAAAATCCTCCAGGCCAGGCTTCAACAGTAGGTGAATCATAAACTTCCAGATGTTCAAGCTGGATTTAGGAAAGGCAGAGGAACCAGAGATCCAATTGCCAACATCCACTGGATCATCAAAAAAGCAAGAGAGTTCCAGAAAAACATCTATTTCTGCTTTATTGACTATGCCAAAGCCTTTGACTGTGTGGATCATGACAAACTGTGGAAAATTCTTCAAGAGATGGGAATACCAGACCACCTGACCTGCCTCTTGAGAAATCTGTATGCAGGTCAGGAAGCCACAGGTAGAATTGGACATGAGACAACAGACTGGTTCCAAATAAGGAAAGGAGTATGTCGAGGCTGTATATTGTCACCATGCTTATTTTACTTATATGCAGAGTACATCATGAGAAACGCTGGGCTGGAGGAAACACAAGCTGGAATCAAAATTGCCAGGAGAAATATCAATAACCAGATATGCAGATGACACCACCCTTATGGCAGAAAGCGAAGAACTAAAGAGCCTCTTGATGAAAGTGAAAGAGGAGAGTGAAAAAGTTGGCTTAAAACTCAACATTCAGAAAACGAAGATCATGGCATCTGGTCCCATCACTTCATGGCAAATAGATGGGAAAACAGTGGAAACAGTGACAGACTTTATTTTTCTGCTGCTGCTAAGTTTCTTCAGTCATGTCCAACTCTCTGTGACCCCATAGACGGCAGCCCATCAGGCTCCACCATCTCTGGAATTCTCCAGGCAAGAACACTGGAGCGGGTTGCCATTTCCTTCTCCAATGCATGAAAGTGAACAGTGAAAGTGAAGTCACTCCGTCATGTCCAACTCTTTTGGGGGGCTCCAAAATCACTGCAGATGGTGACTGCAGCCATGAAATTAAAAGACACTTGGTCCTTGGAAGGAAAGTTATGACCAACCTAGACAGCATATTAAAAAACAGAGATTACTTTTCCAACAAAGGTCCATCTAGTCAAAGCTCTGGTTTTTCTGGTAGTCATTTATGGATGTGAGAGTTGGACTATAAGGAAAGCTGAGCACTGAAGAATTCATGCTTTTGAACTGCAGTGTTGGAGAAGACTCTTGATAGTCCCTTAGACAGATTGAAGACGGGAGGAGAAGGAGATGACAGAGGATGAGATGCTTGGATGGCATCACCAACTCAATGGACATGAGTTTAAGTAAACTCCAGGAGTTGGTGATGGGCCTGGCGTGCTGCAGTCCATGGGGTTGCAAAGAGTTGGACGTGAACTGAACTGAACTTAAAGATTTATAAACATAATAATAAAATATTATTGAATTTTAATTTATTTATATTTTTCAGTTGAACATAATGTATAAGATATTATGGTAGAGTAAGAAATAAATATTTTCGTGTTCATCCTGGGCTCTTGGCCAGAGTTTCTAAAATCCTTATAATTTCCTAAGGGTTAAGAGTGATGGGCCGAGAAGGCAATGGCACCCCACTCCAGTACTCTTGCCTGGAAAATCCCATGGATGGAGGAACCTGGTACCCTGCAGTCCCTGGGGTCACTGAGGGTTGGACACGACTTCACTTTCACTTTCACTTTTCACTTTCATGCACTGGAGAAGGAAATGGCAACCCACTCTAGTGTTCTTGCCTGGAGAATCCCTGCTGTCTATGGTGTCGCACAGAGTCGGACATGACTGAAGTGACTTAGCAGCAAGAGTGATGGGAGCATCTTTTGTTAAAATATTTGGTTTTTGTTCTCAGTTCTGAAATAGCTCCAGATCAATAAATGTGAAAGAAACATCTTTTGTTATTCATAAGACCCTTTTAACCATACCTGAGTTTATGTTAAGCAAGTGATTGCTGGAAAACATCTAGGATGAAGGGAGTGCTGGTAGCTAGAGGAACCAATGGTGTGACTGTTGTTGTTATTCAGTCGTGTCTGACTCTTTGTGACCCCATGGACTGCAGCATGCCAGGCTTTTCTGTCCTTCAACATCTCCCGGAGTTTGCTCAAACTCATGTCCATTGAGTCAGTGATGCCATCCAACCATCTCATCCTCTGTCATCCCCTTCTCCTCCCGCCTTCAATCTTTCCCAGCATCAGGGTCTTTATCTAAAGAGTCAGCTCTTTGCATCAGGTGGCCAAAGTATTGGAGCTTCAGCTTCACCATCAGTCCTTTCAACGAATATTCAGGATTGATTTCCTTTATGATTGACTGGTTTGATCTCCTTGCAGTCCAAGGAACTCTCAAGAGTCTTCTCCAACACCGCAGTTCAAAAGCATCAATTCTTTGGTGCTCAGCCTTCTTTATGGTCCAACTCTCACATCCAAATGTGACTACTGGAAAAACCATAGCTTTGACCATATGGACAGTGTAATTAGAGAGTTAGAATTTTCTGCCCCACTCAGTAACCTCTGGAGCAGGGAGAGGCTGGAGGCTGAGTTAATGACCAATGATTTAGTCAAGGATGCCTACTTAATAAAGCCATAAACACCCTAAATGACAAAGTCTGGAGAGCTTCTGGGTTGGTAAATAAGAACACATCCACGTGCTAGGGAGGTGGTGTGCCTGCCTCCATGGGGACAGAAGGTCCTGTGCTCAGGACTCTTCCAGACCTTTTCCTGTGCATCTCTTCATCTGGCTGTTTATTTTCATCCTTTAATACATTGGTCAGAGAAGGCAATGGCACCCCACTCCAGTACTCTTGCCTGGAAAATCCATGGACGGAGGAGCCTAGTAGACTGTAGTCCATGGGGTCGCTAAGAGTCGGACACGACTGAGTGACTTCACTTTCACTTTTCACTTTCATGCATTGGAGAAGGAAATGGCAACCCACTCCAGTGTTCTTGCCTGGAGAATCCCAGGGACGGGGGAGCCTGGCGGGCTGCCATCTATGGGGTAGCACAGAGTCGGACACGACTGAAGTGACTTAGCAGTAGCAATACATCGGTAATAGTGAGGAAACTTTCCTCTGGGTTCTGTGAGCTGTTGTAACAAATTATTGAACCTGAGAAGTGGGGGTCATGGGAACCCCCAATTTATAGCTGGTCGATCAGAAGTACAGGTGATAACCTGGGACTTGAAATGGCACCTGAAGTGGAGAAGCACTTGCGTGGGACTGAGCCCTTACCCTATAGGGTCTGGGCTAACCTCAGGTAGTTGGTGTCAGAAGTGAGTTCAGAGAGGGAATCAGATTCTACTGAGAATTGGAGAGTTGCTTAGTGTGGAAAGACCCACATACTGGATGGCAGAAGTGTCATGAGGGTAGAGGAAACAGTTTTGTTCTAATGTACGGTCTCAGTTTTAACATAAAATCTAAGTCTGTAGTAAGCAATACTACACTTAAAGGGTTCAGTATAAGAGATCAGTGCAAAACTTGGGTAAAAACAGAGGTATAAGCATTGTTAACAAAATCTGACCCTTTGGTTTGTTAATAGTCACTATACAGCTGTGTGGTGTATAAAGAACTGTCTTCTCTGCCTCTGGGAAGTACACTTGTGTCAGATGGAATGAAAGGTGTGTGTGGTATGAGATCAACATTGACGTTTACAGAAAACTGACATATTTCCTAGCCCATTCTTGTACCTTGATTATAGGTTGTTCGTTACCAGTCTTTGGAAACTTCTGTTTCACCAGTCTTCGGGAATTTCATACCTTTTCATTTCTGACACACCTCCTTCTTCTGTCCTTTTTGTCTTCATGGTCTTTCCTTTTTTCAGGTATTCTTGTACTCCTTGAATCATTTAGACTTTTGATTAAATAAATACTCTAAAATACATTAAAGTATTTGCATAAATATATTCTCACCGATGCATATAATTATCAGACATACTTTTATGCCTTACTTTTAAAATAAGTGACATCAGCTTAAAGTTACATTTAGAGAAATTCTAAGCTAACTTTAAAAAATTAGCTTCTTGAACACAATTCTTCTGAGGACTACCCACCTTACATCTATCAAGGTAAACACTTGGAAATTGACAATGGTGGTTTTGTTTGATCACAGGATGCTTGAATGCTCATTGGTTAGAGTGAATACATGAAAAATCACAACAGATTCTGCCCTAACTCTTTAAAAAAGGAGACATATGAGTTTTTTTTTCTTTTTTTTTAATGAGAGAGAGATTGAGACTCTCTCTCAATCTCAAATTAGCAGAGCTGGCATTTGCAAGGGATCAGTGCATGGTATAAGCATAGCAGAATGGCTTCCTGGCACCTAGCAGATCAAGACGTGGGGAGCAAAGGCGCTGGCTAACTCAGTTTGTGGAGGATGGTTTCTCTGTGTGGCCCTTGGCAGCCATCCAGAGGGGACACTGAGGAAGACCTGCAGCAGGGAACAACAGACAGGGCTGACTTAGGGCTGAGAGGTTAGAGAAAAATGTCCTGCAGGGAGTTTTCACTTCTGCTAAAGTAGAGAGAACAGGAGAGAGACTCTTCCATTTCCAGAAGAGTCCAACAGCAGAAACGGAAGCCTCCAAGGCCCTGTCTGCAACGGCAGGGAGGGGTGTGTTGGCAGTCCTAATAAGTGGTAAGAGTTACAGTTATGACCACAGCAAAAACTTCAAACTCTCTTGACTTCATGGCCCAAACCACCCACTGGTGTACCCAACCTTTGGCCTATTCATTCTGTAAATACCTCATCCAATCTGCTTGTTTGCAGGCATGGTGTGCTCTTTGACAGTCTTTGTGCTTTCTCTATATTGTTTTCTATTTTTATGTTGTCTTATCCTTCAGGGATGAGCCTGTGTTTTTATAACTTCTTATGAATATGCAACACAGACCAAGCATAAAAGCTTTTTAATGGTGAAGATTAGAACTGGAGAAAGGGGGAGACTTCGCATCACATGCATTTGGGTAAATCTCAGAGAACTGAAATATTTGAAAAAAGTGAGAGGAAAGTTTTTGTTGTTGTATTACTATTTTCTTGGAGGAGGCAACGGCAACCCACTTCAGTACTCTTGCCTGGAAAATCCCATGGGTGGAGGAGCCTGGTAGGCTGTAGTCCACGGGGTCGCTAAGAGTTGGACAGGACTGAGTGACTTCACTTTCACTTTTCACTTTCATGCTTTGGAGACGGAAATGGCAACCCACTCCAGTGTTCTTGCCTGGAGAATCCCAGGGACGGGGGAGCCTGGTGGGCTGCCATCTATGGGGTTGCACAGAGTCGGACACGACTGAAGCAACTTAGCAGCAACAGCAGCAGCATTAGTATTTTCTAATAAAGTATGCCGGGGTCCAGCCCCGGCTGATCCAGGGTATTCGAAGCGGGGACGGCGTCGGCGAGGATCAGGATACAATAGCTTCAATTAGAGATGTAAAGAGTAATAGAATGAGGATAACTCCGTAGGAAAATTCAGTGGAGAAAAGAGGCTGAGTAGCTTGGTTTACGCGGGAGACCAATAAAACTTCAAGACAAGAAGTCTGCACCACTTATGTAGGCTGCAGGCATGCTTCGGTTCTCCCGAAGGAGAGGAGACACTGAGGCCTCCCCGGTCGGATCTTAGAAGCCCAGGCATAATTAGTAAGCATGGCGGGTTCCTCGCTCCAAATGGAGACTCAGCCAGAGTGTAAGAGAGAGAGCGACATGGGGAGACCAGTATTTTGAGAAACTGATCCCAATTCTTTATTTTCCATGGTCTACTTTTATACACTGAGATGTTATGCAAAAGTCACGTGGGGTCAGCAGTCCTGACTTTTATCAAAGTCAGGTGCTTCATACAAATGTATACAGAGGTTTTAGGGGTGTTACATCATCTTCTGGCCAGGGGGCCTGCTGACAATTTATGACCCTCTCCTTGTGACAGCGGGCAGTCAACCAGGACACTTATTTCTCCAGGGGTGATTATTCTCAAAACAGACGCCACCCAAATAAAGTTACATTCCTATAGGGTGAGGGTATAGTGGGTTTTAGTTAAGGAAAGAATTTACTTAGCCTAAGGTCTAATGTGATTTATATCAAAGGTTAATACTTATTTCTTCTATATATTCATTAATGTGTGTAAGGGCAGGGGATGTGGAGACTTAGCAACAAACATTGGCTCAACAAATGAAAAACCCTTCACCAGTACAACTTCTAATCAGCCCACTATACTTATACTAATGGTTTTCTAACTTTTCTAAGGAACCTGTTTTTAGAAGGTTTAAAGCATCTCGTGCCTCTCACAGTTGGGAGGCGTGAGCAATTACATGTGGCTGGACAAGCCTATCAGGCAGGCTAGAGAACCTTCAGAGGCGTTTGTAGGTTAAAACACTCTTGTCACGCCCAGGAGTTTTTATTAACTGGAGCTCTAAGTTAACTCCTTCTCCGAAAGATGTGGTGGGGGACAGCCCCCCATAAAGTCAGAGGTGTAGGTGAGAGCACAAAGTAGTAAAGTAGGCAGGCTCTGGCTATGGGGGTAGATGCTCGAGGATTTCCAGGGGGACTCCTGAGGCTCGATCCTGCCTTTGCATATGTGGAGCCTCCTTCCTCATGACCTTTGCCATGGGCTGAGTGCCTCACTCTGGCTCCCAACAAAAGTACAAGTCTTTTTGTATCCAGTATTCTTCAGTAATTTATTTATTTTGCATATGGCTGTGCTGGGTCTTCGGTGCAGATCTTCTCCAGTTGTGGCAAGTTGGGGCTACTCTCTAGTCCCATCCCAGTGCTCGGGCTTCTCATTACAGCAGTCTCTCTTGCTGCAGAGCAGGGGGGACACATGTATACCCATGGCTGATTCATGTCAGTGTATGGCAAAAACCACCGCAATAAAGTAATTAGCCACCAATTAAAATAAATTAATTAATTAAAAAAAAACTTCTAGGTTGTAAGGGAGTTTGTTATATATCAATAGATAACTGAGATAAAATAAGTGAGAGAAAGACAGGGAGATGAACTAAGAACTTGATGCTTATTTCCCCTAGAAAGGAGTTTAATGTTACTTGGTAAAACTATACATTAATATAAATAAAACAAATGTTTTCATTAAAACGTGGGGGGAAAAAAAGAAAAGAAATGGAAGCAACAACATTTTGGAAGCTAGGCAATTAAAGGATAAGTGAGAGATAATCTTAGCATACCAGAGAAAGCAGAATCCTGAGTTTGGCAGAAGGAAAAGGTGAAGAAGAAGAAAAAAAAAAAAAAAAAAGCCTAGCAGACCCCTCAAAGGGCTCAGGCTTTGATGGTACCAAGACTTCTAGAAGTGGGGGTATGTGCATCATCAAAGACAAGATTGACTGAAAGTGCATTAAAGAAGCACTTGGATCCTGAGATCCTCTCCTCAAATCCAAATGATTGGCATGTACCTCTCCTTCATCTTGGATGAAGACTGGAGGTCTATTCTCTACTTACTGTCACAGACAATCTCTGGCCTGGGGGACATTGCAGTTATTACTTCTGTATAATTACCCTCCCCCTTATCCTCCCACTCCACTCCCCTCTCCCCTGCAAAAAAAGAACATTTAAAAGGATAGAACAACTATTTTATTGCACTCACAGATTCTGTGAGTCAGTTAATTCAGACAGTGCATAATAGGACCACTAGTTTCTGTGCCA
The DNA here is from genome assembly GCF_003369695.1 of Bos indicus x Bos taurus. NCBI lineage: Eukaryota > Metazoa > Chordata > Mammalia > Artiodactyla > Bovidae > Bos > Bos indicus x Bos taurus. Next base: position 96,224,864 of record NC_040076.1, on the reverse strand, counting down.
CCTGTCAAGGAAGGTTAGCTGGCTTTCCTGCTATCTAATCTTTTTCAAGATGTGATACACCAAAAAATGAACCAACTTATGGTTTTGAAGGATTTGCTCACATCTCGTTACCACCAAAGAATCACAGCATCATCTTCAGTGTTGGGGGATGACGTTCTTATCAGAGGCTGCTTTGGCTTCTATTCTTTTGTTATTTACCTATTTATTGTTGCGACGGGTCTTCTTTCCTGCACGCGGGCTTTCTCTAGCCATAGTGAGCAGGGGCTGCTCCCTAGTTGCGGTGCTCTGGCTTCTCATTGCTGTGGCTTCTCTTGTTGCAGAGCACAGGCTCCAGGGTGTACAGGCTTCAGCAGATGTGGCACGCAGGCTCAGTTGTTGTGTCGCACAGGCAAGTGGGATCTTCCTGGACCAGGGACTGAACCCGGGTTTCCTGCAATGACAGGTGGATTCTTAACCACTGGACCACCAGGGAAGCCCTTGGCTTTGATTCTAACTCTGATGATTAATCCCGTAGGAGTCCCCATTTGACTTCCAAAATCATTTTTGCAGAGTCCTCTGTTCATGTCAATTGTCTTTAGAGCTCTATGGGAGTGGTTTTCCTTCAGTGCTTTAAATTCAATATTTAAGATGTTTTGGTCACTGTGAGTTTAACATATTATTATTCAGATAAGAGTACTTTTTATAGAGTACTTTTTGTCCTTTTTGTATTTAGGTTCCAAATTAATCACTTAAGAGTTTTATCATTCCAACTCACTTACAAAGTGTTCCTGAAACTTGGATATCCCGATTTGAGGTTTCTTGAGGTTACTTTTAGTCAGAAGTAAGTCCGCATAGCAGGCAAGTGAATTGAGAAAGATACCTTGCTTTTCTATCCAGCCATAATCTTATCAAATATAATATTATTAAGATACATATAAGTACATTAAAGAACACTATATTTAAATATGCTCTTCCTATGGAGCAAGAAGGAGAAGGCAATGGCACCCCACTCCAGTACTCTTGCCTGGAAAATCCCATGGGCGGAGGAGCCTGGTAGGCTGCAGTCCGTGGGGTCGCTAAGAGTCAGACACAAGAGTCAGACACGACTGAGCAACTTGACTTTCACTTTTCACTTTCATGCATTGGAGAAGGAAATGGCAACCCACTCCAGTGTTCTTGCCTGGAGAATCCCAGGGACGGGGGAGCCTGGTGGGCTGACCTCTATGGGGTTGCACAGAGTCGGACATGACTGAAGTGACTTAGCAGTAGCAGTATGGAGCAAGATGTTTAAAAAAAACACCTACATATATTTTTAGCATCTTATTACTAAGCTTCATTGATTATGGTTGCTAAAATTTCCTATATCTCTCTGTAGATAAAACCCTGGCATTTCTCTCTCCTTTACTTAATTTGCATTGAAGTTTCTCAGCTTATCTGAAGCCCAGCTCTGCACTGGAGTACTGTGATTGTTCCAAGCAGAAGCCATAGTTACTGTCTGTTACTTTTGTCATGTTGCCATTCATTAATCTGAGGAAGAACTGTGAGCAGAGTGAGAAAAACATAACATCAGTCTCTTCTCCTCTTTGGAGGGGTGCCTCTCTTTTCCTTCCACAGAGCAAAAGCAGAAAAAGTGACACTGTGTTTACACTATACTCATATAGCAGTGTAAAAACCTTTTTTCAATCAGAGAAGAAAACTTGTTTTCTGAGAAAATCTCCCTCCTCCCCTGCATTCATAAACAACTCCTCCCTAGAGTGTGAGTTGATGCTTCCAGCGACTTCCATAATTTGTAAGTCAGTTTTCCTCCTTACCAAAAAAAAAAAAAAAAAATATCTGTCAGTTTCAAAGCATGCAATATTTTAAGCTTGATTTCTGTTTATTTTTAAACATTATTTTAAGAACATTATGAGGGTTCTTTTAGACACTTTAAATCTCACCCTCCTCTATAGTTCCTCTGCTGCTGAGTTCTGCCTGGTTGATGAGACTTCCCTCTGGCTTCTACCTCTGCCCCACTAGGCTGCTCTCAGATGCTGGTCCCCCACTCCTCCCACTGTCACGTTCTGCCACGGCTTACGGGCATCTCCTGGATCTTTCCTTCCAAGCCTGTTTCCAGCTGCAGTACCACAAGAGGCAGCTTCCTCTCTGGTCAGGGCAATAAAGTGAAAGTGAAAGTGAAAGTTGCTCAGTCATGTCCGACTCTGCGACCCCATCGACTGTAGCCGGCCAGGTTCCTCTGTCTATGGAATTCTCCAGGCAGTTCTACTGGAGTGGGTAGCTGTTCCCTTCTCCAGGGGATCTTCCCAACCCAGGGATCGAACCCAGGTTTCCCACATTGTGGGCAGATTCCTTACCATCTGAGCCACCAGGGTGGAAACTAGAAGAGCCAAAGTGCCACATCTCTTAGTTTTCTGAGTTGGAATTAGCTGAGAGCATCTTCTCAGGCTCTCAGCTCACCATCCCATTGTGAGAATAAACAGGCTCAGTGGATACACCTCTGAAAGGAAAAATTAGAGGAATGAAGACTTTCTACTTGATCAAATCCAGTTTGGGGGTGATGATAGGCAAGGAGGTGGTGATGAGCACCATCTGTTAGGGGGTTACCAAGGGACCAGGTCTGGAAACCCAAGGGGATGAGCTTCAATTCAGTGTGGACCAATGGTTCCGAACCCAGGCTCCACTGGGAGGAGATCTGATGATACCATTGACAGTCCTGCCATTGCCACTTTCTGAGATGTCCTCAGGGACACAGCGTCCAGGAGACTCTCAGACTGAGATCTGTATCTCAACAGGCTTTACAGCTTTAGCAGGAAGAATGCAAATATTGAGACACACCACTTGCATCTCACTTGGGAGCCAAACTAGAATCAGGAAAAATGAGTTCTTATTCTCTGTGCCAGGGCCACTGCTGGTACAGTAATGCTGATTAATTGGCCGGGGTGGACTGTGAGGGAGCAAATTTTTCCAAATTGGTTGAGGTGCTCCTCTTCTGAATTCTAGAAGCTCCCTGTGCCTGACTCTGCCATAGTCCTCACCATACTCCCCTCTTCTTGTCTGCTGCTTGCTTTTCTTCCCCCACTTGCCTGTGACCTCTATGAAAGCAGGCACCAAGTATAATTCATCTTAACCCAGTGCCTATGCAGGGCCTGGTCCAAGGCAGACACTCTGTCCATGTTTATTAAATGAAAACTTTGATGGGTGAAAATGAAAGAGAGTGAGAAAAATCTTTTACTCTAGATTTCGATTAGGCAGCTATCTTTGCTCCGTCTAGAGTCATTGATTTGTCTTTGTTTTCAAGTCAGAGTCATTGCTTTTAAAAACTATCTCCCTCTTCAAGTCAAGAGAAGATTCACCTTCATTTAGAAAGCCTGATCCAGGAATCTAGCAAGCCTAACCATGGGGTTGCTATTAGTCTTCTGCAGGACTTGTTCAAGACAGGCTTCACTTATGGGTTGACCCTTCATGGAATTGGGCGGCCTGAGGAAGAAGAAAGCCAGATGAGAAGATAACTGCAAATTGTAACAGGAAACTTGGAATTAAATCTAGACAGGTGAGTGTCAGACTGCCAGTCTGTCCAAGGTTTGTGTGCCTTTCTCCCTCTCTAGACTGTCAGCCTCTGGGGGCAAGTCATCGCATTCCCAGCACCAGGAGCAGTGTAAGCTGTAACCAGAAACATCCAAAGATATTTCATGTTTGGGGTCAGACTAAGAATGGGGATAGGAAGGCCAACAGGCAAGAATGATGAGCAGATAGGGTACTTTCCCAGATGACCCCTGGCAACGAGGGCAAATGGGGGAAAATTACTTTGTTGAGTGCTAACTGTATGCCAGACATTGCAGAAGGTGAGTGCTTCCAAAATTTCTGAGACTTGATTTGTCCCAGATTAACTATGTTTCTGATGTTTCAGTGTTTTAACTCCAAAGAGCAAAATAATATAAAAATAATTTTCCAAGTGTGATTAAAAAAAAAAAAACAAATTTTGAAATAGTTATGTTTCAAAAACTCTTTTATATTTCTACATCTTGCAAATCAATTAAAATAATGCAGTATGCATTGATCTTCATTTAGAAAGCCTGATCCAGGAATCTAGCAAGCCTAACCATGGGATTGCTGTTAGTCTTCTGCAGGACTTGTTCAAGACAGGCTTCATTTATAAGAGTTGACCCCATTCATTACTATGTCTATCATTACTACGCATTACTTTGCATAGACTAAAAACACTGGATGTATCTGAAAGGGAAAACAAAATTTCAGGTTATATAAAATCGTAAATCTCTAGGCACATAAGCATGTATACACAAACAATACATTCTATTTAGTATTTCTCATAATGAAAAACCAGAATTTGTAATACTTATTCGTCTTCTTAAAACTGGTGATATATACACAAAAAATAAATTTCCAGAGGGTAAAACATTTACATATATATGTGTAGATGTTTTATTCTTTGGAAAAGCTTGCTGATCTGTGGCAAATTCCCTCATCCTTGGGAGCTGGTATAATTACATCTGCAGAATCAAAGGAGAAGATGATGCAACGGCTCCTCTGAGAAGGTTGTTGGTGCCATCTGTTTCCTCCCGCAGAGCCTTCCTTTCCAAACTCCCCTCCCAGCTCGTGCATCTGGACTGTGTCCATGAAGTCTAGGAGGTTTTCCCAATGTCACAAGCTTGGGCAGAGCCATTCTGGCCCATCCGTCAGGGTTTCTTCCCCTCTGTCCATAAGCCGTGGTGACATCACCTTGCTGCGTACAAAGCCAGGGATGACAGCGTTACACGGTTCCTCTCTGGAAGGCGGCTCTGCTTAAATTCCCCAGGGAATGATCCTCTATTTTGTCCTACTCAGTTAGTAACTAACAGGAGTCGGTGAATGAAGACCCCAGGGCCCCTGTGCCTAGGGTGGGATATCCAAGGCATGTTTATACTGCCTCCAGTGGTTCTCTCAGGGCCTAAATCCCAGTCAACCACAGTGATACCTGGCTCAATCTGTGTGTGTGTGCTCAGTCATGCCTGATTCTTTGTGGCCTCATGAACTGTAGCCCGCCAGGCTCCTCTGTCCATGGAATTTTCCAGGCAAGAATATTGGAGTGGGGTGCCATTTCCTACTCCAGGGGTATCTTCCCCACCCAGGGATGGAATCCTCGGCTCTTGCATGTCCTGCATTGGCAGGCGGATTCTTTACCACTAGTGCCACCTCGGAAGCCCAATGGGCTCAATAGGCAACCTCTATTGGCTTTCTTATCTCACCTTACCACCCCTTCATCTTCAGATAAACCACTTGCACCTGAGTCTTTGTTTCATGGTGTTTCTTGGAGGAACTCAGCCGAAGAAATCAATTTACCAAGACTCTGAGGGAAATTTTGTTCTGGAGTTATTGGATTATTTTAGGAAGTTATATAAAAAATATGGAAGAAGTACTGAGGGACAGCAGCGGGTGGGGGAGGGATCTAGACGATCATTGCAGGTTGCCTGTGAAGAAAACTGCACAGCTTTCCTCAGGTAGGGCTTGAAACGGCTTCAGAGGTGTTTCTTATTAGGCATGCATTTCCTGCTCGCTCTATGTAAAAACACTGTAACAAATACAATCTGTTAAAACTGGAATGTAGGTAAGCATTTTTGCACATAGATATTTGAAGAAGTATTTTTTATAACAGTGAAATATTGAAAACAACCTAACTGAGGATCTAGTTAAGGAAATGATCACAAAATATGGTGTATCTACTAAATGGAATATTGTGCATGCACTTAAAATGCCTATTTTAAAATGTGAAAAATGCTAATAATACAGGCGTATGAAGGTATTTTACTTTTACCCACTGATAGGAGGAAAGGCCCTGCCTCCACACATTTCTGTTTACAGTCCCCTTAGTTCCGTAAGAGTGATGACTTCTGAGAGGGGGCCAGAAGAAGGTGCTGTTGGAAGAAGGACGTGTGTGTGGTCCATAACATGGATAAAACGGGAGCAAACATTACAAATTGAGGAAATGGGAAGGCAAACAGAACGAACTGCATTTAGGGAGCTCCACTTACCACTTCATCTCCTTGGGCTGTTTTTGCACCCCTGCCGCAACAGGAGAGGTTATGTATCTGTCATTTATTGTATCCTGACCGCACGCGACACACCATCCTAGCTGCTTTAGAAATATCATTCATAATATCTCTAACAACCTTCTAGGAAAATATCACAATCTCTACTTTTTTCAAATATGGAAAGTAAGAATCAGGATGGTGTAAGCAACCAGCCTACCATCACTCAATAGAATGCAAACTCTAGTATTTCCGTTGCTGAGGAAATCAGAGCTAGGGACAAAAAAATGACCTTTCCTACCTGATGGGGAAGTGATTAACCAAACTCTAGAATAAGACCAGGGAATGTGTAACTGCAGGAATTTAGGAAGACAGTTCTCCTAATCCATGCTGGGCTGACTCCTGGGGTGGTCACTTGCCAGGTGACCTTGTTCTCATCCTTGTTCTCTCTCATAATTGAACTGACAGCAGACTTACCACTAAATATGGCACAAAGGTTTGGCCTTTGAGCCAGTTCTCAGGGTAGCAAACAATCCCCAAACAGGAAGTCCAGCTGAGAGGGGTGCATCTAGCCGTGCACTCAGCCATCTGCCTCTCTGGAGGGATGTTGCCCTGGCTCCAGAGAGGTGCAGAGTCGGCTGAGTTGGTGCCTTGCTGGTGTGGAGAGCAGATTGTGTCCGTCTCCTCCCAACTCTGTTCAATGATGTCTTGAGTGCCGCTCGAAAGCAGCAATGGTGTGGAAGTCTGCACCACGGAAATCAGTCAACATTGAAGATTTTACTGCAGATGGCTTTTCTCCTGGACATCCAATTGATTACTGGGTGACAGCCTGTAAGGGCCAGAGGCTGCCCTGTAGACACTGCCATCTGTCTGCTGTGGCAAAGACAAGATGATAACACGCAGGTGATATCAACTGTGTCTGCAAACCTACTGAGGTTTTAGGGAGCCTGTAGATATACTCCTTTTCCCTGACGCAGTTTTGAACCAGTTGGAATATACAGAACAGTCAGGCACATGGAGTCCAATGTATCAATATCATCCCTCTTGCTGATAAAGACTAGATGGTGAATGTGGTTTAAGAGCAGCAAGAACAGGCTTCCAGTCCTGAACCCTGGGTTCAGGCAGACTTAACCATGTGGCCACAAGCTCATCTGGACAGCCAATAGCCCTCCCGCCTGCCACCCACCATATGGAGCTCTCCTACTAAAAAACAGAACACAGAGATTCAGAACACTTGCTATCTAGGAGCAGCTGACTTCCTAGATGAAGGAGAGAGGAAAGGACTGAGTTCCTATTGCCTGATTCCTCTCCCAAAGCCCCTGATAAGGGCTTTGATTCCACTTTGCAGGGTAATGAGTGAGGGAGCAGATAGGAAAAGCATAATGACTCACATTGAGTGCCCACCACAAGGAAGTGAATGACCACTATCCTATGAAAACCTAATAAAAACCACATGGGAAACTGATGAGAAATGTTAACTAGATTCTTTTTTGTGCAAGGTGAGTGTCACATTGAGTTGAATTAGCTTCTCCATTAGCTTCTCACATTGAGTTGACATTAGCAGGGGGAATTAACAGATGAGGTACAGAGAATTTATAATCCATATGTTGCTTTCACAGCTGGAGTGTTAGATGATAGCTTGAAGCATAAAACCATCAAAGCAAAACCTCCACACATGGCCAGTACACAATTTATTCTACCTGTGAGAGTATGAGTTGAAATATTTTTTAACATCAGTAAAATGGAATTGGGATCAATTTTTGAATCTGCCATAATTTTAGTCTCGCAAAAGGCACACATTCAACTGTACTCAACTGTTCAGCTTCAACTGTATAGCTAGCCTTCAGTATTGATGTTTTCAAAAGTATCAGATTGTCCTGTATCTTTAGGAATATATGGTGGTGTTTCTTCTGCATGCACATGCATGCACACCTTCCAACCACAACACTGCAGATGGTGTCTACAAAAGAAAATGCATTCTACAAAAGTGATTATGGAACTTCAGAGTCCCCTTCAAGCCTGAGACAAGTGAAAAATTCTTGTGGGACCTGTCTCATTGAAAACTTTGCCTGTCCTTCTCTGCGGGGGCTTTCCCCCATAAGCCTCTGGGGTACCTGGCCTTCATCCTGATACCACTGACTTTTCCTCTCTTCATGGATTGTGAGCTGATGCTTCACATTGGCTGTTCAGCAGGCTACATGAGAGGTGACATTCTGCAGTGAGTCTGTACAGGGTTTCTTTTTTTTAATGTGCATTTCCTCAGTTCTTATTTAGAAAATGTGGAAATCTGCCCTTATCAATCTGCTAGTATCCTGTCTGCTAGAGCAGTCTAGACCAGAGAAGCTTTGAACTGTGTGAATGAGCTGTTTCTGGACTTTGCTCTATTTCCATCACAGTGAAACTGTCCAAGGGCTGGATATCCCTTTGGAGTGATGTAAGAAATACAACTGTTTCCATAGACTTTGATTTTACTGCGCAGGATAATTCCTAGTTAGTAGTTCTTGATGTTTTATATACTCATATCTCAGTGAATTATTATTCAGAACACTTACTAGGTGGCAAAAAATCAATGATAATTTGCCATTTGGGACGTGAATTTGAATCCTGTGGAATTTTTCTCATGCAGATAGGGTCATGATCTTAGGCTCCTCCCACTGGCTTTGTGAGTCTCCTTCTGTCATAAAGTGATCTTTAATCTCTTTTGGATCCAATTATGTTTAGAATGTAGTTTCTAAAGCTTTGGATTTCTATTAAAACCAAAATGAGAATACACTTTATATTTTATGGTTGGAGCCTTCCTGATTTATTATATTAGGCTGTTAATATCTCTAGAAGACGTTCTTATTTTATTGAACGTAAGTCTGGACTTTATACTAAAACTCAGTACTTGCCTGTTCATTACTCAACAACTGTTTATTAAATACCCATAATGTGCCAGGTTCTGCACTGGGCATGAAGAATTAATGTGCATTCAGGAAGTAGAATGAAAAGACACATTGACAAATTGTCACAATTTAGTGAGTGTTATAATGGTGGATCAGAGAAGGCAATGGCAACCCACTCCAGTACTTTTGCCTGGAAAATCCCATGGACAGAGGAGCCTGGTAGGGTGCAGTCCATGGGGTTGCCAAGAGTCAGACACGACTGAGCGACTTCACTTTCACTTTTCACTTTCATGCATTGGAGAAGGAAATGGCAACCCACTCCAGTGTTCTTGCCTGGAGAATCCCAGGGACAGAGGAGCCTGGTGGGCTGCTGTCTATGGGGTGGCACAGATTCGGACACGACTGAAGCGACTTAGCAGCAGCAGCATAATGGTGGATGAATAGAAATGGTAGAAGGATGAAAGAAATACATAAGAACGTCTGGGTGAGTCATGAAGCACTTGAATGAAACCTGAAGAATTAAGAGAGATTTTTCCGGAGGACAAACAGAGGAAAAACCTTCCAGGCAGAGTAAAAGACTTAGAGAACAAGGTGTTTGGGGGAACTAAGAGAAGTTCAGTATTGCTGAAGTGCTGAGGGCAAGGGGAGCAGGGGGTGAGGCTTAACATGAGCCAGATGCTGTTAGAACAGCTTTATGTTGATTATCTTGACTAATTTTGATAACACTATGAGGGTGGTATTGTTAATCTCATTTAATAGATGAGGAAACTGAGGCTTGGGGGATTATATAACTTGCTCAGGATTACTAACTTAGTAGATGTTAGAGCTGAGATCAGACTCATTTGCAGATGTGACATTATTTATCACTATGCAACACTGCTTCCCCCATGTTTATCTTCACAGTCAAGCTCATAGACAAACTCTTTGGGGTTTCAGTCTCAGCAGGTAGCAGCCAGTGTCCCTGTTTATAATCAAGTTATTTTTATCTGCAAGATCAGCAAAAATAGCTGGAGTGTGGAATGCACCTATTATATATCATCACTCTCTGACTACGAGGGTTGCAGAGCAAACCCCGTTCCTCCAAACACAACACTCACTGTGGGCAGAGAAATTTCCAGTTAAAATATGAGACTCAATAATTATCAGATAATCAAACTGCAACTCCACCAAAACTATGGCACACACTTAGAGTAGCTCTAGCAGAGTCTGAGCTGTCAAGGGAGTCTTGGAGAGAACTGTTAGAAAGTAGTAGGATGCATGTGTTTATTAGAAAGCAGGAGAGGGACTTCCCTGGTGGTCCAGTGGTTAAGAATCCACCTTCCAATTTAAGGGACGCAGGTTTGATCCTTGGGCTTCCCTGATCCCCCAGTGGTAAAGAATCTGCCTGCAGTGCAGGAGACTCAGTTTCAATCCCTGAGTCAGAAAGCTCCTCTGGAGAAGGAAATGGCAACCCACTCCAATACTCTTGCCTGGGAAATCCCATGGACAGAAGAGCCTGGCAGGCTACAGTCCACGAGGCTGCAGTAGAGTTCGACATGACTTAGCAGCTAAAAAAAAAAAAAAGAAAAAAAACAGGCAACTAATATCCCACATATCTTGGGGAAACTAAGCCTGTGCACCACAACTAGAGAAACTTGCAGGATGCAACAAAGACCCAGGGCAGCCAAATAAATAAAAGCATGCGGAAGAACAGGTGCCTTTGACACTTCTATCACTCTGCTTGCCATGAATCTCTCATTCTCCTAGTACTCTGGCCTGGGCATGAAGAGCCAGGCTGGCACTATGGAAATGCCAGTGAACCTGCAGTCTAAGGTCTTAAGTTTGGTCTCTTAAGTCACTGTGGGATTTTGGGCAAGCAATGTTCCCTTTTTCACTTCCTTGCCTACATAGGAAAGTGGTTAAAAGTGCAGGGCTTGCGGCCAGACTTCCAGAACTCAAATTTTCCATCACCATTCCCAACTGTGTACCCCTGGGCAAGACACTGAATGGCTTGTGCATTGGCTTCCACACCTGGAATTCAGGGATAGTAGTAGTACCTACGCCATGGGGTTGCTGGGAAAAGACACTGAGATGGTTTGTAGGAGGCGCCTGGAGTGGTGTCTGACAGGGAGGAAGACGGGAAGCGTTAGCTTTCATTCCTATTGTTTTCTTCCAGTTCTACACCTCCTTGCTGTGTTCAAGGCTGAATGCTCCTTCCTGGAGAAAATCCTTCTATCTCTTGAAATTCTGTTTGCACGTAAGGAAAGCCAGTGTGAACTCACGGGTATTCCAGGACACTTGCAGGCACTGCAGCAACCTGCAGCCTTGACTTGACACATCCAGCCCCTGGTGTCCTTCGGTGCAGCTCCCCAAGAGCAATGAGCATCCATTTAGTTCCAGAAAAACAATGGTGGCCTTATTTCATGTTGGTTCTGTGATGTGACTTATCGTCTCTTTGCCATAAGCAAACATTGTAATCTTTGAATAATGGAAAAACAAATATTGATGCCCTTTTTATTTGTTTCTCTTAATGAGGGGAAACCTACTATTTTAGGTTGACGAATTCTACTGGAAATGAATCATATTGCCATAGAAACCATACTCAATTACCACTGAATCATGGTTGCTACCCATGTTCTTTAAATGTACAATACATGCTCCAAGCATTGTGTTTTAGCACATATTTGACTTTCAATTCTGTTTCCATAGTGTTAGACTGGAGCCCATCTGCTAATTGCTTCCCCAGTGGTCTTTGAGGAATCCTTACAATGTTTGGGATGTTGAGTCATGTGGTGGAACCACAAAAATCTCCTAGTTAGTTCTGGCTATGCTACTTCTGTCCAGGTGTCCTGGACAAGTATCAAAGGAATAAGGAAAGCAAGAAGAGAACGAAGCAGATACGGAGGTTGTATGCAGAAACCCATCTCACTCCAATCCAGAGCTGGGATTCAGTTTCCCATTATTTATGAGATTTTTACAAGAAAATAAAGATGCTTTTTAGCTGGTTCTTTGTAACTCTTTTCTTGTCAATGGATTCAGTGGTCTTTCTTTTTAAAACATCTTTAAAAAACTTAGAGATTGAATTTATAGTGAGTTATAATGCCTAGGGCAGTTAAAATGATCAAACATTTCCATATTTGCATTTCACAATAGCCACAAAGACACTGTAGAGATCACACTTAATTTTCAGCAAATTGTCTTAGGCAGTGATTCTCTTGCTTATGAATTTTGGAAAATGGTAATTTCTCTTAATGTTTGCCATATTTACTATAGTTAAAAGCTTATATATTTTTTCAGTTTAAGTTTCCAAAAGCACAATCTGTATTACGTTGATGCTACATATAACGTATGCAACACATTTATAATTAAACCTATGTGCACTCTGTATATAAAACTCTACATTTTTAATATAGTTATAAATATGATATATTTGCTCTGAATATAAGGAGGACGAGAGCTGCCTCATTGAATAATACCGTGTTCCAGGTACTGAGCTAGGTATTTTATATTTATTCCTTTAGTCTTTACAAAAGTTATGAGAGGTAAATTTACCTTTTAAGGCAATATCATTTCCTTAATTTCTGGAAAATTGTTACCTGGCCCTTTTAGCAGCCATTTCTAAGGGACAGAAAGCTTGTCAGGTGCTTGAAGTTGGTACCATCCTTTGTAGCTGCTGCCACTGGCCAGGAAGTAAGTAAAGTGAAGCCAATGGAAATGTCTCTGAGTTATTGTAACAATTTACTTAATCCTGAGCAGGATTAAAGTGGAACCAATTACTTAGAGAAGGTAGGTGCAATATATCATTATCAACTCTCTTCAGTCATTTATTTCTTTATAATTAGATACATTCAAGTATATATTTGCTTAGGTTTTAAACAGATCTCCTTTTCATAACCCATTTAGTCATCTTTACATAGGGACACATAACAAAAAAAAATGTGCTAAGTCTGATTGAAATAGCAGGTGGTAAGGGGGATAGTCAAGCATATGTAGGAGTCTAATACATATTTCTTTCCTTCAGGAAACGTAAGTGAGGTTGGGAATGTATAATTACAGAGGAAAATAGCTATTAATTCAAGACAGCACTTGATATGGTATACGAAGGCTTAAAGCAATAAATAAAGCTGGCTGGTATATAGCAGAGGGGAACGATAACAGTCAAGGTCCTGGCAGGAAGCGGATGTCAGATTTAAACTGGGAATTCGAGGAGACTTTAACTTTTTAAAAAGACTCTTTACAAAGGGCAGTGTTTGTAAAGGGGAAAACCACACAGAGTGCAGTATTGGGGGAGTAAGGGAGCCGGCCCATGCCACTCACCTCCTGGGGCAGAGAGCAGGGTGGAGAGGCTGGAACACTCACCTCCTGGGGCAGTGAGCAGGGTGGAGAGGCTGGAGCGCGATCTGGAGGGGCAAACCGCACACTAGCCCTGAAAGAGCTGCTGGGTGCTGCGGTGTTCTGGCTGCAAGGAGGAAAAGATGGACCTTCTTTGAAAGAATGGAAGTAGAATGTACAGGTGCAAGAGGAGGGATGAGGACACTGTATTCAGAGTGAACACAGGACATCAAGGTTCCAATTTGGGAAAATGCATAGTTTGGGGTGACAAAGAGCAGAGGAGTGGGACATAGATTACAAAACAGTTTGGGGCCAAATTACGAAGGCCTTGAATACCAAGTCAAGGAATCTGTGCCTTGTCCTAACAACAACAGCCAGTGAACATTTTAAAATCAGTAATGAAGCTGGCATCTTAGAACAATTAATGAACACCGATAAGAAAACTGATTTGGAAGGAACAGACACAAGTGGCAGAACCTTCAGCTTAGACATAATAGCTTGATATGAAGTAATGGAGGGCAGTGGGACTGAAAAGGGGAAGAAATAGGGGCTGTAAAGAAGGAAGTCATGGTCCTCTTAAAGGTAAGGCTGAAAACCTGCTTCCGGGATGTTCTTGCCTCCCAACTGGGAATCCTGATTGAAATGTACCGAGAGTGAGCCAGGACAAATGTCCCATGTGAGCTGACAAAATACCCCTCAGGCTGGATTCTTACCAATCTAGGTCTGGTTAGGGTATGAGAATGGCTTGACCTGGATGGAGAAGATGGGGTCTGAATCACTGCTCCGCCAGTAGCAGCACATCACCTGGACCCTCTGAACCTCCAACTCACATCCTCAAAGTGAGACTCTACTATTTATTGCCTAGGGGGTTGTGGGAATTCATTCAGTGAGATTTGTGGATTGCAGAGAACCACAAGGAGGTGAGGACTGTGTAGGGGTGAGGATGGGGTCACTGTTACGCCTCTGAGGACCTTGTTTTCCTGGGCAGGGTGAGTGGAAAGGGAGCAGGCTCTTCCCAAACATTAAATTATACTCCACTCTCTTTCTGCTGTGTGCTCAGATTTGATTGATTACTATAAGCCTCAGACTTCCAATTATCCATCCACTGCTGAACAGGGCAGTACATTTTATCTGACAAGGTGAATTCTTTAAAAATCTTGGTTTATTTTCATTCTCCCAGCCCATGACTGCAAAAGGTTTTTTTTGTTGTTGTTGCTTCCCTGAGTTTGCCGCAGATGCTAGTTTTGGCTGACGATAATTTCCCCCAATGCCTGGTACTTTTTGGCCTTAGTATTTAGCAACATGCTGATATACAGATTAAAGCAGTGAGTCTATTTAAATAAAATGGATGTGAAATTTGCTTGCTTTCTCAGCTTTGAGGTTTGTATGCAGATGCCTCTGTGGATTCCCCAAGGAAAATACAGCTTTCGATTTTTGGCAATTTTTACAAATAATATATTTTCTTCCCTTCAGAGAATGCCCACAGAACTGATAATAGCTATAAAATAATATGATCACACTGATATGTAGACATTAAGTAGCTGTCTAGTCTCACTCACCAGCTAAGACTCCAAACCATGAAGTCCAAATTCTTGCCTTCACTAATTACGAATGACCTCATGCCATGGAACTCTATGATTGGGTTGACTAATTGAAACCATGACTTAAATACCTCTAGGGTCAGGGATTCTCTTTAGTTATCCCAATGGCTTAGAAATAATTGTGTGTGTGTGTGTGTGTGGAGGGGGTGTAGTTTATAATAGAAAATCTGAGTCTTGCCTCAATTTTTCTGTATTCTTCAATGACTGAACTTTCATGGAACACATTTTTAAACATAAATGAAGTCCCTGCTAAACCCATAGCCCTGTGCTGGATGCTCAGGGAGAAAGACCTGTAAGACATGGCTAGTCTTCTCTAAGGGTTTGTTGGGGACATTAGACCTCGGTAATACTGATGAGTGGTTGTCCTGTCTCTCCTCAGTCACTTCAGTTCAGTTCAGTCGCTCAGTTGTATCTGACTCTTTGTGACCCCATGGACTGCAGCACACCAGGCTTCTCTGTCCATCACCAACTCCTGGAGCTTGCTCAAACTCACGTCCATTGAGTCAGTGATGCCATCCAACCATCTCATCCTCAGTCACTTATTGCATAGCCATACCCTAGACCTGGCCATTCTGTGCATCCCACTCTTAACTGCTGAACGTCTTTTCAGGCCACTTTCTGTAAAACTCTAAGTCCAGCAAACATTCAGTATCACGAGGTTGAGTCCCTCCCTGTCACTATCTCTTGTCTTTCTAAGATCTGTCCTTTCCTCCCTCTACTCTGCTTACATTCCACACCCATCAACTGTTTACTTGTGGTCCCTGTCCTTATTCCCAGTCCCTTACAGTCACTTTTCCCTTCTTGCCCTATGCCTGGTAAAACCATGCTTCAATTCAACTCCTGTCCACTCTTCACGTGCACCCAGCCACTGATTGTGCTGGAGAGAACCTCCACAGCCACAGTGACAAGTCTCATTTTATATTCATGATTCCCGACCTCAGTGCGTGGAACTGGCAGTCCTTCTGTATTATCAAGATCCACTCCATCTTCTACTTCCTTAGATTCCTATTTCACATGTTCTCTTCTTTCTTTGCACCTCCAGGATCTCCTTGATTTTTTAACCTCTATTTTATTGGAGGGAAAAAAAAATAGAGACTCCCAGAAGAGAACTTCCCTGTTCTCCCAGCTCCTACTTCTCCCACTGTATCTGCTTTCCGCTTGGTTCCCTGGATGACTTAGTTGGATTCCTATGTGAAGCCAAACCCTCCACCATGTTCTTGATTGCATCCCTTCTCAGTTCAGTTCAGTTCAGTCGCTCAGTCGTGTCCGACTCTCTGCGACCCCATGAATCGCAGCACGCCAGGCCTCCCTGTCCATCACCAACTCCCAGAGTTCACACAAACTCATGTCCCATCGAGTCGGTGATGCCATCCAGCCACCTCATCCTCTGTCGTCCCCTTCTCCTCCTGCCCCCAATCCCTCCCAGCATCAGAGTCTTTTCCAATGAGTCAACTCTTCGCATAGTTCCAGCAACCATCTCTTCTCTTTCCTGATCAACAATGTTTCTTTTTCTATGGAGTCATTTCCAGTAACATACAAACATGCTGAATTATCACACATCTTACAAAATTAAGCAAAATCTGCCTTGATCCCACCCTCCCCTCTAAATACTGGTCTCCTTTATAGAAAATCCCCTTGGATGAGCCTTCTAGACACAATAATTCCCATTCCACTCTTTACTAAATACACTTCAGTCAGGATTTCATTCTCAAAATTGCTTCCCGAAAACTGCTCTTATCAAGATCTTCAGCAAACTCCATCTTACCACATTAAATGATTGATTCTCAGTCTTCACCTTATACATCTTTTCTTTTTTTTTTGGAGGGGAGGGAGGCTTTGTTCTCCTGACATGGATGAGTGGGTGAGAGAGGAAGGTGTGAGAACCCAGCTCAGAAGAGACTTTGGGTATTCAGTGGAGTCCCAGAGCTGAGTTCTTCAAAGAAATGGACAGAGATTTGAGATGGACCACAGAGAAGGAGGCAGAGGGGAAGAGAGGGCTTAATATTTTGGTGGAAGGCTGCATCTTCAGCTGGCAGATATGGTCAAAGAATTATTTAAGTGCAGAAATTAGAGGTTTGAGGTGACCCAACTCTCCTTGTTATCTTAGATTCTTCATCTAGTCTACTTTATATATTGTGAGGGATGCTTTTAAGGAAAGGAAATCTATGTTTTATATGATACAAGGTGTAAAAGGAACAGCCCATATGGATAGTGAGATTACTTTCTGCTAACTAATTCAGCTATGGAAGAAGATCAGAACAGATAGCAACAAGGCTGCTTTGGGGTCCTCAAAGATGTTAAGATGGATGTATATCTTTGATCACCTGCATTCACCTTATTCATCTTATTGGCAGCATTTTACCGTTGACCACTTGCTTTTTATTCCCACCACTTGGCTTCCAGGGTATCATTCTCAGTTTTGTCCCTGGTTGCTCCTTCTCTGTCTCCTTTCCTTGTTCCTTCTTATTTTTCCCAATCCCTGAACACTCTTGCAATAACCTCCAGTCTCACAGCTTTTCAAACTCTATTTACATGCTTTTCATTCTCAGATTTGTATTTCAAGCCTGGATGTCTTCCTCTAACTCCAGACTTACATATCCATCTGCCTAATGGGTATTGAATAAATAACTACTTGGATATTGAATAAATAACTACTCAACAGATGCCAGAATGAGCATGAATCTCCTTCCACCCAAAAATCTACTCCTCCCAATATTCCTCATGCTCCCAGTTATGAAGACCAGAGAACTTGGAGTCATTCCTGACTCCTTTCTTTATCTCCTGTCACATTCAATCTATCAGAAAGTCTTTTTATTCCTTCTTCAAAATATAACCAGGCTCCATGTTTCTCACACCTCCATTATTACATCTTGTCTAAGTCACCATTGCCTCTCACCTCTTACTGCAAAAGCCCCTTAACTTTGTCTTTTCTTCTGTGCTTATTCCTCTAAAATCTATTTCCAACACAGCATATGGAGTGAGCCTTTTAAAAATATAAGTAAAATTATGTAACTTCTCTGCTCAAAAAGCCTCCCATGGATTCCCAGCTCACTGAGACTAAAAATCAAAGTCCTTCCCATCACCTACCAGATCCTGCCTTCCTGACCTCATCTCCCACCACTTTAGCTGGCTTACTCTGCTCACACACTAGTGTCCTTCCAAAAACATGCCAAGATTTCTCCTGCCTCAGGGCCTTTGCACTGACTAGACCCTTTACCCTGAAATGTCATCCCACAGGTTCCTCATGGCTCATTCTCTCTACTCCAATATTGCCTCAGTGAGGCCTTTCTTGACCATCTGATATAAAATAGTATCCATCCCACTCTGGTATCCCTTTTTCTTCCTGTCCTGTTTTGTTTTTCTTCAAAGAACTTATCATTATTTCACTTAGTACATGTTTGTTTATTTGTTTATTGTTATCACTCTCCTCCTACTATAATGTGAGCTCAGTGAGAGCAAGACTTTATTCACAGCTGTATTTCTAGCACCTATAACAGTGCCTGTTGCAGAATAGGGCACCCTGGAAATATTTGCTGAATAAATGACTAATTAATTAAAATTTAAAAAAAAATGAACATCTGTGGCCTTTACTGATGTTTCAGGGAAGGTAGAGTGCCACACACTGAAGTCAGAGAATGCCTTGATGAGAGGATAAATCTAGACACTGAAGGATGGGTAGAATTTTGATGAGGTTAAGGAAAAGCATTCAGGTGAGAAGCAGATAAATATTAAAAGTTGAAGACAGAAAACATCAGCAACATGTATGAGCATCTACTGCATATGCCAAATACTTTACTCATTATCTCATATCATTCTCATGATCACTGTAGCAGAGAGCTTTTATTACATCTATTTTATAAATGAGGAAACTTTGTTTCAGGTATTTTTCCCAGAACCTCTAACTAGTAAGTTGCAAGCCATTCTTGCAGTTGAGGTTTAGCTGTATCCAGAGCACATTCTCTTTCTCATTTTTTAAATCATCATCACTATTACCAGTGCTATTCATACTCCTGACCTCTCCTCCTATCATCCTCCTTCTCACACTATATGATGAATGAGGATCCTTGAAAGTGTTAGTTGCTCAGTCATGTCTGACTCTTGGCAACTCCATGGACTGTAGCCCGTCAGGGTCCTCTGTCCATGGAATTCTCCAGAATACTGGAATGAGTAGCCTTCTCCCAGGGGATCTTCCCAACCTAGGGATCAAACCCGGGTCTCCTGCATGAAAGGCAAATTCTTTACCATCTGAGCCACCAGGGAAGCCCTCTATGAGGATCTTTGTTGGTATTTAATTAAATGATACATGAGAAACAGTGGTACTAACAGATATTCTCAAATCCTGCTCAATAATCTAGTGAAAGTTAAACATCTCTTAAGCTTGCTTACATCGGTAGCAGTACAATTTCTGTGTTGTGGACAGTATTTCTCTGGTGGTCATCTCAGCATGAAACATCAGTCCATTTATTTCTTTGTTGAGGCTGAATGGAACATTCCATCACTGGAAAGTAAAGCTTCAAGTTTAAATTTGAAATCTTTATTCCTATCTGGCAACTTGGTGCTATCCTTAACAATTTGGAAAGTAGTGATGTTTTTGCTGCCATCAGCTACAAAGTGTTGGATGCTCACAGTGCAATTTATCAGATTCACTTAGATTCCAGGTGACTCTGAACCAGTGGCTATGAAGAGTGAGTATTCAGCTAACTGCTATTTTATCCTCCTCCATCCCCAATGTCTCTGACATTGAAGTAATTGAATCTGAATAGAGTCAGGAATTAAAACATTTTATTCACCACTGAAATTCATGGGACCACCAGGGACAGGAGAAAGGAAAAATTTTGTTGTCTTTTCTAAAACCTATTGCCTTCAGAATAAAGTTTAAAGAAAGTATCATTGTTCAGTTTGGTTGTGGCAACAAACATCCTCCAAATTTCAGTTACAACAGCAAAGCAATGGCTTATTTCTCACTTATGTTTCATGTTAGTCATGGGTCATTGTGGGGTCAGCTGTGGTTCTGCTCCGTGGATCACCTTCATTCCAAAACTCAGCTGAAGAAGCAGGTCCTCTATGGAATAAGCCAATCTGGTGCAGAGGGGGAAAAGCAAGACAGCTACTGGAAACAAAGACTCTTAAGGTTTCTGCTCAAACATGGCATATGTGGTCTATATGTCAGGGTCCAGGCAAATCACATAACTAAGCCCAATGTCAATGGGGCAGAAATGTATACTCCTCCTATTGGAGACAATGAAAATCCCAGGGCAATGAATGGGGATGTGAACTTCTCTTGCAGGAAGAAAGAGTGGAAAGCCAGGAACCATAATAAAATATAACACACATTCCTTATCATAGCATTCAAAATCCATAGGAGGAATTTCCTGGCAATCCAATGGTTAGGACACGGCACGTTCAGTACTGTGGGCCTGGGTTTGACCCTGACTGGGGAAACTGCAACCTGAGAAGCATGGCCAAAAAACAAAAACAAACCAAGAAAAGCCATTGAGAATTCAGTTTCATGTCCCTCCACATCCCTCATTTTGTCTGTGCTCTGGCCTTCTGTCCCCTAACCACCACACTCTCACATGTCCATGTCTGTTCCCTTAGTTGAATATTCAATTCTCTCCATTTTCTGCCAACTGGAAGTTGCTCTCAGCCTTTAAGTTCCAGCTCAGATGTCATCTACTTTATAAAGCATCTCAATTGGTGGTATGTCTCTCTGGCTCTAACTTTATAATCTTCCTTGGCAAGTTTAGATAAAAAGATCCTGGAGGGGAGAACCCAGGAATTCTATGTTGGCATTCCTCTCTTGCTTCTTTGGGGTCAGAGTCTTGACCCTAGTAGTCATTTAATCATTTCCACTGAATGACTAAAATCCTACACATTCACCATCAAGCTAATGCATAATGTGAAATTTTAAGTCTTTTCTACAGGAGGCATAGGTAAGCAAACCTCAGAGAGGAATCTTTTGGGAACTTTTCTCAGTCAGAAACAGTCACAGAGGTGATTCTGTTGGTTCCACAATCTAGATTCTATCAGTTATGTGTGTGTGTGTGTGTGTGTGTGTGTGTATGATGACCCCTACCTTTCCATTGATAAACATTATGGGCACCATGTTTTCACAGCAACATTGCTTCCCTTGCCAATGACTGCTGCATTGAGAAGTGGTGTTTATTTTCCTTCTTTTTCGCCGCAGTATTAGCTTCTCACCTTTGGCATTCCGCTTGAGGTACTTGTCCGTGGCCTCTCAGTAGGAGGGGTGGTGGAGAAAGAATGGGCCACAGGAGAGGTGCTATGAATGCAATGGAAAAAGAAAGAGCTGACAACCAGAGAAGCTAAGTTAGATCTGTCTCCACTCCTAACTACATTTGTAGCCTTGGGTGAGTTACTTGACTTGACTGCCCCTTCAATTTTCTTATTTATTAAAAAAAAAGAAAAGGATAATTAGATAGGAACAGATGTAAGGATATTGTATTAGCACTAATGTATGAAAAGAACCCAATATCATTTTGGCATATTTTATGCTTAAAAGTGCTACAAAAATCACTCGTTCCATAATGGGTTACTGGCACAGTTGGTGCCATTAGCAAAATGGTCTTGATGTGTCGCCAGTATGGAATAAGCCCTTGGTTCCCATCCAGCTTCTTCAGTCTGATCCCATCTATTTATCCTTGGCTTTAATAAACTCAGGGGTCAAATATGAATGTGACTTGGTGAGTCTAATCATGTGTCATGTGAGCATGGTAGTGAAAAATCAAGGCTAGTAACCCCACCCTTCTAGTTCCTGGGGAGGAAGCCAGACTCCACTGGGAAGCTGGGAAGGGACTTACAGGCTCCTGACCCTCTGAGCCATTTACATAAAAGCTGCCCACTCCACTTGATGGTTAGAATATGAAACCACCATGATTAGGGAACTGGGCTCTCACTTTTGAGCATGCTCTTTTCTTCTTTCTACTTAACAAATGTGCTGGGTTTTATGAAAGAAGTCTGGGTGTTCCTTTGAATAGGTAGACATGTGTATGCAAAACTTTGTTCTTCTGTCCTGAGTATGGGCAAAAAAATACCGGTTTTAACATATTTCAGAGGAGTCTATAACTATCCATTTCCAGCAACTCCATCTTTCTTTCCTCATAGTAAGTGTATTAGTCAGGATTCTTCAAAGGGAAATATAGAGAAAGAACCAACAGGAATGTGTGTGTGTGTACCCATTCCATATTCTGTTGGATCTCTTTATGTATATGTTATAATTGATAGATAGGGAGAGAGAGAGAGATTTATTTTAAGGATTGGCTCACACCATTATGGAGGCTTGGTGAGTCATTCAAATACCAATGAAATGGGCTGGCAGGCTGGAAACTCAGGGAAGAGTTGTAGTTCAAGTCCAAAGGCAGTCTTCTGCAGAATTCTTGTTTTGTTTGGGGGAGGTTAGTTTTTGTTCTGTTAAAATCTCAACTGATTGTATGAGGCCCACCCCCATTATGGAAAGTAATTTGCTTTATTCAAAGTCCCTCAATTTAAATGTCAATCTTATCCAAAAAAGTCTTCACAGAAGCATCCAAAATAACATCTGATCAAATATCTGCATACCCTATTTACAACAGCCAGAACATGGAAGCAACCTAGATGTCTTTTGACAGATGAATGGATAAAGAAGTTGTGGTACATATACACAATGGAATATTATTCAGCCATAAAAGGAACAAATTTGAGTCAGTTGAACTGAGGTGGATGAACCTAGAGCCTGTTGTAAAGTAAGTCAGAAAGGGGAAAACATATCATCTATTAATGCATATATATGGAATCTAGAAAAATGGTGCTGATGAATCTATTTGTAAGGCAGGAATGGAGACGTAGACATAGAGAATGGACTTGTAGATACAGTGGGGGAAGGGGAGGATGAGACATGTTGAGAAGGTAGCATTGAAACACATACATTCAGATCAGATCAGATCAGATCAGTCGCTCAGTTTGCGACCCCATGAATCGCAGCACACCAGGCCTCCCTGTCCATCACCAACTCCCGGAGTTCACTCAGACTCACGTCCATCGAGTCAGCGATGCCATCCAGCCATCTCATCCTCTGTCGTCCCCTTCTCCTCCTGCCCCCAATCCCTCCCAGCATCAGAGTCTTTTCCAATGAGTCAACTCTTCGCATGAGGTGGCCTCAGTATTGGAGTTTCAGCTTTAGCATCATTCCTTCCAAAGAAATCCCAGGGCTGATCTCCTTTAGAATGGACTGGTTGGATCTCCTTGCAGTCCAAGGGACTCTCAAGAGTCTTCTCCAACACCACACTTCAAAAGCATCAATTCTTCGGTGCTCAGCCTTCTTCACAGTCCAACTCTTACATCCATACATGACCACTGGAAAAACCATAGCCTTGACTAGACGAACCTTTGTTGGCAAAGTAATGTCTCTGCTTTTGAATATGCTATCTAGGTTGGTCATAACTTTCCTTCCAAGGAGTAAGCGTCTTTTAATTTCATGGCTGTAGTCACCATCTGCAGTGATTTTGGAGCCCAGAAAAATAAAGTCTGACACTGTTTCCACTGTTTCCCCATCTATTTGCCATGAAGTGGTGGGACTGGACGCATGATCTTCATTTTCTGAATGTTGAGCTTTAAGCCAACTTTTTCACTCCCCACTTTCACTTTCATCAAGGGGCTTTTGAGTTCCTCTTCACTTTCTGCCATAAGGGTGGTGTCATCTGCATATCTGAGGTTATTGATATTTCTCCCGGCAATCTTGATTCCAGCTTGTGTTTCTTCCAGTCCAGCATTTCTCATGATGTACTCTGCATATAAGTTAAATAAGCAGGGTGACAATATACAGCCTTGACGAACTCCTTTTCCTATTTGGAACCAGTCTGTTGTTCCATGTCCAGTTCTAACTGTTGCTTCCTGACCTGCATACAAATTTCTCAACAGGCAGATCAGGTGTTCTGGTATTCCCATCTCTTTCAGAATTTTCCACAGTTTATTGTGATCCACACAGTCCAAGGCTTTGGCATAGTCAATAAAGCAGAAATAGATGTTTTTCTGGAACTGTATTGCTTTTTCCATGATCCAGCGGATGTTGGCAATTTGATCTCTGGTTCCTCTGCCTTTTTAAAAGCCAGCTTGAACATCAGGAAGTTCACAGTTCACATATTGCTGAAGCCTGGCTTGGAGAATTTTGAGCATGACTTTACTAGCCTGTGAGATGAGTGCAATTGTGCGGTAGTTTGAGCATTCTTTGGCATTGCCTTTCTTTGGGATTGGAATGAAAACTGACCTTTTCCAGTCCTGTGGCCACTGCTGAGTTTTCCAAATTTGCTGGCATATTGAGTGCAGCACTTTCACAGCATCATCTTTCAGGATTTGGAATAGCTCAACTGGAATTCCATCACCTCCACTAGCTTTGTTCATAGTGATGGTTCCTAAGGCCCACTTGACTTCACATTCCAGGATGTCTGGCTCTAGGTCAGTGATCACACCATCGTGATTATCTGGGTCGTGAAGATCTTTTTTGTACAGTTCTTCTGTGTATTCTTGCCATCTCTTCTTAATATCTTCTGCTTCTGTTAGGTCCATACCATTTCTGTCCTTTATTGAGCTCATCTTTGCATGAAATGTTCCTTTGGTATCTCTGATTTTCTTGAAGAGATCCCTAGTCTTTCCCATCCTGTTGTTTTCCTCTATTTCTTTGCATTGATCGCTGAGAAAGGCTTTCTTATCTCTTCTTGCTATTCTTTGGAACTCTGCATTCAGATGTTTATATCTTTCCTTTTCTCCTTTGCTTTTCGCTTCTCTTCTTTTCACAGCTATTTGTAAGTCCTCCCCAGACAGCCATTCTGCTTTTTTGCATTTCTTTTCCATGGAGATGGTCTTGATCCCTGTCTCCTGTACAGTGTCACAAACCTCATTCCATAGTTCATCAGACACTCTATCAGATCTAGGCCCTTAAATCTATTTCTCACTTCCACTGTATAATCAAAAGGGATTTACCATATGTAAAATAGATAGCCAGAGGGAAGTTGCTGTATAACACAGGGAGCTCTGCCCAGTGCTCTGTGACAACCTAGAGGGGAAGGATGGGGTGGGGGTGGGAGAGAGGTTCAAGAGAGAGGGGATATTTGTATATTTATGGATGATTTATGTTTCTGTACAGCAGAAACCAACACAATGTTGGAAAGCAGTTATCCTCCAATTAAAATAAAAAAATCTCAAAAATATCTACACATCATAGCCTCACTAAATTGAGACACAAATTTAATCATCACAATAATATAAAACAGCAAACAGCCCACTGATGTGAGAAGTAGAGTCATAGGAACTAAGAACAAAAAGGAACCTTTGAGAACATCTAGTCTGACCTCTTTTACCTTGCAGATAAGAAAACCAAAGCTCAGAGATTACACACCTCCTTAGCCAGAAAGCTGGGACTTGATCTCAGGTCCCTGACTCTTTCTATGATTGCCAAATTCAGTATTGGTTGTTTAATTCAACATGAAATACAATTTAATGTCTGTCCATGAAAATTAGACAGAGTCAGGTTTAGATTTGGGTTATTTGTATGGCACCTGCCAAGCAAATTGCAATTAGACTCATGTTTTCTTCCTAAGACAATGTAAAAAAAAATGTAATTTGAGACAAAAACAACAAAAGGGGGATGGAGCTTGTTAGGAGCAGAGTTTTTGTATACTATTGAACCTAAATTATTATTAGTTCAACCTAGATTGTTACTGATTTAAGATGTTAATTGTAATCTGCTTTTTCTGAGGTAGCCCAGGTCATCCACGGAGGAAGCCAATGAGTGAATTCCCTGAGCTGGAAGGACTAGTCTAAATGTGTAAGAAAAAATGTATGCTTCAGTGAAAAATTCTGCCTTGTCTAAAGCACATGCTTCTGGGCTGTCTGACTCTGATTCCATGGAGCTATTTTCATCTGAGTACTGTAGATAACTGATAGCAATGCAAACCAACTCTTTTTATAAACACGAGAATGAATTCTCTGCATGGGAGGGACAGCACTTCTCCAATCCAAGAAAAAGGTGGTTTCGCCTCCATTTGCACATTTATTTCAACATTCCTTTAGTTGGTATGAATTTGGGGTATAAATCTGTGCTTCTTTGATTCTTCTTAATCTAGTTATAACAGCTGCCTGGTTCTCTCAATTAATGAGTCAAATAAAATCTTTAACATGTGCTCATTTTATAGCTCTATGAGAATGATGATTCTGCCTTTTTTGGAAAATTATCCTTTAAGGAATGTCATGTCTTTCCCAGCACATAAAAAGAATGCTCTGCTGAATCAAAATCTACCCTCTGTACCACATCCATTCAGCTTCATTCTGCTTTAAATCCTCACATTGGAAAAAAAAAAGTTTAATTAGGTTTTCCCAGGATTTGCTGCATTCAAATCTACGGGGGAAAATCGAAGTGGAAATAGAGACTCTGGCAGCAAAAGAAAATAGATTGGAGAAGAGATGGAAGAACACATGGATTTCTTAACCACTTAGTTGAGGATCTGAGAAACTAGGCTGAGATAGGCGAAGGCGGAAAATAGGATAAATAACGTCTCAAAGCAATTGCCTCTGAGATCCGCCCAAATCATCAGTTATCCCTCTAATGGGCTGTTTTCCTCCACCCCCACGCTCCACATAAACTTCTAAAATGGCTTATTAGCAAGTATATTGGGCTCCATTCATCTCAGGAACGTTTTAGTCTGCACAGTCTGGGCTCCCCGGCTCCTAGGGAACAGCCAGGAAAGACCTCAAGAAGTTAGTTCTTCAGGCGAGTTCTTAGGAAGACGACAGAACAGAGGGGACCTCCTTGTCTTCCTCTGCTCCCTCTATAACCTGAATCCCTCAAAGCTTTATAAGCATGTCAAGGCAAGGGGACGTGCAGGACATACTCAGCAAGCTAAACCCAGGATCCCCCACCCACCCGCTTTGCCCAGAAGGTTCAGGCTGCTTCAACACAGCCTCTGCTATTAGTTTTCCTATTGCGTTTGTCCCTGCCAGGTCACTCTGTGTTCCAGCTTCTCCATAGCATTGCTGGATGTCTGTTGGCCATGGCTACTACTTTTCCAAATGATCCCTCCACCATCAGCTTCATTACATTTGTCTACTTGCTTGAAGGTCCTGCTGCTCATTCCTTCCAGACAGTAGAGCTTTCATTGGATCCCAGAGGATACTCAACTCCTTAACACCTCACCATCTTCTCTGATGGGGAAAGTTCCTGGGGGTTTTACCTTACCTTACCCTATCTTACTTTAGCTATTCTCTCCCCTATGGCCCCATCAGTAGTCCAGATCCTTGTCTTCTCTTTTCTGGGGTATGCAGCAGTGTCCTAAAGATTGTATTAGGTTGGGGAAACAAACCCTGAAGTTCTATTGTATTAACATGATACACCTGCAGTCCTTGTTACCAGGTTTACCCCACAGCTCTCTTTGACCAGGTGGCGCAGTGGTAAAGAATCCGCCTGTAATGCAGGAGACTCAAGTTTGATCCCTGGGTTGGAAGGATCCCCTGGGGAAGGAAATGTCAACCCACTCCAGTATGCTTGCCTGGAAAATTCCATGGACAGAGGAGCCTGACAGGCTACAGTCCATGGAGGTGCAAAGAGTCAACACAACTGAACAATTGAGCACAACTGAGCAACTGTGACCACACACACACACTCCATTGGTCATAGCAAGTCACAAGGCTAGTCTAGAGTTCATGTGGGAGAGGAAGGAGATGCCACC
This sequence comes from Bos indicus x Bos taurus, assembly GCF_003369695.1. Classification (NCBI taxonomy): domain Eukaryota; kingdom Metazoa; phylum Chordata; class Mammalia; order Artiodactyla; family Bovidae; genus Bos; species Bos indicus x Bos taurus. The sequence goes on along the minus strand of NC_040076.1, from coordinate 96,197,352 downwards.
TCTTTATGGGGGGAGTAGCAAAGAATTTTTGGCCATCTTTAATGAGCCAAGTACAGTAAAAATGAATGATAAAAAATATTTGCACAGTGCTTGAGAACTATGTTTACAAACACCTACTCGAAAAAGTTAGACTTTGTTTTTACTCTCATTTTTCCAAATTAAAAAAAAAAACACAAAAAAACCATGGCATATTTAAGTGACTTGCCCAATATCACTTGTCTAAGAAGTAACAGAGGATGAGATGGCTGGATGGCATCACCGACTCGATGGACATGAGTTTGAGTGAACTCCAGGAGTTGGTGATGGACAGGGAGGCCTGGCATGCTGCGATTCATGGGGTTGCAAAGAGTCGGACACAACTGAGCAACTGAACTGAACTGAACTGAACTGAAGAAGTAACAAATTGGGGGCTTATATTAGGTCTCCTAGCTTTTATATTATACTTTTCCCTCAACTTCTTACTGTCTAGGTTTAGCTCTAAGGGAACATGGAAAAAATTCCTTTCATTTTCCATTTGCTTTAATTTTGGTGACCCCACATGCTAGAGAAATAGAAGAGCTATGAAAAACAGACTAAGGAAACAGATTAACTGAAACATGTATTAATATTTATGACCCTAAACTGTAACTTCTAGATTTTACTTAATAAGTTAAAGGTGAAGAGGCAAAGCCCCGAGAAAGCTATTAATGTGTGTCATGAACATGGTTCTCATTTATCAAATAAATGATTACAGACATTTCGAGAGTGAGTCTGGGCGAAGTTTCCCTTGAGCTGATGACTGTCACAGTTACTTACAAGTGTACACGTCTCAGTATGTTATTCTGAAATAGCATCTTAGTTCCTGAGATGAGGCCATGGCAGCCACTTTAGCTGACAGTGAGAAAAAGTAGAAGGGACGGGAAGGAGGCAGGAAGCAGCAGGAAGGTGGAACAGCTTAGAGAAGCCCAGTTCTGGTTTAGCTACCCAAACACTCTGCCATCCCCCAGCCCCAGAACGGGCAGAGCTCTGCCAGAGGCCGCCTGGGATATCCCAGGGCAGAAGAGAGCCCAACAGAGGGGCAAGTGGGAGCTGAAATCCTCCTGCATTCCACACTCCAACTAGGAGCTGTGAACAGACTGTGCCTACTCAGGGTGGGGCAGGGAGAGTTTCCTGTTCTACTCAAAGGCACATTTCTTTCCCTGTGTCATGAACATGGAGGAGGTGCATTTGTCTAATTGTCACAAAGGCATCCTGTGCCCCACAGCCGATGAGCTGCTTATTGCAAAGTAGGCTTCAATTTCATAAATTAAAAAGCCCTACTCTAGCACTGCCCTTTCAAAAACCTGTCATCCCTGTCCTCAACTCTCACGTGGCTCACACAGTCAGTGGCCTCGCAGCATGGAAACCTGCCCAGACTCGTGCGGGGTTTTTCCACTGGCTGTTCCTCAGGCCGTTTGTCAGGTCATCAGCTTCTCTTCCTCCTATTCTTTGAAATGAGGGAAGTGGACCAGATAACCTTGGTGTCCCTTCCTGGTCATAACATGCTGTGGCTTATAATTCAGTGAGTGAAAATAAGTCAGGGAGTGGGTCAGACAGGAAAGTCTAGTCTGGGCTTCTCTCTGGGTAGCTTTATTTTCTATTTTCTTCTTTCTGGCCATTTTGTTGAGTCCTACCTTATACTTGTAATCAGAGGACTACAGCCTTCCCAGGTGGCACTAGTGGTAAAGAACCCACCTGCCAAGGCAGGAGACGTTAAGAGACATAGCTTTGATTCCTGGGTTGGGAAGACCCCTTGGAGGAGGGCACGGCAACCCACTCCAGCATTCTTGCCCAGAGAATCTCACGGACAGAGGAGCCTTGCAGGCTACAGCCCATCAACTTGCAAAGAGTGGAACACAACTGAAGCGACTTAGTAGGTACAGGTATCCAGAGAAAAAAAGATTACAGCTTGAGATAAGATAAAGACCAGCAAATATAAACAAACATTTGGTTTCTTCCTCTCCCTCTGTGCACTCTCTTATCCAAGCACACATGTGTACATATACACACGTTGAGCTTAGGACAGACCTTTCCTCATTTCAATACAGGTTTCCCTAATGGCTCAGATGGTAAAGCATCTGCCCACAATGCTGGTAGACCTGGGTTCGATCACTGGGTTGGGAAGATCCCTTGGAGAAGGAAATGGCAACCCAATCCAGTACCCTTGCTTGGAAAATCCCATGGGCGGGGGAGCCTGGTAGGCGTACAGTCCATGGAGTTGCAAAGAGTCAGATATGACTGAGTGACTTCACTTTTCACTCTTCCTCATTTCAAAGCATAAACAATAAGATACAGTTTCCCAGATGTAACCATTTAATGCACTCTAAATTTATTTCTCTACAGCACAGAAACAACTAAAGTACAGAGAATCCATGCCCCGGGCATCTCTGTTTACACGTCTCCATATACAATTTTTAAAGGAAGTAGTTCATATTAATAAATGAGGTTGCCTGCCTTCCCAGGTCTCTTCTCATGGAAAGTGCTATCAAAAACCTCATAAATCATTCTGTGCCACCAAGGCTCATCTTTGTAACACAAAAGGAGCCTATTTCACTCTGAAATTTTTTACTTATCTCTTATACACTTCATGCATTACCATTATTTATATTTTTCCATAAAGCAAATGATTCCCCGGTGCCCTGAGGCAGGCAGATAGTTGTTTTATGCTGCTGGGTTATAAGGAGTGGGAGAGAATAGAGTGGAGGTGGAGAGGCTGGGTGGAGAAAGCCAGACTTGGTGGCTTATGAAACGTATGAAAATGAGGGAGAGGGAAAATTGGGGGCAGGGAGAACAAAGGGGTTGATCAATATCAGCTTAACACTTATCTAGCACCGTATGTACCTTTGCCCACCTGGATGTCCCACAGCCACCGGGTAATCAGTGAGTCCTGAATTGAACTCATTATCCGCTGCTGCACAGACACACCGGTCTGTCCCCCACACTGTGAATGACACCCCCATCCATCCGGAAGTTGCACATATTATCTCATTCAATTTTCCCTTCCCTCCGTACAATGGAAATTATTACTCCTAATTAACAGATGAGGAAACTCAGACTCAGGGTGGCCAAGCAAGGGCTTCCAGAACAAAGCACCATGGATTGGATGACTTAATAGATAGAGTAATAAACAGAAATTAATTTTCTCACAGTTCTGGAGGCTGCAAATCCAAGATCAACGTGCCAGCAATGTTGGTTCCTCCTGGGGCCCCTCCCCTTGGCTTGCCGATGGCTGCCTTTGATCCGTGTCCTCACATCGTCTTTTCTCTGTGTACCTGAATCCCTAATGTCTCTCTCTTCTTGTAGGGACACTAGTCTTACTGGATTAGGACCCATTCATGTGACCTCATTTAACTTTAACTATTTCTTTAAAAGCTCTCTCTCCAAATACAGCCTTATTCTAAGGTGCTGGCATTCAGTTCAGTTCAGTCGCTCAGTCGTGTCCGACTCTTTGTGACTCCATGAATCGCAGCACGCCAGGCCTCCCTGTCCATCACCAGCTCTTGGAGTCTACCCAAACTTATGTCCATTGAATCAGTGATGCCATCAAGCCATCTCATCCTCTGTCATCCCCTGCCCTCAATCTTTCCCAGCATCAGGGTCTTTTTAAATGAGTCAGCTCTTCGCATCAGGTAGCCAAACTATTGGAGTTTAAGCTTTAACATCAGTCCTTCCAATGAACACCCAGGACTGATCTCCTTTAGGATGGACTGGTTGGATCTCCTTGCAGTTCAAGGGACTCTCAAGAGTCTTCTCCAACACCACAGTTCAAAAGCATCAATTCTTTGGCACTCAGCTTTTTTTATAGTCCAACTGTCACATCTATACATGACTACTGGAAAAACCATAGCCTTGACTAGATGGACCTTTTTTGACAAAGTAATGTCTCTGCTTTTGAATATGCTGTCTAGGTTGGTTTTTAACTTTCCTTTCAAGGAGTAAGCGTCTTTTAATTTCATGGCTGCAGTCAGCATCTGCAGTGATTTTGGAGCCCAGAAAATAAAGTCAGCCACTGTTTCCACTGTTTCCCCATCTATTTGCCATGAAGTGATGGGACCAGATGCCTTGATCTTTGTTTTCTGAATGTTGAGCTTTAAGCCAACTTTTTGACTCTCCTCTTTCACTTTCATCAAGAGGCTCTTTAGTTCTTCTGCTGCTGCTGCTAAATCACTACAGTCATTTCCTACTCTGTGCGACCCCATGGACTGCAGCCTACAAGTCTCCTCCATCCATGGGATTTTCCAGGCAACAGTACTGGAGTGGGGTGCCATTGCCTTCTCTCTTAGTTCTTCTTTACATTCTGCCATAACGGCGTTGTCATCTGCATATCTGAGGTTATTGATATTTCTCCCGGCAATCTTGATTCCAGCTTGTGCTTCCTCCAGTCCAGCATTTCTCATGATGTACTCTGCATATAAGTTAAATAAGCAGGGTGACAATATACAGCCTTGACGTACTCCTTTTCCTATTTGGAACCAGTCTGGCATTAGGACTTCAATATATGAAGGTGGGGGTGGATAATTCAGGCCATGACACCAAAGGATCCACTCAGCACAAGGATCCACACTCGGGTCCTTTCACTCCAATTTCAAAGCATCTTTATTTGTTTTCATTTACTAATGATGCAGAAGAGATGGTAGGTGGTAAATTCAAGGTGTAGGGAATTCCAGAGCTCAGGGGAGTTTGGTGTGATAAACATGTCATACTCAGGACAAGGATAGTGGTAATTAATTCATTTGGCCACAAAAGTGTATTACATGCCTATCACTGAAAAGTCCAGGCAATTTTTTCTAGACATAGATAATGTGATGAGGACCTTCCCGACCTAGGGATGAAACCAGGGTCTTCTGCATTCCAGGCAGGCTTTTTACCATCTGAACTACCAGGAGGCCCATAGATAATGTAAAACTGAACAAAAACAAACCAGGTCTTGGCACAGTTACTGTCTAACTCTTACTCTAAGTATTAAGTTTACAAATCAAAGTTTAAATTTATAAATGAAAAAGGTACAATACAGTACGAATTTGCTACCTCGTGGTGAGGCTGTGGAGCAGAAGCAGAGGTCAGTGGTGTGATGGGAGTGTAGCAAGGCAAACCTGGTCCAGGAGGCGGTAGCCGACGCTGTGATGCTTCTCAGCTCCCCGCTACAGGACAGATGACTCATTCCTCAGCTGCTGGCTTTGGTGTTGCAGGATCTTTGCTGAGTCCCTCTGCAGGAATTGCATTCAGTCAAAGGAAGTCTCCTAAGCCAAGGTGTCCCCTCCCACATCCAATGACTGATCCCTGTTGGAAGGAGGGAGATGTTAGTCATAAAGATCTGGCCTCCCCTCCTTACCTCCTTATGCTCAAGATGGACAACACTGAAGGGCTACCAGCCTCAGGATGACCGTGGACTCAGCTGAGCTCTGGATAGCAAATGCACCGTACTTCAACTCCTCTCTCTGCCTGGTCTCCTTCTGTGTTTCCCCCAAAGGTGCTGATCCTGGAGGCACTCCCAGTGAACTTTTTTACTGCAGATCTTCATTTCAGATTCTGTTTTCCTAGAAAAGCAAAATTTGTTTGCAAAGACTGCTATAACAAACTACCGTGAGCTGAGTGGCTTCAACAAGAGACAGTTGCAGAGGCTAGAAGTCTGAGATCAAAGAGTCAGCAGGGTTGGTTTCTTCTGAGGGCCAAGGGCCTCTCTCCTCATCTTGCAGATGGTTCATCTTCTCCTTATGAGTTTCCATATTGTCTTCTCTCTGTATCTCCATCCAGATTTCCCCTTTTGATAAGGACACCAATCTTATTGGATTAGGGCCCAACTTAAAGTTCTTATTTTAACTTGATTACCTTTGTAAAGAAGTGAAAGTGAAGGTCACTCAGTCATGTCCGACTCTTTGCAACCCCATGGACTATACAGTCCATGGAATTCTCCAGGCCAGAATACTGGAGTGGGTAGCCTTTCCCTTCTCCAGAGGATCTTCCCGACCCAGGGATCAAACCCAGGTCTCTCACATTGCAGGTGGATTCTTTACCATCTGAGCCACCAAGAACTTATCTCTAAATAAGATCATGTTATAAGGTACTGGGGATGAGGGCTTCAACATATCAATTTGGGGGTCACAATTCAACCAAACATTACCTAACCCAAAAGACTGGGGAAGTAGCGCCTGAAGAATGGCATCGACTAGGTGAAAACTGGAGCAGTAAGGCAGGATGGTGAGAGAAGAGTTTCAGGGAGAAGGAACATTATACACAAAGACTGGACGTGGGAAGGAGTAGGACACCGCTGAGTACAATTCATCGGGAGGAATTTCAGGCAACCAGGCTGGGTCTTGAACATTAATGCACAAGCCATTCACAGACCAGACCAGCAGGAGCTGATTGCCAAGGTAATCCCCAACAGAGAGTCCAAAGGCTTGCAAACCAGTGATGTCGTTCCTTGCAGAAGGTAGATTTGTTTCTGAGTTTGGCTGGGCCAGAGGAAATTAGCCTTAGGTTGAAGCCAAAGTATTCCAAAGTGAGTTTCTAAAAAATTGTTTATTTATTTATTTATATTTAGTTCTTGGCTGCATCTTGCATCATGTGGGGTCCCAGTTCCCTAACCAGGGATCGAATCTGCACCCCTGCATTGGAAGCACAAAGTCTTAACCACTGGACCACCAGGGAAGTTCTCCAAAGTGGGTTATGAACTCTAAGAATGTGTAGAGCTAGGCAGGGGTAAGGCTTACTCATGAGGAGACAGTGGAGAGCAGTGCTTAGAGGAGGAGCTGGACAAAGCAGGACAGTTTACAACTAAGGCTGGGAACACCAAGGTCCTCTACCCACCACAGCCCTGATGGAGGGTATGAAAGGAGGAGAGGAAGAGGAGAGAAATAAAGTTTGTTCCCCCTCCTCACAGTCTTGCTTTCTCTTGGTACCCACAGAAAGATGCCCTGACTCCAAAATAAGGGCTTTTAACCATTAGGTAATATGGAATAAGGGCTTACCAGGTGGCTCAGTGGTTAAAAACAAAACAAAACAAAACCTGCCTGCTAAGCAGGAGACATGAGTTCAATCCTTGGGTCAGGAAGGTGCCCTGCAGAAGAAAATGACAACCCACTCCAGTATTCTTGCCTGGGAAATCCCATGGACAGAGGAGCCTGGTGGGCTGCAGTCCATGGGATTGCAAAAGAGTCAGACGATTTAGCGACTAAACAACAATAACAACAATACAGAGTAAACTGTCAGCAGAGGCTGAACCAAAACTACCCAAATAAGTACATGACTAAGTGAGGGACTGAGTCTTAGCTTCATTTTCTTCTGAGCCTTTAGCATCCAACACAGTCAGGCAAATGGTAGGAATGTGAGGAATACTTGAGTATTCGTCCCTTTGGTTGTCTAAGAGGACATTCCAAAGATACCAAGAGTTGCCAGATGGATCCATGAGTCTATCCCCAGCCTTTGAGACCTTCATCTGGAAAGGAGGAGTTTATTGCAATTCACTACCTTTTCAAATATTTTCAATGCTGATTTTTTTTAATATTACTTCCCAAGGTGTTTTAATAAAGAGACTGAGATTAGGCAATGCACACATTACAGAATTTATTAGTTCTTCTTCAAGAAGGAAATCAAATTCTTTCCAAAATACATGGCTTAATTATACAAGGGGGTATGCTAAATAAAAATATGTGGTCATTTTTAGAGTGTGTGTTTTGAATTTTATGTTTTTGGCCTGAATAATTAACATTTTAAGCTTTTCCTGTTTTCTGCCTTTAAACTTGAAACTTCTTGTATCTTTGATGACGTTTGCCTAGAAGAGGACCCAGGATGCAAATATTCCCATCATTAAACTGCTACACTATTTATCAAAGCTATGGTTTGCTGGGTTTTGTATTGAGTGACATTCTAACATCAAGAAATTGCCAGGCAAGTGTGTCATTCACTCCCAAAGTGGCAGCTCTGAGTAAATGAATTATAGAGAAATATATGGGGGCCGTTAGAGTGAATTTTTTTTTCCCTTTCTTCTAAAAGGTGGCTTTAGACAACCTTAGAAAGAAAGCAGAGAGAGAAGTGAGACCTGGAATTCTCCCAGAGGAGAAAAGGTCTAGTGAGTAGGAGCTGCCGAGCCCTCAGAGAAAGTGGCAGAGATGAGTGAAGGACACAGTGAACACCTGCCCGCTAAGCCGGGCATCCCTTGTGGCTCAGGTGGTAAAGGGCCTGCTGGCTCAAATGGTTTGTCTGCAACGCAGAAGAACGAAGATTGATCCCTGGGACAGGAAGATCCCCTGGAAAAGGGAATGGCCGCCCACTTCAGTATTTGTGCCTTGAAAATCCCATGGACAGAGAAGCCTGGCGGGCTACAGTCCATGGGGTCGCAGAGACAGACACAACTGAGCAATTAATACTTTCACTTTCAACTAATGTACACATATGTGGCCATAACGTGGCACAGAATGACCAGAACTGAGGACATGGATTGAGGAAGAGACATGCTGGCTAATTTCTGACTGGATGTTAGACACTGACAATTTCACCTTGTTGGGTGCTGGTTATTTTGAGGTACCTGTAAGCATTCAGAAGATTTGTACCATTATAAAATTAAGTTACCTAGACACACTTTGATTCTCCTGGGTCTTGATTTTGATGAGTTTTAGATGGAACCAGAGCAGCATTTATTATAGAGTCCTCTCTCTGATGCGGATTATGAGGTCTTCCACTCTAGCTGATGGGATCAGAAACTGTGCGCTGCTCTGTGTGAGCCCCGGCTATGTTCTCCACAATCCTTTTGGTTGGTTCATTTACTGGCCGCACATAGTTTCATGTGCCAATCAGTATGAAGCTGGAGACACAGCGGGGCCCTGTGATGTCTGAAGTTCTCTGTGTGCGACTTTCTCCTCTCTCCCACTCTTTCCCGGGAACACCAGCTACCTTGGCTATCCCAGATTCCCCACTTCATCTCCTTCACTCAGAGGGGCCACTGGGCCCACCTGTGTTCCGTCTGCCACAGACCCAGCTTGGACATTCTCTGCAGGCAGAAACTGCCTCTCCGTAGCATTCACTCTCTTTCATCACTGATCTCCAAGTTCATTGTTCTGGTTGTTTCTTATATTCTATCTAGGTTTTTTGGTGGGTTTTTCTTTTTATTTTATTTTTCCCAGGTGGGAGGGTAAAACCTGTCCTTATTACTCCACCTTTGACTGGAGTGGCAGTTTATTCGCTTTTATAAGCCAGTCCAGAACCCCACATGGAGCCAGTGTAAATCATCCTGCCTTGATAAAACTTCTTTATTCATAGCAGGTTTCACTTTCTTGGTGTTGCCTCATTTTTCTGTTTAGTTAATGGACAAAAAGTAGTCCACAGGATCACTGCTGATTATCTTTTCTGTCTATTGTGATACCCCTCCTGAAAAGATCAGAACTAGGCAGTAGTGTTTAAGTAATAAAACAGAGATGAAAGTGCCTTCAGTTAGACAAATCTGGCTTTCATTACTGCCCCTGCCACTGTCCTTATCAGCAAAACAGCAAGGGTGAGAGATGACATGTCTTAACAAAGAGATTTTTTATTTATTCTGTGCATACTTCCACATTCTGTTTCAAGGAAGATGCATTTTCTTGTAGTTTAAAAAATAATTTGAAATAACAAAACACCCAGTGAAGAATATCTGATCCACGGGGCCCTCATAAATATTAATTGAGATAATATGCATGATCAATAAAGTGGAGCTATAGTTTGGACTATTATTGCACTCTTCCATTAGTACAAAGCAGTCATACTCTAAACAGCCAGTTTGATTTCACAGATAATAAAAGTATGTCTTCTATAAATGATCCAGTTTACTTTCTTTCCCTTCTAAAAAGCCCTGGGAGTATTCCTCAGGGCCCAGTGGGGTTTTGCCAGAACAGTTTGGAATTCCTTAAATGTGTATAAACATAGCCGTGCAGATTTCCACTGAATGACCTTTGATTAGCCAAACCTCCAAAATGCTGGTGAAGGGAGACTTTAGGCCAGCTTTAAAATGGATGAAGGCTTGGATTCGCGATAGCAGCTAGCTGAGGAGAGATGAAGGAAGGAGGATCTAAAGCCTATTTAGAAAGAAAAAGAAATCAACTTGGTTATTAATATTTACTGCATGCATTTAATTTTGCACTAGTCACTATCTCCCACTCTTTGAGCTCCTGGGTCATCCCTCAGTTTTCTTCTCAAGCTTAAATCCTGTCATAATCTTTGAACAGGTATCACAAATGTATGGCACATGTACCACTCTTCCTTCCTCTTGGACAAACATTGCTAATCTATCATGGGACTTTTTCTATCTGACCCTTAAAATGGCCTGGAAACCGTCATGAGTTGAAATAGCTATCCAGGCAGACAGACTATTCATTCAGTCATGTTTGGCATAAAATCTGAAAACTCGTTCCCATCCTATGAAGATTTCAGCATTCATTTAGGAGATTCATCCAACAACTTAGCCCTGAAATTTCTAAAGCTCCTTATTTTAATGACGTCTTCTCCAGTTCAGCCCCTACCCTCACCCTAGAAACTGTCCTGAGGTGAAATAGATGCCTTTTTTAATGACCTTCCAAGGGACAAGTCTTTCCAAGGCTCTCATGACTCCACTTTTTCTGCCCTTAGTCTTGGACCATGGCACTTCCATTCTATCCAGAAGTTCTTTTCTTGGCTTTTCTTTCCAACACTGGACTCCATGGCGAGAGTCTAAACCACTCTTTGCCAGCACCTTCAAATTCCTGGTGACTACTCATTTGCCCTGTCTTTTGCTACGCCTATCCAGCAAAATATGGCACCTGATTTGGCACTGCAGTTTTCTTTTTCCTTGTCCAAGAAGTTAACTGCTGGTGGAAAAAATCCTGCAACCACAGATTCGTGCAACAGAAAACCCATGGCTTAGAACCTCAGTCAGGCTCTCAGTGTTGCCCTTTTATTTTTTAAATTTTATTGAGGTATAATTGATTTACAATGTTGTGTTAGATGTACAGCAAAGTGAATAAATTATACATATACATCTTTTCCCATATAGCCATTACAGAGTATTGAGTAGAGTTCCCTGTGATATATTGTATGTCCTTATTAGTTATCTATTTTATATTTAGGAGTGTATATGTGCCAGTTCAGTCTCCCAATTTATCCCTCATACCTATACCCCTCAGGTAACCATAAAATTATCTCAGCGTTGCTCTTGACTTTGATCAGCTCGTTCCTCTATTGCCCTCAATGGCTTTTCCAAATTTTCTCCATTTTCTTTGAGATCTTCTCAATCTCTCCATGCCTAGAAAACATTTGTGTCTGTTCTGTTATTGAGAAAAACAAGGAAGCAGTATTTTTCTGACCCCTTCAGTTTTCTGAAATTTCCCTGCAAATATACCTATAGTAATGCCTGCTCCACCATCAATATGCAGACCAAGATAAATGGCACTGTTCCATTTACATTTATTGTCATTAAAGTATTGTGTCTGCCAGAGAACCCCCAAAGCCTTGCTGATTGAATCTGCCCACATTCTTACTACTAAATTCAGCTGGACTTGGATGGCTGTCCACAAACCGTGGTATCTGCCTAGGGCAGGTCCAACTGTCTCAGGTGTCCGCGGTTACTTTAGTATCTCCTACTGAGCAGAAGGGCAGGGGTGGACTTTGATTCTCAGCCGCTTCTGTTTGACCCTCTCCTTTCCTTTCCTCTTGGCCTTTTCCCTTATGCCCATCATTGAGGAAGTAACCCCTTCCCTGTTAATCCCAGTTACAGGCAATCTTGCCGCCTACGGTTCATAGTGCTAGACCTAATCCATCGATTATCTTCCTTTCTTTGTGTCTTCACAAAGTCTCTGAAAGTCTTACCAATAAAATAGAAATGTAATTTTAGAAATAAAATGTAAAATTGTAAAAATGTAAAATTTTACAATTGTAAAAATGTAAACTTTCTGCCCCATTAAGCTACTTCATCATACCCTTTCCTTTCATCACAGCACTTTTTGCAAGTTTTTACTATCAGCCTCCATTTCTTTAAAATCTGTTTTTTCCCTAAACCTTGAAAAGTGTGACTACTTCCCACACATTTTTATCAAAGGTTAACAGTATATAACCCACAAAGCCAAGATAGCTCTGCTATTATCCACCTGAACCCCACAAAGAAATATCTGTAAGTTTTTATCTTTCTCTTAAAAAAACTTTTAAACTTAAAAAAACTCTTAAATAGCACATGCATACAATATGTACATACCACATAAATACACAGCGTGATGAACTGATGCCATGTAATCACTTAGCAGGGTAAGAAATTAATCAGTGTGAGCATCGGAGGAGTGGGCTGTGGCTACTCCAATTTATATCCCACCCTCCAGAGACAAACACTATCTTGACTTTTATGTCAGTTACTTGTTGGCTTTTGCTTATTATTTCACCACTAGTGTGCATCCCTTAATTATTTGTTTTGCCTGTTTTTGAAGTTTGTATAAATGGAATCACACAGTATATACATCTTTGGATCTGGCTTCCTTTACTCAGCATAGTATTTGTGAGATTTATCTGTTTCCTTGCATTTAGTTGTAGTTCATTCGTTTTTACTGCTCTTACAGTATTCCACAACATATGCTACAATGGATTTATCCACTCTACTGTTGATGGTCCCTTGGGTTGTTTTCAGACAGAGGTAATAGGTGGCACAGATAGTAAAGAATCCACCTGCAATGCAGGAGACCTGGGTTCAATCCCTGGGTTGGGAGGATCCCCTGGAGAAGAAAATGGCAACTCACTCCAGTATTCTTGCCTGGAGAATCCCATGGACAGAGGAGCCTGGTAGGCTCTGCTCTATGGGGTCACAAAGAGTGGGACATGACTGAGAGACTAACACTTCACTTTCAGTATGAATAATGCTGCTATGAACACCTTTGTATATGTCTTTGGATGTGTGGGCACACAATTCTTTGGGGAATATTCCTAAGAGTGAAATTTCTGAGTAAGAAAGTGCATGTTATCTTCCACTTCAGTAAACTATGCAAACTGTTCTCCAAAGTGTTTGTCCTAATTTACACTCCCATGAGCAATATATCAGTTCCCACAGTTTTAAATCCTCACCAAAACTTGGCATCATCAATTTTATAAATTTTCACCGAAAACTTAGATATATGCTTTTAATTTGCTTTCGCATGATTACTAATTCGGGACCTTGCACACATTTTTGGATATTTGGATAACTTTTTAAAAGAAAGTACCCTTTCAGATCTTTGCCTGTATTTCCCCTGTGTTGTTGATACAACAGTTACACGTGTTACCAGTATTTTCTCTCCTCTATGCCTTGCTTCCTTACTCTTTTAATGGTTACTTTTGAAGGACAGAGTGTTTATCTGAATGCTAGTGACCTATAATGGGTTTTTTTCTTTAAAAGAGTTCTATATGAGGTTTCCCTGGCTGCCCAGTGGTTAAGACTTTGCCTTCCAATGCAGGGGACGTGAGTTTGATCCCTGGCCCAGGCACTAATATCCCACATGCCTTGTGGCCAGAAAATCAAAACATAAAACAAGCAATATTGCAACAAATTCAATGAAGATTTTAAAAATGGTCCACATCAAAAATAAATAAATAAAAAGGTTATATGCATTTTACAAGGTGAGAAAGACTGGTTTCAAGGGTTAAAGTTACTGTGTATTGAACCTTGTCTATGAAATGTATAACAAAACAGTAGTCACTATGTTAATATTAATGTAAATGCTTACTAGATTCTAAAATTTTTGAGCAGAAATGGAATTATATTTGTCTATCTTCACGACCCAGATAATCACGATGGTGTGATCACTGACCTAGAGCCAGACATCCTGCAATGCAAAGTCAAGTGGGCCTTAGAAAGCATCACTACGAACAAAGCTAGTGGAGGTGATGGAATTCCAGTTGAGCTATTTCAAATCCTGAAAGATGATGCTGTGAAAGTGCTGCACTCAATATGCCAGCAAATTTGGAAAACTCAGCAGTGGCCACAGGACTGGAAAAGGTCAGTTTTCATTCCAATCCCAAAGAAAAGCAATGCCAAAGAATGCTCAAACTACCGCACAATTGCACTCATCTCACATGCTAGTAAAGTAATGCTAAAAATTCTCCAAGCCAGGCTTCAGCAATATGTGAACTGTGAACTTCCTGATGTTCAAGCTGGTTTTAGAAAAGGCAGAGGAACCAGAGATCAAATTGCCAACATCCATTGGATCATGGAAAAAGCAAGAGAGTTCCAGAAAAACATCTATTTCTGCTTTATTGACTATGCCAAAGCCTTTGACTGTGTGGATCACAATAAACTGTGGAAAATTCTTCAAGAGATGGGAATACCGGACCGCCTGACCTGCCTCTTGAGAAACCTGTATGCAGGTCAGGAATCAACAGTTAGAACTGGACATGGAACAACAGACTGGTTCCAAATAGGAAAAGGAGTTCATCAAGGCTGTATATTGTCACCCTGCTTATTTAACTTATATGCAGAGAACATCATGAGAAACGCTGGACTGGAAGAAACACAAGCTGGAATCAAGATTGCCGGGAGAAATATCAATAACCTCAGATATGCAGATGACACCACCCTTATGGCAGAAAGTGAAGAGGAACTCAAAAGCCTCTTGATGAAAGTGAAAGAGGAGAGTGAAAAAGTTGGCTTAAAGCTCAACATTCAGAAAACGAAGATCATGGCATCCGGTTCCATCACTTCATGGGAAATAGGTGGGGAAACAGTGGAAACAGTGTCAGACTTTATTTTTGGGGGCTCCAAAATCACTGCAGTTGGTGACTGCAGCCATGAAATTAAAAGACGCTTACTCCTTGGAAGGAAAGTTATGACCAACCTAGATAGCATATTCAAAAGCAGAGACTTTACTTTGCCAACAAAGTTTCTTCTAGTCAAGGCTATGGTTTTTCCAGTGGTCATGTATGGATGTGAGAGTTGGACTGTGAAGAAGGCTGAGAGCCAAAGAATTGATGCTTCTGAGCTGTGGTGTTGGAGAAGACTCTTGAGAGTCCCTTGGACTGCAAGGAGATCCAACCAGTCCATTCGGAAGGAGACCAGTCCTGGGATTTCTTTGGAAGGAATGATGCTGAAGCTGAAACTCCAATATTTTGGCCACCTCATGCGAAGAGTTGACTCATTGGAAAAGACTCTGATGCTGGGAGGGATTGGGGGCAGGAGGAGAAGGGGACGACAGAGGATGAGATGGCTGGATGGCATCACTGACTCGATGGACGTGAGTCTGAGTGAACTCGGGAGTTGGTGATGGACAGGGAGGCCTGGTGTGCTGCGATTCATGGGGTCGCAAAGAGTCAGACATGACTGAGCGGCTGAACTGAACTGAACTGATGCCTTTTCTACAGTTCTGACCACTAATCTTTGCTTATAACATGTTCTCAGTAAATAGCTCAATCATGCGACAAATATCTACAAACATATTGCATGCGTGCGTGCTCAGTCACTAAGTTTCATTTAACTCTGTGACTGTGTGGACTGTAGCCCACCAGGCTCCTCTGTCCATGGGATTTTCCAAGCAAGAATACTGGAGTGGGTTGCCATTTCCTTCTCCAAGGGATCTTCCTGACCCAGGGATGGAACCCACATCTCCTGTATGTCCTTCATTGGCAGGAGGATTCTTTACCACTGGGAAGCTCCACAAATATCTTGATAACTATTAATTCAAAATCTGGTGCTCTGTCATAACCTAGAGGGGTGGGATGGAGTGGAAGGCAAGAGAGAGGTTCAAGAGGGAGGGGACATGTGTCTGCTTATGGCTGACTCATGTTATGTGTGGTAGAAACCATAATATTCTAAAGCAATTATCCTCCAACTACTAATAAATTTTTTAAACCTCATATTTTTAACTTGTCATCAAGCAAAATTATTATTTATGATGTTAACTCATTCAAGCCATAAACCACCTTTAACCAGCCAAAGGGAGCTGGGCGGAGAAAAAGGGATGGGTCAAGGAGACCGCTGACTCTGACATCTTCCTGCAAAGCTATCTGCCCATGAAGTGCAGGTTGGAAACACTCATTCCTGGGAGCTAGAGCTTCAGGCTGGGGTACCGTAGAGTCTCTACCTTCCAGTTAGAGCTATGGGTGAGAAAGAGAAGTGGCAGAGACAGTCAAAGAGAGAAAACCCTCAAGAACAGGGATTCTAGAAACAATGAGAAGTTGAGAAGGCCAGGATAGAACCCAGGAAGCATATGAAAAGAATGCCTCAGCAGAATGCTCTTGGAGAAACTGTATTTACACTCTTGCTCTGTGCCAGTCTGTCTGCTAAACACTTGGCACTCATTTAATCAGTTAATCCTCACGATAAACCGATGAGGTCTGCACTATCATTTCCCCAACTTTATAGATCAGGAAATGAGCATTAAGGAGGTTCCATAATTGGTCCAAAATCACAAATCTGGCAAGTGAGAGCCTGACCCCAGAGTCTGAGTTTGAAGCCAGGGAGCCTGATCTCAGACAGGTTTGTGTCAAGCTGTAAACAACACACAGGACCACCCCTTGGCTGGCCTCCTGGCCACACATACTTGTTTTCATCTGTTTCAAACAGCTCCGGGGACTCTTACCAGGAAGGTAAACTCCAGTCACTCAGGATACAGAAGTGAGCATGCCCATGCCCTCCAGGGCAACGTGGGGAAGAGGAGGAAGGAGAACAGGGTTGGGGTGTATTTTAGAGGCAGCCTAGAATAAGTCATATTCACAGGGCCTTAGAAAGACCTCCTAAGAAGTCTCTGAACATTGGTGGTTTCAACTCCAAATATTTTATAAACTCATATTGAGTGCCCAGCCTTGTGCTTAGTGGCAGTTTGCTCACAATTTTCAAATTACCCCAAAGATTATTGCAGCTCGGATGAAGTATATATGCTATCACAGATGAGCATGATGTGTTGAATGTGTAAAAGAGAGAGACCTGGGGTTGGATGGGCTAATGTTTATAGGAGCCATTTAGAGAACAATGAGGATGCTCTCCTCCTAGCAGCTGGTTCTACTGCCAATCTGTACATTCTCACTGAGAGCAAGCTTGGTGATGAATCAGTGACATGCATTTATATGCCTTTTAAGAGCATGTATTTAGAACCTACTAGGTACCTAATACCATATGCAGATTGCAGGTAAATAAAAGGCATCCTTCTCCTTTCTCCAGTTGTTGATGATACAGCTGAGGAGACATGAAGATTTAGGTTTACAGAACAACATAAACATTTCAGATTCAAAATGACACTAGCCATTTCCAAATGCTGTGATACCTGCAGACAAAGCTTTTGTGGATTATGTAAAGGAACTGGGCAATGGAATATTGGTGTTCCCCTTACTCTCCTTCCAAATCTCCCTTGTGTCTACAAAGCCAGATTAGAAGATATAAATCTGATTAAAGCACTCATCATTTTAGAGTTTTCAGTTCTATGGAACCCAGGATGGGCTAGCTAAAGCCTAAGTGTTCTAGGAACCCTGAGGGATTAAGAAATCAACAAACTTTGTCCTTGAGAACAAGGAGAATATGTTAGGGTTCCCATCACCTGGGGGAATGTCTGGCACTTAACATCACTTAATAAATGTTGGTTAACAAATCAGTGCATAGTGATAGAGGGACATCAGCAGCTTAGTAAAAGCAGTGTGGTGATCAAGTAGAAGATGGGGAAAAGCTAGGTGGCAATTGTCAGGAGCTCCTGATGCCCTGCAAGACCCCTGATTAACATAGATTCAAATTAGGTTGACTGGGCTCTGCCAGAAACCTCAAGCTCCTGCCTTCTTATTGAAACAGGTGTCATCCCAGTCTCAGATTCATCTGGAAAGCAGAAGAATGAGATGTTTGCCCGAAGCCATTTTTAGAAGATGAGAGTCATTCCTGCCTGTCACTGCTGTCTATTCAATTTGAACAAGCAAGACTCAGGAGCGAGCAAACCATTAATGTAAAAACATAAAAATCAATGTGAAATGCAAACCCCTGTGTGATGTTTTGAAAACACCATTTGGATGAGACTCAAAACTGGTTCATATAATCATTATTTTGTCGTCCGCTTTGCTTACTTATCTTACTTTCTACTTGGAGAAAGTACTGAAAAATCTACTACTCCTCAAAGATTTAGAAGGTAAATATGAAAAGGAATTTTGAATATAAAATAAGATTTGACAAGGTATCTTTCCTCCTTTAGATGCAGAAGCAAATTTGCTTTGGTATTTATAGATTTCCTAACCTGTGATTCACGTTCAAAGAGAAAGCAGCAGCCCACCAGGGATTTGCTCACATAAAAAGTGCACTTATTATATTAACTCAATTAGATCCACATTAGAATCTGTTCTCCATGTGGAAAAAACAAGAACAATAGAGTATTAAATCACTGCAATTTCAGGTCCCAAGCAGCATCCTGAGTTTCAGAATGACTCACAGGAATATAACGAACAACCCAAAGCTCTTGGATTAAGACAAAAGTAAGATCTGCATAATTTTTTCAACTTGGTAGGGTAGCAAGATTTTGGATGTGGCCATCGAAATAACAACATAGTGACTAAGATGTGTGTGACATAGAGAACAAGTGGGAAAAACGGCCCACGATTCTTGAATCAGTTGGAAAGAGGTTGTGACACATCAAGTAAAAATGGGGATTTCAAATCATCAACAAATGTTACTGAATTCTTTTTCCTATTACTCATTTTCTTCAGAATTTATTGATAGCATTCGAATAACTATACACACACCGTCAATAGCAAATAATAAATCAATGTGGGGAGCAATGATAACTACTCATCCTTTGCAAAAGTAAGCCATGTATACACGTATATAGGGGCTTCCCTCATAGCTCAGTTGGTAAAGAATCCTCCTACAATGCAGAAAATGCAGGTTCAATCCTGCCACTGGGAGAATTCCCTGGGGAAGAGCATGGTAACCCACTCCAGTATACTTGCCTGGAGAATCCCATGGACAGAGGAGCCTGCTGCTAAGTCACTTCAGTCATGTCCAACTCTGTGTGACCCCATAGACGGCAGCCCACCAGGCTCCCCCGTCCCTGGGATTGTCCAGGCAAGAACACTGGAGTGGGTTGCCATTTCTTTGTCCAATGCATGAAAGTGAAAAGTGAAAGTGAAGTCGCTCAGTCGTGTCCGACTCTTCGCGACCCCATGGACTGCAGCCCACCAGGCTCTTCCGTCCATGGGATTTTCCAGGCAAGATTACTGGAGTGGGGTGCCATCACCTTCATAATTCACAAGGTCACAAAGAGTTGGACATGACTGAAGCAACTGAGCACACACACACGCATTCACATACGTACACCTGCTCTCTGCTCTACTCCTGTGTCTCCTGCATTTTAGGTGAATTCTTTACTGCTGAGCCACCGGAAGACCTGCACATGTATATATTTGTATGTATATTCATACACATATATGTATATATTACAATATATCACATTAATGTTGTATACATAATATATAAACACATATATGTGTGCATTTTTCTTATCGTCCCCTCTTCTGAATATACTATAGGGATAAATTGTCCTGGAGAGTCTCAGTACTTTGAAAAGATATACATACAGTGCCTCTGTTATCATTTCATTCAAGTTTTGTTGTCCTCTTCCCATAAGAAACTTCTGGAGGAATTGGATATGCAACCCCCAAATACCAAGAAACTGCTAATCATAAATAAATGGCCACAATGAAAGCACTCTGCTGTTGAACTCTGACTCTCTTGCTATCTTAAATGAAAACAAGAGAGTTGCATTAATGTGTTGGCGTTGCATTAATGTGTTGGCTTTGCATTTTCTTCACAAATTATAAAACTCTCTTTTCTTGACAGCAGATCTGAAACTTCTGCATGCCTAGTATCTAAATCAGTTTTCAGATTGCAATGAGTATAGACAAGCTCTGAGGCAGTTCTGTCCAGGTTAGAGTATACAAAAATAGTATTTTAGAGGGGTAAAACCTATAGGGTAAAGGACATCTTGGGGTATAAACTAGACATAGACAGGTAGACTTCTCAGGCAATCCTTGCAAAAATGAATCCAGCCTAATTTACTTTAGAAGGTAATTTTTAAGACTCCACAGGAGCAAAGTGTCAGACTCAGTTTTCCCACTGTTTTCTTGCCTGCCAATGTAAGAAAATGGAAATTTCTATGTGTTTCTCCTCTAGCTTTCCAGAGAGGCTATAGACCATACAATCACAGGGACTCTAGAGTCAGACTGCTGGTCTTAGAATCCCAGCTTCATCCCTTAGTAGCTCTGGGACCTTGGAAAGTCACTTAACGTCTCTATGCCTCGGTTTCTACATCTGTACAGTGGGACACAAACATCCTGTCTTCTTCATGGATGTTATGAGTTGAATTGGGTCCTTTCAAAATTCATATGATAAAGTCCTAGCCGCCCCCACAAGTATGTGACTTTATTTGGAAATGGGGTCACTGCAGAAGCAATTAGTTAAGATAATGTCACACTGGAGGAGAGTCAGCCCCTAATCCAATATGACGAATGTCCTTATGGAAAGAACACCATGTGAAAAGAAAGATATACAGAGGGGGGATGCTGGAAGGAGACAGAGGGAAAGAAGACAGCCATGCGTGAACCAAGGAGCGAGACCTGGAACAGAGCCTCCCTCGCAGTCTTAGAAGGGACAAACCTTGCTGACACTTTAATTGAGGACTTCTAGCCTCCAGAACTGTGAGATAATAAATGTTTGTCATCTTAACCACTTTGGTTGTGGTATTTTGTTACAGCATGTGTACATGCTAAGTCACAACCTCTAGCAAAAGGATACAATGGGATATCCTTTAGGACTCAGTGAGTTGCTACTTACAAAACTTCCAGTGATTTCTGGCTCTAGATAAGAAGCATAGATTTGAAAGCTGTTGTTGTTACTGATGCTGTCATTGTCAGCACACTAGAATGCTGGCAAGCGGAGTAACAAGGTACTCAATTGGATCTTCCAAGTACAAACCCCACATTTAGGCCCAAAGTAGTTTCAGAATGTTTTTTGATGCTCTTTTAATCAGAGAACCTCCTTGATCTAGCCCTTCTCACAGCTTTGTGGTTCATTTAGTTTATTTAAAAAATCAATTCATGTTTACTAAAGAAAACCTTAATTTCAAGAAAGACTAAAAACATAAAAATAATCTCTTCTAATTGCTCACCTCTTAGAGGCAACTAAAAAACCTATTGAAAAGCAGAGACATCACTTTACTGACAAAGGTCCATATAGTCAAAACTCTGGTTTTTCCAGGAGTCATGTACAGATGTGAGAGTTAGACCATAAAGAAGGCTGAACACCAAAGAACTGAGGCTTTCAAACTGTGGTGCTAGAGAAGATTCTTGAGCCTCCCTTGGACAGAAAGGAGACCAAACCAGTCAGTCTTAAAGGAAATCAAACCCGAATGAATATACATTGGAAGGGCTGATGCTGAAGCTGAAGCTCCAATACTTTGGCCACCTGATGCAAAGAGCCAACTCATTGGAAAAGACCTTGCTGTTGGGAATAATTGAGAGCAGGAGGAGAAGGGAGCAACAGAAAGTGAGATGCTCAGATGGCATTACCTACTCAATGTACATGAGTTTGCGCAAACTCCAGGAGGTAGTGAAGGGCAGGGAAGCCTGGCATGCTGCAGTCCACAGGGTTGCCAAGAATCAGACACGACTTAGTGACCGAACAACAAGGGAGGGAACTAATTTTGCCATACTTCTTTCCAGCTTTTTTTGATGCTATTTTTATACAATCAGCTTTATTCTCTACATTCATGCACCATGGTGCCCTGTTCTGGGTCAGCATTATAAGTATTTCTCATGCCATTCATAAGAATAACTTTTAATACCCACATAACAGCCCATCTTATATGCAGTTTATTTTTAGCTTCCTTGTATTGTTGTTCATTTGTCAAGTGTTTTTAACTTCCAAACTACTTTGGTTTTGTGCCTGAGGTTAATGTCTTGAAAATCAATTTTTTGCTCACTTCTCACACTCTTCCCATTAATGCCTCTCTCCCCTTCTCACCCTGCTTCTCCTAATCTCAGCTTTATGAATTGACATTTATAAGGTCTTTCCATTAATACCACTTTTGCACTTAAAAAGAGTTTTCTCACATTCTTCATCTTGTTTGGCATCCACAGACATCCTCAGGGACAAGCAGGGGAAATAGAAACTAAAATTCAAAGAAGTGATTTGTCCAAGGTCACTTCACCCAGAAGACTCTTCATTCAGTGTTTACTTGACACTGCTCTGTATGATGGTTCTTTTGGACACCTGTTTTAAAATGGTGCACAAAACACACCTAGGTTTAGAAAAACAGCTTTTCACCATTCATTCATATTAAATGGCTCATGCATCTCTCAGCAATGCACTCACTTACAGGTTCTTCCAAGAGTTTTAAAAACAGTGAAAAACAAAATAATTGGCACAGATGAAAGTTAACAGAGGCCTTCAGTTCAGTTCAGTTCAGTTGCTCAGTCGTGTCTGATTCTTTGAGACCCCATGAATCGCAGAATGCCAGGCCTCCCTGTCCATCATCAACTCCCAGAGTTCACTCAGACTCATGTCCATCGAGTCAGTGATGCCATCCAGCCATCTCATCCTCTGTCGTCCCCTTCTCCTCCTGCCCCCAATCCCTCCCAGCATCAGATTCTTTTCCAATGAGTCAACTCTTCGAATGAGGTGGCCAAAGTACTGGAGTTTCAGCTTTAGCATCATTCCTTCCAAAGAATACCCAGGGCTGATCTCCTTCAGAATGGACTGGTTGGATCTCCTTCCTTCCAAGGGACTCTCAAGAGTCTTCTCCAACACCACAGTTCAAAAGCATCAATTCTTCGGCACTCAGCTTTCTTCACAGTCCAACTCTCACATCCATACATGACCACTGGAAAAACCATAGCCTTGACTAGATGGACCTTTGTTGGCAAGGTAATGTAATGTCTCTGCTTTTCAATATGCTACCTAGGTTGGTCATAACTTTCCTTCCAAGGAGTAAGCATCTTTTAATTTCATGGCTGCAGTCAACATCTGCAGTGATGGAGCCCAAAAAAATAAAGTCTGACACTGTTTCCACTGTTTCCCCATCTATTTTCCATGAAGTGATAGGACCAGATGCCATAATCTTAGTTTTCTGAATGTTGAGCTTTAAGCCAACTTTTTCACTCCCCACTTTCACTTTCATCAAGAGGCTTTTGAGTTCCTCTTCACTTTCTGCCATAAGGGTGGTGTCATCTGCATATCTGAGGTTATTGATATTTCTCCCGGCAATCTTGATTCCAGCTAGTGCTTCTTCCAGACCAGCGTTTCTCATGATGTACCCTGCATAGAAGTTAAATAAGCAGGGTGACAATATACAGCCCTGATGTACTCCTTTTCCTATTTGGAACCAGTCTGTTGTTCCATGTCCAGTTCTAACTGTTGCTTCCTGACCTGCATATAGGTTTCTCAAGAGGCAGGTCAGGTGGTCTGATATTCCCATCTCTTTCAGAATTTTCCACAGTTTATTGTGATCCACACAGTCAAAGGCTTTGGCATAGTCAATAAAGCAGAAATAGATATTTTTCTGGAACTCTCTTGCTTTTTCGATGATCCAGCAAATGTTGGCAATTTGATCTCTGGTTCCTCTGCCTTTTCTAAAACCAGCTTGAATATCTGGAAGTTCACAGTTCACGTATTGCTGAAGCCTAGCTTGGAGAATTTTGAGCATTACTTTACTAGCGTGTGAGATGAGTACAAGTGTGCGGTAGTTTGAGCATTCTTTGGCATTGCTTTTCTTTGGGACTGGAATGAAAACTGACCTTTTCCAATCCTGTGGCCACTGCTGAGTTTTCCAAATTTGCTGGCATATTGAGTGCAGCACTTTCATAGCATCATCTTCAGGATTTGAAATAGCTCAACTGGAAGCGGCTTCAGTCACGTCCAGTTCTTTGGGACCCTATGGACTCTAGCCTGCCAGGCTCCTCTGTCCATGGGATTCTCCAGGCAAGAATATTGGAGTGGGTTGCCGTGCCCTCCTCAAGGGGATCTCCCTGACTCAGGAATCGAACCTGAGTCTCTTAAGTCTCCTGCATTGGCAGGTGGGTTCTTTACCACTAGCCCCAATTGGGAAGCCCAACAAAGGACTCAAAAAGGGCATAAAATAGTTTACATGTGGTCTTTCAAACCTTGTCAGCAAGTGTTATATTGGTCTCAACATATAATTCCCCAACCTGCTTTGAACTGATCGCCACCGTTTTTAAAACAAGCAAATATTAATTTATTAGTGAGTACTGAGGACTGTCTCCTGTGACCTCCAAATATTAAGTTCTTTCCCTGAAGGGAAATATTATCCCTCGTAATCACCCCTTTAGCTCTCTTTCCAGGTTTAAAGAGCAGATTTGTTCAATAATGAGGTCAGAGTTCCCCACTTTATGCAAGTCATCTGGGGACCAGGGCTTCCTGAGGAATGTGAAGATAACAGATCACCTGGGACTTCTTCCTTTCCCAGATGGTCTCTCCAAGACAATACCATCCCTGAATCTTCCTTTTGTCAAATTGAAAAATGAAACATCTTACTCTTTGTATAATTGAAAATTAAACCTTTGCAGCTTCACTTTGATTTTATCAGTTTTTCAGGACAACATTTTCAAAGCCACAGAGTATTTCAATAACTGTAATAATGCTAATATTTTCTGTTAATAATAGCAAACACATGCATGGTATTTGTCATGTACACTTTGCTGAGCAGTTTTCATTAGTTTGTTTAATCTTACAACATCCTATAAGATAGATCCAATTATTGTCCCATTTTACAGATTGGCAAACCAGGGCACAGGGTTATTTGCCTTGCCCTAAATTACACATACAGTGAGAGCCTGATGGGGAATTTGGAAAGGACAGTATGGCCCCAGTTTGTGCTCTTACTCTGCATTATGAAGACCTCTCAAGGACTTCAAACACATATTTAATTTTCACATGGTATAAAATACAGCTTTGCTGGTGGCTCAGACTATAAAGAATCTGCCCTCATTGGGGGAAATCAGGTTGGGGAGATCCCCTGGAGAAAGGAATGGCACCCCAAGCCAGTAGTCTTGCCTGGAGAATTCCATGGACAGAGGAGCCTGGGGAGCTACATACAGTCCATGGGGTTGCAAAGAGTCGGACATGACTGAGTGACTAACACACACACATATAAAGTTTATTATTACCTCCACTTTACAGATGAGGAAAACAAAGTTCACTGGGGTTAAGCATCTTGTCCAGATCCCACATTGATAAGCTCAGAGAGAAACAGATTTGCCTTCCTATTTCTCTGGTATGTGCAGAGAATGACCTGAATACTGATCATAGGATCTTCCTAGAAATAAAGTGTCACAGTGAATAAATAAAGTTTAAATAAAGCTGCTCCTGCAGTCCACTCTGTGCTGCTGCATTTCTCCTTAGGAAAATAGCTTTTAGCATCAGCACACAAAGCTAAATATGTCACCATGGAGCTGAAAAGCAAGGGAAATTGATGACCACCTGCAAACAGACACCAGAGAGAAATACTCTAGGGATGGGCTATTATTTTCACATTAGGTAGAAAAACAGAGGTGGGGAGGCAACATCCCAAGAGATTCTTTGTCCTTGACCTTAGGCAGGAAGTAAAATTCACTCTAAACACTTATTAAACAGTATTCCTCAAAATGGATTATATGAGGATCTTTTTTACTTTTATCTAGTTTGTTTCACTTTTTCTATTTCATATTCAGTGCTCCTATTTCATTTATATTTTCCAATTTCATCTCTTTTTTTAAAATGTTCTTTCTCACACATTTATCAAGTGTAGAAGGAAAGCTTTTGTACACATATATGTAAGTAATATGTATAATATATATATTTTAGAAAACATCACTTCTTGCCTAAAACTTTATGATATTTTGATTCTCTGACTCTATGTGACCCCATGGACTGCAGCATACCAGGCCTCCCTATCCATCACCAACTCCCAGAGTTTACTCAAACTCGTGTCCATTGAGTTAGTAAAATCACCCAACCACCTCATCCTCTGTTGTCCCCTTCTCCTCCCGCCTTCAATCTTTCCCAGCATCAGGGTCTTTTTAAATGAATCAGTTCTTCGCATCAGGTGGCCAAAGTATTGGAGTTTCAGCTTCAACATCAGTCCTTCCAATGAATATTCAGGACTGATTTCCTTTAGGATGGACTGGTTGGATCTCCTTGCAATCCAAGATATGGAAAATAATTTCAAAAATAGTATATGTATAACAGAATCACACACAAAAAAAAGAATTCTACTTTTTGAAACTGAGTAATGTTTATCTTTTTGCCAGTTTTTCTAAGTGTCCTACGGGCATCTAATAACATATGAGATGTGAAATTTTAAATATATTTGTGTAGGATATAAGATTAATATAAATTAATTAAACATAAATCTATCATATCTTTTTTTAAAGTATTCTTCAAAGAGGCCCAGACTTATATGGTTTTTTCAACAAGAATATTGCCCTTGTGGAAAACCGTTTTTTGGGGGGCTTGCACCCCACTCCAGTACTCTTGCCTGGTAAATCCCATGAATGTAGGAGCCTGGTGGGCTGCAGTCCCTGGGGTCGCTAAGAGTCGGACACGACTGAGCGACTTCACTTTCACTTTCAAATCATTTTGAGCTTGGCTATTAGTGAAATGGGGAGCTTCACTGGGGAGGTAGTGAGACCACCAAAGGAAATGAGAGCCATGAATTGAGGCGCAATGAAAGCATGGAGGCGCTGGTAAAGGAAAATGGTATTTGTGAAGTTGTGGGGCTGGGGAAAGAGGTGCAGATGAAGAGAACAAGAGGGAGGGCAACTCCTGAGCTTGGTAGCGGGAAAATGAGATTCTTAAGCACAGAGGAAATTTTTTTTTAAATACAACTTTACAAAATGGGGTTACAGATCATTTTTCAATTAATATCAGGAAAGGTTTTATGTGGCAGCAACTTCTCAGTCACAGCTGGAATCACATTTTTCAGAAGTACAGTGCCTTAGGTTGTTGCATTGCACCCTAGGGGGTGTTGTTGAAGATAACATGCTAGATTTCTTTATGAGCTCACTGGCACTGCAGGTACCTGGGCATGCAGTGTGGGACCATCCGTTCTAATAGGACAAGCAGGTAATTATGAATCCAATCCTGCAATTTCCTTTCTGTAAGTTTTCCTCCCAAGGTGTCCCAGTAAGTCGTACTTCCCATTCCAAGGACCCAGGAACCATCCCTAGCCAGAAATATTGACCCTTCAACACTTCACAACTGAGTCATGTCCCATTCCTCTCACTGGTTATGTGCTCCCATTCCAGTGTTCTGTCATGGGGTCCATCTGGGGCTACTCATTGGACACAGATAGAATGAAAGATAATGCTATACAAGACTTTAAGGTGGACGTACATCCTTGGGTTCCTGTAAAGAAGCAGCAGAATAACAAGCAGAGCATCTTCCATTGTGCACAGATTACTCTCCAAATTATCTGGAACCTGATATAAAGTCTTAATTGGTTGTAGAGATCTTTGTTTCTATTTCAGCTGACCCATTGTTTCCACTCTTACGGGGTCTGGTCAGCTTCTTGACAGATGTAATTGAATGATAACCACAGAATGAGAAAGCCAGAAATCTGATTTGAGTTCCCTGAAGAATGCATCGGCCACGTAAGTTGCAAGGTTTAAGTTTTTGATTTTTAGAAACACAGTGAGTCCAGGGGCACAAGCCAGAAAGCCGAGTCTCATGGAATTATAGCACTTGAAGCAGCTGAGGTCCTTTTATGTCCACCCTTAATTTTGAACTTGACCTTCAAAGCAGCCAAGGAGATAGTTCCATCCATTTCACAAACTTTATCCTCTTCTCTGGGGAAATTCTTCTTTATGTAAAATCTAAAATGCCAACTCTCTCCCTTTCCCTCCTCATCTCATTCTTCTTATCCCTTCTCCTGTTTCTTATGTTTTCTTTTTAATTTTGTTTTTCTTAACCTGACCATATCCAACATCTTGATACTCTTCAATATTTAGATCAACCGCTCCTTAATAATTTGATATTATTCTCTATATACACTACAGAAGATTAATATGTATTCATTTCTTCATTTTTGGCCCCATCCTGGATTCTGCAAATTTCAAAAACAACTTCATGCTATTGACCCTTATTTAAACCACAACTGTTTTCTATTATTCTCTCATTTCATAGCTTGTAGTCTGGGA
This sequence comes from Bos indicus x Bos taurus, assembly GCF_003369695.1. Lineage (NCBI taxonomy): Eukaryota > Metazoa > Chordata > Mammalia > Artiodactyla > Bovidae > Bos > Bos indicus x Bos taurus. The sequence continues at coordinate 96,169,227 of NC_040076.1, read as the reverse complement.
AGTTGCATTAGACATTGTTTCCAGTTTCAATTAAACTTTTTTCTGATTTCTTTATGGTCACCTATTCCAAATGGTGAGGAACCTAGTTGGTTTATTCTGGCATTAACAAACTTAGGATGTCACTTTCAATTTGCTTATTTAAGTACTTATGTTTTTAAAAGATGCTAGAACCAATAGTTTCTCCAAGGATAGGCATGTGTCCCTTGAAGCTTAATATAGGCCCCAATACTATTATTTTTGCAGGAAACAGCATGTGAAGTGTCACAATAAAGGTGAAATAAAATTTTTAAAGCAAGCTGCTGCTGCTGCTGCTAAGTCGCTTCAGTTGTGTCAGACTCTGTGCGATCCCACAGACAGCAGCCCACCAGGCTCCCCCGTCCCTGGTATTCTCCAGGCAAGAACACTGGAGTGGGTTGCCATTTCCTTCTCCAATACATGAAAGTGAAAAGTGAAGTTGCTCAGTTATGTCCTACTGTTTGAGACCCCATGGACTGCAGCCTACCAGGCTCCTCCATCCATGGGAGTTTCTAGGCAAGAGTACTGGAGTGGGGTGTCATTGCCTTCTCCTAAAGCAAGCTAAAGAACCATAAAGCAAGGAAGAACTGTGTTGCAGATAAGTTAACACATGAATCGTGTTTTAAGGAACATGTAGGGAAAGGTATGAATGGTCTATCAGAATTTACTGTGAATGTCAGCTGTCATCGCATTATATTCTAATAGTTGACCTTCGAAAAAGAACAATTGTACAGAAAAAAAAACCAAGAGATAAGAGCATTATCCTCTCAACTGCTTATGTGTTTCATCAGTGCTAATAGCTACTAATAATATGTCATGTATTTGACAATTGCTAAGAGGGTAGATCTTAAAAGTTCTTATCACAAGAAAAAAAGTATAACTATATGAGGTGATGGATGATAACTAAACTTATGGTGGTAATCATTTTGCAATATATATCCATATCAAATCATCACATTGCACACTTAAAACTAATATATGTCACTTATATCTCAATAAAACTGAAAAAATCGCTAACATTTATTGAGAACTTCCTACATGCTATGCATTGTGCTAACTGCTTTACATTCACGAACTCAGTGATTACAATAAACTTAGGTCCTAGGCATTTTATCCCCTTTTTACGAGTAAGATAACATCTTCATCAAGGTCACACAGTTAATAAGTGGTCAGGCCTGGATTCAGCCTCAGGTACGCTTGACTCCAAAGCACATTCATTTCACCACCAGGCTTTTAACTCCTATGATTTATGGCCAGTGAAATCTTTAGGAAACAAATATCAACCTACTTCAAAGAGGCCTTTCCCAAAGAAAACAAACCTAAGCTAAGCAGCTATCCTGTGCATCCCAACAGTTCAATGGGCATCCTGCCTCTTGCCTACCTAGGTGTCAGCCTAGTGAAGCCTGCCATAAGCCCAGCATGTAGACTCACATCACACGTTCATTTCCCACCAGCCCAGCCTGCCCGTTAGTCATCAAAGGCACAGACTTCTTAACCTGTTTCATTGTCACTTGCCTGGAGTCCCACTCACAACCTGCAGTGTTCAGGCCACCTGAGATTTCTACCTGCTGGGCCCCAGGAAATTCCTCCCAACATTGATGACAGTGCCTCAGGGAAGGGGATTCATGGTTGCTGAGCTCTGTCTATGCACCAATAAACTTTCTAGACAGATTGTCTAGGTAATATAACATATTAACAGTTTAATAGCTTGGTGGGTTATAGTCCATGGGGTCGCAAAGAATCAGACTATGGCTGAGTGCGCACACACACATACAAAGCACAAAAAGAGGGCTTCCCTGGTGGCTCAGTGGTAAAGAATCCGCCTGCCAAGCAGGAGACTCGGGTTATATCACTGGGTCAGGAAGATCCCCTGGAGAAGGAAAAGGCAACCCACTCCAGTAAGCTAGCCTGGAAAATCCCATGGACAGAGGAGCATGCCGGGATACAGTCCAATGGGGTCGCAAAGAGTCAGACACAGACTTAGCAACAAAAGCCCGGAAAAGCACAGGCTTCAGAGTCAGATGTGGGTTTAGATCTAGGCTTTGCTGCTTTCTAACTGTAAGACCTTGAATAAGTTAACTAATCTGAATCTCAACTGTAAAACGAGGATAATGGGGTTGTTTGAGGAACAAATGAAATGATATTTAAAAAAAAGCCCTTAACATTTGCCCAGCCCAGAATAGGTACTCAGTAACTGCTGAAAATGCAGGATTGAAAAATCAGCTAAAACTGAGATTTAAAAGACTTTTACTACAACACCAAGAGTGAATTGTTATGTAAACTATGGACTCTCCTTGATAAGGATGTGTCAGTGCAGGCTCAGCAACTGTAACTAATGGACCACTCTGGTGGGGATGTTGATCTTGGGGGAGGCTAGGGATGTGTGGGGGTAGGGGATATATGGGGAATCTCTGTACCTTCTGCTCCATTTTGCTGTCGACTTAAAACTGCTGTAAAAAAAACAAAGTCTTAACTGCAACCAAAAAGTCTTTCAGACCCCAAATCTCCTACCTGCAAAGATCTCAATTATACCTATTTTGGTTTTTGGTCAGTCTGGTGGCTCAGATGGTAAAGAATCTGCCTGCAGTGCAGGAGACACAGGTTCAATCCCTGGGTTGGGAAGATCCCCTGGAGAAGGAAATGGCAACCCGTTCCAGTATTCTTGCGTGGAAAAATCCCATGGACAGAGGAGCCTGGGGGCTACAGTCCATGGGGTCACAAAGAGTTGGACTCGATGGAGCGACTAACACTAGAGAACATTATAAATTGTATAAATAAAGTTTAGTTTGTAGTTTGTGTCTCTATATAGGAAAACTGTATTGAACCTTCACTATTTCTTTTTTACAGATGTTAGATACTCTCCCCGACTTAAAAATATGTGTATTTTCATGTAACACATCACATATTGTTTTCTGCTGGCCGATGGAAGACAAGAGTGGTTACCCAACCTGGGGAGGGTGTGGCATACACATCAGGACTTTAAAAAAATCTCCATTGATTCTAATAATTAGCAGCCAAGATTGAGAACCGCTGGTACAGGGAGGGCTTGGTGATAGCTCTGGTACTTGCCTCCTGAAAGGCCTGAGTAAGTCACAGCATTTCTCTGAGGCTTCGTTCTTTTATCTGTAAGTTGGGATAAAAGTAACTACCTGCAGGGTTGCTGCAAATTCCGTATGTGTCAAATATCAGTTAAACAGCAATTTCAATATATAATAGCTATTTTTAGCAGTTTCATTGAAGGATTCCAAATCATTTTATTTGATGTCACCTGTTTTAAATGTACAATCTGATGAGTTTAAACAAGTATATACAGCCTTGTAACCACTCCTGAATCATGACTTAGGTAGTCCTTGCTTTCCACAGTAATATGGAACTAAAAAATGACGGTGCAAAGTAATCTTAATAAAAAAATGGGGAAGCTTTTGATTATCCCACAACCTTCAAAAATGTTTGCAAAATATTAAAAAAAAAAACTATCTTGCTATCAGTTATAAATGAATAGAGAAATTAAAAAAACAGTAAAAGAAATGTTTTGTACTCTGTAATTTTAAATATCTGAGAAATTGAGAACTAAGGTATTTATTTACTCTTAAAAAGCTTATCAAGAGTAGTTTGAACAGCACTTGCCCTTTTCTTGTTGTGTAGTTTAATGTACAGAGTGAGCATCTTTTCTACACCTTGGCAGATTGTTGTACTCCTTTCTAAGTCTGGATCAGCTTCCACTGTTGAATCTTCCCCAGTTTCAATGTCACACACCTCATGAACCATCTCTCTGAGAGTGACGGGGTTAATGTTGGTTTTTCCTCATTTATGTACACAATAAGTTCACCTTCACTGAGTTTCTCCACTGTTTATCTAGAATCTCTTGAATGATGGACATGTCAGCATTCCCATGTTTGGCTATTTCTTTTATAACTTGATTTTCATTTGATTTGAATTTCATTTCCAACATTATCATTTTTCATTTATTTGCTGCACTTCATCTTTGTTGGCCAGTTCCTTCTCACCATCATCCGCCTTTGTAAATGTCACGTGGGTTATCACTGGGAGACAAGGCAGGAACACAAAGGTGCCTATGAACTGGAGAACAGATAGCCAGTGACCAACAGTCAACAGACTGAAAGAAGTGATGTGGTCCATCACTGATCAAGATGCATTCCTGCTTCTCACATCGTGGTCTGTGGACTGAGGAGCTAGCTGCGAAGTTTTTAACTTAAGCACTTACAGTTCAGATACTGTAGTAACTGAGATTTGAACTCTGTTGGTGGAGTTGTTCAGTTGCTCAGTGGTGTCCAACTCTTTTGTGACCCCATGGACTGTAGCCTGCCAGGCTCCTCTGTCCTTGCTATTTCCCAGTCAAGAATACTGGAGTGGGTTGCTGTTTCCTTCTCCAGAGGATTTTCCCAACCCAGGGATCAAAACTGCATCTCCTGCTTTGGCAGGTATATTCTTTACCACTGAGCCACCAGGGAAGCTAATGGAGTCTGGTGTTTTTTAACTAAATGGTAATCACTGAAAGCACACACACCGAGGACTGCCTGTATTGAACACTTCCAACCCCCCCAGATAGCTCCCTGATACCTATTTGTAGTTCATGCTCACCCCAACCCCCAGGTCCCGGCAAACACTGATCTGCTCTCTGTCACTGTAGTTTTGCCTCTTCTAGAATTTCACATAAATAAAATCAAACCATTTGAAGTTTATCATGTCTGGCTCCTTTCATTTAGCATGATGCTTTTGAAATTCACTTATGTTGCTACATGTATATGATGGCTATTTTTCTTTCTTTTCTCTTCGACTACTAAACCAATCTTTCACGTTAAGTGACTATACAATGAAACAAAATAAATAGATGAATAAACCTGCTTTGATTTCACAGCCTCCCCCATCTCCCTCCTCTTTGTAACCAACTTTTTTGAAACAGTCATTCCCTTATGTGTTCTACTTCACCCCTTCCTCAACCCACATGGGAATTCCAGCCCTGCCAAACCTATAAAACTGCCTATAAAACTAACCCTAACCCTAACCCTAAACCCTAGCCCTAACCCCTCTTTAGAAGGCCACAGCTTTCTTTCTGCTGCTCTTCACTGTTGGGGGCCAGAGTGAGGCACTCCGCCGGTGGCAAAGGTCATGAGGAAGGAGGCTCGACATACGAAAACGCGGAATCGAGCCTCAGGAGTCCCCCTGGAAATCCTCGAGCATCTACCCCCATAACCAGAGCCTGCCTGCTTTACTACTTTGTGCTCCCACCTACACCTCTGACTTTACGGGGGGCTGTCCCCCACCACATCTTTTGGAGAAGGAGTTAACCTAGAGCTCCAGTTAATAAAAACTCCTGGGCGTGACAAGAGTGTTTTAACCTACAAACTCCTCTGAAGGTTCTCTGGCCTGCCTGACAGGCTTGTCTGGCCACATGTGATTGCTCACAGCCTCCCAACCATGAGAGGCATGAGATGCTTTAAACCTTCTAAAAACAGGTTCCTTAGAAAAGTTAGAAAACTATTAGTATAAGTATAATGGGCTGATTAGAAATTGTATTGGTGAAGGGTTTTTCATTTGTTGAGCCAATGTTTGTTGCTAAGTCTCCACATCCCCTGCCCTTACACACATTAATGAATATATAGAAGAAATAAGTATTAACCTTTGATATTAATCATGTTATACCTTAGGCTAAGTAAATTCTTTCCTTAACTAAAACCCACTACACCCTCACCCTATAGGAATGTAACTTTATTTGGGTGGTGTCTGTTTTAAGAATAATCAGCCCTGGAGAAATAAGTGTTGACTGACCACTGTCACAAGGAGAGGGTCATAAATTGTCAGCAGGCCCCCCTGGCCAGAAGATGATGTAACACCCCTAAGACCTCTGTATACATTTGTATGTCCCCACGTGACTTTTGTATAACATCTCAGTGTATAAAAACAGACTCTGGAAAATAAAGAATTGGGATCAGTTCTTCGAAAGACTGGTCTCCCCATGTCTCTCTCTCTCTCATTCTGACTGAGTCTCCATCTGGAGCATGGAACCCACCATGCTTACTAATTATGTCTGGGCTTCTAAGATCCGGCCGGGGAGGCCTCAGTGTCTCCTCTCCTTCGGGAGAACGGAAGGACGCCTGTGGCCTACGTAAGTGGTGCAAGCTTCTTGTCTTAAAGTTTTATTGGTCTCCCGCGTAAACCAAGCTACTCAGCCTCTTTTCTCCACTGAATTTTCCTACTGAGCTATCCTCATTCTATTACTCTTTATATCTTTGATGAATATTTAAATAGTCGCCTAAGCCGTCTCCCCTTCGAATACCCTGGATCAGCTGGGGCTGGACCCCAGCACTTCACCTTCATCCTTCTTATCTTTTTAGCCACACTTAATACTGTAATGCACTCCTCCTTCAAAATCTCCTGATTCTATTCTTCCCTCTCTGACTCAGCCTTCTCAGTTGACTTCCTCCAGCATGAGCTCCTAAGGTGTAGTCCTGGGACCTCTGTTGTTCTTCACTTGCATCCCCTCCCTAGATAATCTCAACTGTCCCCATTGTTTGCTCTAGCTCCAATCTCTTTCCTAAATTTCAGACAAATATATGCTACTAATAAACATCTGAATCTGAATGTCCCATAGATACCTTCGAATCATATATTCAAAATTAAATTCATCATTTCAATGCCTCCTCCTTCTCCTGCCCTTCTCTCCAAAACATTATTCCTCCATCTGTGTTCCCAATTTAAGTGAATGGTTTCAGTATCAACCATTTATCCAAACCAGAAAGCCAGCTTCCTCCCTCTCCCATACTCCCCGCCCCCCACATCCAATAGAACACCAAGACCAGTCAACGCCAGCTCCCAGCCTGTATGCTTCTCTCCATTCCCACTCCCATACTATGTTTCAGCCACCATTACATCTCCCCACCATCACTTTGATGCCTTGTAATGTTTCGATCACTGTGTGATTTTTCTAAAACACAATCTGATCTTCTATCTTCCTGTTTAAAACTATTCAATGTGTCTCCATCCCAAGCTCCTAAGGAAAAAAGAAAACTTTCGATACCCCCGGTCCCAGCTCACCACCCAGACTTTACAAATAATCAATATAATTTGTGTCATCACTTGGGGGAGATCATCTGACCCTTTGTCCCTTGTTTCTAAACAGTAGAAACTAGGAACATAATGAAGTGACAGGTTCTTGGCCGTTGGCTAGGTCTTGGCAGAGGGCTGAGTTGCAGTTTGTTCTCTGCTTAGGATGGCAGGGTGGGGCCCCCAGCCAAGAGGCAGAGGAGCTGGGGCAGGCAGTGACACACCTTCCAAGGGAAGAGAAAGACAAGGGGAAGAGGAGAGGAACTCAGAGGCTACGTGTGGAAGTGTGGGTCTCCAGTGAACAGACAGCCTTCCGTGCTCCTTTCTGTTCCCCCCGAGAATCCTGCATCCTAGTAGATCAGAATGTTCCTAGTGAGGACAGAAGCATCCCTGAAACTCAGAATTCTTCTCATCACAGTTCAGAACATATTGTTAATCAGCCAGTTTGGGTTTGGGCGAGGACTAAGAGAGCCTATGAGTTAGATGCCTGTTCCTTCCTAGTGGCCTGGATCCAAAGAAGCATAGGACATCTGAACTTGAGCTGGGACCATGGGGTTCAGTTTACCATTGGGTGTTTGTGGTTACTGTTTTTTTTCTCAGAATTCCTTTTTATACCACACCTCACACCCCAATTCCTTTCCCCTGAACAGAGTTATCTCTTTGTGGAAGAGGATCTATTACCAGCAGGATCTTCGCAGAAATAGCAAACCCATCTTTCTACTGTTGAGTTAACCAGGAGGCTGAATCAACACATTCTGGCCTCCTGCAAGTCAAGGGCATAAAAAAAATGTTTTTAAAGAATTTGGTTACTATTTCCAAAAAAATGTCAACAGTCATTTGTAGGAAAAATGAGACCTTTATTGCACTTCTTAAATTTGCTTTATTGTTTCATAGTGTTTTCATTTTAAATTGTCTGTGAAGGCACACCAGAGAGGTTAGTCCAGCCAGTCCTGCTGCGTGATGTCTTCTCAGAGCCTAACCCACCTCTGAGAGGCCCTCGAAGGAGTCAGAGCAAGAAATGGTGCTTCTGAGCAAAGGTGGATTCCCTCTCATTAACTCAGAGACAGGGCTGGAACCATCAGGAGGCCCCTAGAGGTCATCTGACATCCCTCCCCTCATTTAGCGTTAAGGAAAGGGAGGGGCAGTGAGATTGGGTGCCTTGCCCAAGGCAGGTGATTGTCCAAGGTCAGATGGCCTCCCTGAGATCAGGTGACTTGCTTAGCATCACACAGTTAAGCTGATATCAAAGCCAAGACTGAAAACTTGGTCTTGAAAATACTCCAGGGTAGTATTTTCCGACAGTATCACAGGTGGCTCAATAGTAGTCCATGGCCCCTTCTTTGCCTCCACTCCCAAACAGCAGACACATCCCACTTTGGAACCTGCAAACTGCTTTTGAGTAACCAGAATCTGAGATTCTATGATCCTTGGCTGACAGAGTTGGGTCCTGTGGGTTCCTTCTGTTTATGGGAGTTGGGAGGCGGTGGGGGTGCTGATGACTTCACCACAGACCACGCAGCGAGTCAGGGACAGGGCCAACTTCCCAGCTCCCCAATCCCTGCTCTTTCTTTCTATTTCTGAGTCAGCTGAGCTAGTCAGCTTCCCACACTGTAAACACAACACAAAGCAGGGAAACAATGAGGCTGCCTATTTAGACAAGACCTGCTTCCCTGCTGAGTGTCACTACGTGTCTCTTTTTATGCTCTTGAACAGTCTGTTCCAGCAGCTGGCTGCTAGGACAACAGGCAAGAGGTTTGACTGTGAACTAGTCTCTTAAAGGGGTTTGATCCATGTCTTCATGGACAAAAATAAGCCCGCTAGAGCCTCAGGAGAGCAGAGTTGAGCTGAAGTGGAGGCTATGGCAAGGGTCCCAGTCATTAGAAACATTTAGACAGATGCGTTTTCATTAGATCATGCCGCAAAAGATAACACAATCAGGAAACAGATATTACCTGTGCCTTGGAAAGGAAACTGTCATCTTTTTAATCAGATCAAACCCTGAGCTTGCAAGGTAGCCATGAAGGAGAGAAAGCTCTAATTCTGCTTAACCCTTCCCTTTAGGCAGTGTTTCTCAAACTGTAGTGAGCTCTTCTTCAAAATGCATAGATTCAGGCCTCACTCCTCATTCCTCTGGGACTGACGGGGAGCCTGGGGAAGGGCAGGATGCCTGGGCATCTGCTTTTCTAACAAGTACATGCAGGACCACATTTCAGATGCCCTTCCTCATTGTTGCTGTTGCCACTGGGTAGCCCTTCCTCATTGTTGCTGTTGCTAATTCCCATTTATTGCTTTTACTCACATCTCCCCTTCCAAACAAGGCTGTAACATTTCAACAAGACTGTAACATTTCAACAAGGCTGTGCTAAAGGCTTTGGGAAGGAAAAAAGTAAATAAGCAGAGAGTAGCTTGCAATATTTAGTTGAATTTGCTGAAATTTAGTAAAGAATTTGCTAAAATGCAGGAGACCCGGCTTTGATCCTTGGGTCAGGAAGATCCCTTCGAGGAGGGCATGGCAACCCATTCCAGTATTCTTGCCTGGAGAATCCCATGGACAGAGGAGCCTGGCAGGCGGCAGTCCAAAGGGTCGCACAGAGTCGGACACAACTGAACTGACTAAGCAGCAGCAGCAGCATTTTGCAACTAAATAATCAGGTTTATAAAAGGTGGTTTTCTCATCTTCAGTGTGGAATCCCCTACAGGGCTATCTTCCAGCTAGACTCCAACCTGTCCATGTAAGAAGATTTTTTTTTTTTTACCACCCAAGTGGGCATGCCTTCATGAATATGGAGATGCCTTGACATGGAGACCCAGGAGAGGAAAGCTCGGGAGGAGCCAAGGGGTCCCTGTTCTGCCCACAGTTCATCTCCTGAACTTCAGTCTTCTATGAAATTATCCACCTCTTTCCTTGGCAAGTTGATTCTGGGAAAATCTTAATTGGTCAGAAGTGAAGACACAATTCCTTAAACCCTTACAATTGTACTTAAGTCAGTGCCATTCAGTGAGTCAGGGATAAATGTCACTTCCAGAAAATAAAAACAAGAGGGAATTTGGGAGGGAGTGGTGGTAGTAGAAGGGATCAATTTCTCTCAACTTCTTCCAGACAGATCCTTGGTGCTGGGATTGTGGTGACTGGAGAGGCTGCTGCTGCTGCTGCTAAGTCGCTTCAGTCGTGTCCGACTCTGTGCAACCCCATAGACGGCAGCCCACCAGGCTCCACCATCCCTGGGATTTTCCAAGCAAGAACACTGGAGTAGGTTGCCATTTCCTTCTCCAGACTGGAGAGGCAGCAGCTTGCAAAAGAGGGCAGATCTGACATTTCAGTTTAGCCATTTGTTCATTCAGCCAGCAGTTTTTGAGAACCTATTATATGCTAGATCCCAGGCTAGGCACTGTAAACACTGTAGAGCAATTAACAAGACAGACTCATTTGCAGCAAGATAGATGGACCTAGGGATTTTCATACAAAGTGAAGTCAGAAAGAGAAAGATAAATATGACATCACTTATATGTGGAACCTAAAATATGACACAGAGGAATTTATCTATGAAACAGAAACAAATTCACAGACATAGGGAACATACGTGCAGTTTCAAAGCAGGGGAAGAGATCAATTGAAAGTTTGGGATTAGCAGATGCAGACTATCATATGTAGAATGAATAAATAAGATCCTACTGCATAGCACAGGGAACTGTATCCAATATCCTGTGATAAACCATAATGGAATCACTTTGCTGAACAACAGAAATTAACACAACACTGTAAATCAATGATACTTCAATAAAATAAAATTTTAAAACCCAAGACAGGGTCTTGTCTGTGATAGCCCAGCAGAGAAGATGACTAAGATAACTAAACAGGGGCCTCATCTGATGATCCTCAGGCAACATTTTGACCCACACAGCATGTTAAATATCAGGGTATTTCCCATTAAAAACTTGGATTTCTAACTTCTCTTTAAAAATCAGAAAAGATGGCAAAAGTAGGCTTGTGTACCCCAATGGCAATACTTTCCAGAATTGAGAAGTGGCTATCCCATACATACATGTGCACTACATACACGGAGTTCATGTGGAGAAGCATGCACTCCCATTTACCACACTCTCCACCACTCCTAATTGTCTCAGATGTGGCGAGTTTCACCCTGTCCTGTCCTGTACCCAGTGGCTCACCTGTCCTGTACCCAATCACATCTGAATTGAAGAGTCTTGAATGGAAGCCCAGGGCAGAGGACCTAACCTGGTCTGAAGAATGAAAAATGAAAGCGTTGCTGAGGTGATGAAGGGCAAGGAAAGGAGTAGGAGTGTGAGGCAAAGGAAACAATGTATGCAAAGGTCCAGAGATAAAGGTTGGAGAGTCTGAGAGTAAGGGGTCAAGAGTGTTTGAGAAAGGTGGACTGTCGCTTACAGATAGAGCTCCAAGAGAGAGGAGAGAGGTGGAGCTGGAGAGAAAGTCAGCGTGAGTCATATTAAAAATGCTAGACTGGGGACTTCCCTGGTGGTCCAGTGGCTAAGACTCTGTGCTCCCAATGCAGACAATCCCAGGTTCAATCCCTGGTCAGGAAACTAGATCCCACATGCCACAACTAAAAAAGATCCTGCAGCTGCAAGAAGATCAAAAATCCTGCGTGCTGCCACTAACAGCCGGCACAGACAAACAAATAATTATTCTTTAAAAAATGTCTGACTGCATCCTATGTTATATGGTACAAAACACTGGAGGGTTTCAGGCAGGATGATGGCCCCTATCCAACTGTTTTTGGGTGGTTGTTTGTACTGCTGTGTGGGAAGCAGATCAGAGGAAGCAAGACTGAGCTGGACAGGTATTTTAGGGCATTCATAAGCAGTCCCCCTGTACTAAAGCCACTGGGAAAATGTCAAAAGATTGTGTCCTATCTTCTCTTCCTCTGAAATCTAGCCTCTATCGCACAACAGAGTCCTGGGCATGGAGCAGGGGCTCAGGGAAAAGTTCCAACTCAAACCTGGGGCAGAAACAGTGATGGAAATGTTTCAGTCCTGTGGTCCTTGGGCTTTGCACAAAGAGGATGCTCTGGATTTGCACAGAAAGGTCAGCTTTTCTCCTTGACCTTGGCTTCCAGGTGGCACTAGTGGTAAAGAATCCTCCTGCCAAGGCAAGACACACAAGAGATGAGGATTCAATCCCTAGATTGGGAAGATCCCTTGAGTGGGAAATGGCACCCCTCTCCAGTGTTCTTGCTGGAAAATCCCATGGGCTACAGTCCATGGGCCTGCAAAGAGTCAGATGCAACTTAGTAATTTAGCACACACTTGACTCTACGCGAAGGGTAAATTTTTAAAAATAAAATCGGAAGCTATTCTAAAGTCACTGACTTTCTCTGCCAGCTATTGAGCTCATCTTTGATTTGGGTGACCCCTCTGGCTTAGACATGACTTTCTTGAGAGGGAGAGCATCAGAGTCACCCAATCTCCCTCAGGTGTCCATCAAGTTTAAGGAAAAAACATGAAAATCTTGCAGGTTATTGACAGGGGTAAGGGGCATATCCAATTGTGCAAATAGAGTAGAAAAAGGATACAACCAGCTAGAAAAAGGCCTCAATTCCTATATCAGGTGGTGGAGGGGGAGACTATTTGAAAAGAAAATTTTTATTTTTCAGCCTAACACAACTGGGTTGGAGGTGTAGATACATTAAAAATCAATTTAGAGAGACAGAATACTGCTTATTTCAAAAATACAGTTCCACCTTCTCAACTCTCCTCCTCCATCACAAAATGTCAGATCCCGGCATGGGATAAACCCATTAGAACTCAGCTCTGTAGTGCTCATGTGGTCTTCTTGGATTTCATCTATTGGAATATTTACTTTGGATAAAATGCAAGTTCTCTGCAGCACTTGTGGGGGTGGGATGGAGAATTACAGCGAATGGAACAAGCAAGGTGTTTTGCAGTTGAAACCAAACCCCAAGTGGGATTTCAATTAATTGACTCTCCCACATCTGTATCCCCCTTTGTCTGATCTTGGTTATCTGTTCTCTATTTTGTCTGCTTTGGGGTCATCTGTTCTCTATTCTGGAATCTCAAAGCTCTTTTTGAGCAGATACTTTTCTGTTCATGTTACTGCAGAAACTTAAAAGTGCTTTGCTACCAGTCAAACTGAGACATTCACTTATCTGGAAATGAATATTAAGGGGTGGGGCCCAGAGAACAGGGCTCCCAGTTGCTTTGCCTTAAATGCATCTAACTGGTGTTTCCTAAGAACTCCTACCCATCCAAAGGCTCACAGCATCTGAAAGAACAGCCTTTGGTCATTCACACTCCAAGCAATAGGTGTTCTCCATTGCTTATGATAATAGGAAGGAAATGGATCTGCCAGGAAGCATCTGGTGGTCTATAAATCATGATGTGCCTGGCTTACTTAGCTCTGATGTTTTTTTATTTTAGCTGAAGACCACCCATCAGAGCCCTAATACCTCAGTCCCCAACTTAAGTGCTTTAACCAGTAGAGTGAATCCTAGAGGCATCAGTAAAGCTCCACAGATATCTACATCTCTAATTTTCATTCAACAAATATTTATGGAGCTTCTGTGACATTGCCAGGAACTGCTCTGGGGATACCTTTGAACAAAATGGGCAAGTCTGTGCTTATGCTGAGTTTGCATTTTAGTGTCAGCAGGTGCAGGGGTGGGGCGTGGAAATAAATAGACAATAAACAGATAACTACAGAATGTGGCAAGCAGTGATGAGTCTGTAGATGAAGAATAAAGCAGCCTAAGAGGGCCAAGGTCATCAGGAAATGTCTCTTTGAGAAAGGTGATCTTGTTTTTGTCTTTAAAATAGTAGACATTTCTTTCAGTGGTTTTGGAGTTATAGAAAAATGAGCAAGAAGTACTCAGGATTCCCAAATCTTATCCCAACCCAACTCAATATCCAATTTCCTCTATTAGCACCATCTTGCATTAGAGTGGTGCATCTGCTACAATGGATGAGTCAATGTTGATATCTTATTATTGGCTAAAGTGTATATTCTACATTAGGCTTACTCTTGGACTTGCATTCTATAAACAGAGGCTAAAGGGAGCAGGTCACATGAATCTGATGGAAGAGCTTTCCAAGATTAAGGAACAGCAATGACAAAAGTCCTGAGAGGCCTTTCTATAGCTCCTGCCCTGCTGTTTTACAGCCCGTGATGTAGAGTCATCCCACCAGCCCAGCAGAAACAAGTGCTGTCTGGCCCTCTCCTTTGTTTCCCTTGCTCCTTGTCTTTCCTTTTCTTCCTCCCTGCCCCAAACCTTTTTTTCCTGAATCAGTGCCTCCAACTCCTTTGCTCTGATGCACTAAGGAGTAAGTGCACTAAGCATGATAAAGCTCAAATGCCTTCATGGCAGGACATGTTTCCCTTTTCTGGAACCTGGTGGCTCCTGAGGCTGAGCGATAGAACGAAGGCTTTGGTATTGTATCTCAAGTCTGGGAGAGAAGCTCTCTGTTAGCAAGACAGGGTTACAGCTTATCCCAGAGGACGTCCTAGGAGGCATTGTATTTGTAGGGACATCTCAGGTCAGGATCTGAAGGTGCATGTCCCCACCACGCAGCCTCACATGGAGCAAAGGATGGCTGACTTATTATACTGGGGATCAGATAAAAGGCAGGACCTGGGGAATGAGGAACAGGTAATGAAAAGGCTTAAAAGGGGCAAGTGTATGTGTATGTGTGTATGGGTGGTGTGAGGGAGATGTTCGGGAGGGCTGGGCTCTGCTGATTTAGTGCTTAACCAGCAGGCAGCCCCCAAGAGTCCAGGGTGAAGTCCATATATCTGAGGATGAACCTAGGGACAGGTGGATGGCATGAAAATCTACTTTTGAACCTCCATCAAGTTCCCCTACTGCATACCAACCCTCACACCCACCCCTTGTTGAATCAATGTGTATGGGTAGGCTTATCCCTTGAGCCCAAAAACTAAACTCAGAAATTTATAATTCTGTGCATTTGCTTGACTCACTGATTATCACCTTTTTTTGGTACTCATAACACCATCTCTTCTTTCAGCAATAAGGGACATAGTACATGGATTGCAATCTTTAGACAACTGGAAAGCTGGCATCCTGTTTTACTGGAATAGAGTGTGCTAGGGAGTCTTTGTTATTTCCTTTCTCTCACAGCTTCTATCTACATTTTTCCACCTGAAAAAAACCCCATATCTTCTTTTAAATGCTCTTATAATTCCTTCAGCATTTGTTAATTTAAATGCAACTTTTTAAATTTAATTTAATTTAAATGTTAATTTAAATGTCACTTTTTAGTACCAGTCAAAAAAATAATTTTATTCACTTGACTGAGTGGTATATTTAACTTCTATGCAGAGTACATCATGAGAAACGCTGGGCTGGAGGAAGCACAAGCTGGAATCAAGATTGCCGGGAGAAATATCAATAACCTCAGATATTCAGATGACACCACCCTTATGGCAGAAAGTGAAGAGGAACTAAAAAGCCTCTTGATGAAAGTGAAAGCGGAGAGTGAAAAAGTTGGCTTAAAGCTCAACATTCAGAAAACGAAGATCATGGCATCTGGTCCCATCACTTCATAGGAAGTAGATGGGGAAACAATGGAAACAGTGTCAGAGTTTTTTTTTGGCTCCAAAATCACTGCAGATGGTGATTGCAGCCATGAAATTAAAAGACGCTTACTCCTTGGAAGGAAAGTTATGACCAACCTAGATAGCATATTCAAAAGCAGAGACATTACTTTGCCAACAAAGGTCCATCTAGTCAAGGCTATGGTTTTTCCAGTGGTCACGTATGGATGTGAGACTTGGACTGTGAAGAAGGCTGAGCGCTGAAGAATTGATGCTTTTGAACTGTGGTGTTGGAGAAGACTCTTGAGAGTCCCTTGGACTGCAAGGAGATCCAACCAGTCCATTCTAAAGGAGATCAGTCCTGGGTGTTCTTTGGAAGGACTGATGCTGAAGCTGAAACTGCAATACTTTGGCCACCTCATGTGAAGAGTTGACTCATTGGAAAAGATCCTGATTCTGGGAAGGATTGGGGGCAGGAGGAGAAGGGGACGACAGAGGATGAGATGGCCGGATGGCATCACCAACTCGATGGACATGAGTCTGAGTGAACTCCGGGAGTTGATGATGGACAGGGAGGCCTGGCGTGCTGCAATTCATGGGGTCACAGAGCTGGACACGACTGAGCAACTGAACTGAACTGAACTGAACTGAGTGGTATATTAATTGCTGTCAACTGAGCTTCCTTTCACATCTTTACAACTTAACTGTAGTTAGGTTGCTGCTAAATTTGCATCCTTATTTCATCTATCAACCTCATAGCCATCAGCACACACATATACACACATGTCACCATACAGCTTCCTTGTATTCATTCAAGGAGTGAGTGTGACCATGGATTATTAGTTTGAGGGACACATGTGTGGCACATTCATGAGGGTCTTCCATGTAGTGTATAAGCTGATAATGCAGAGAACTTGGGCCAACCTTGAGTAATCCTTCGTTAATCTTGGACAAGGTGCATCTCCATATTGCCAGATGACATGCAATAGCACCATTACATGTTGGATGTCAGGATATCTCACCTAATCTGGTGTATTTGGATTACACACAATTTCTCCTGTTTTCTTTCAGTGAAAGGGATGACCCTTACCTGAGAGAATCCTTATCTACATGAGCACTGATTATGACCCTTCAGTCTTGTTTTCACTAGGTTAGATTACCCCTGTTCTGGCTGTTTTATTTCTCTTCCATTTATTCATTGTGGATACCTCTTTCAAGGGCCTCCATGCAGCACTTAATCTGCAGCGATCCATAAGCAAATGGCTACCTCAAAGTCTGTGATTTAAACAATGGGACACAGGTCAGTTGGTCACATAGCCAACTAAACTATATACCAGGGCTTTCAGGAATAGGTAGATAAATGGTCAACTTACTGTGCATGTCATCAGAGGCCAAGGTGGTTTTGTAGAATTCTTCATATTTGTGTGAAAGAATGTAGCTGCCCCATAGAGGGAATAGTTGCCCTTCCCTGGGAACCATACAAGAACATCCCAGTGACTATCTTTTCCACATCACACACACTCTACTGTTGCCCCTCTTCATGCTGAACCCACACTACATCCATGCCACTTGGAATCACTTTGTATAATGGCAGGTTTCAAAGAGTTGGACATGACTGAGAGACTTTCACTTTCACTGATGGGAACTTGTTACGTATATAAACCATCTGGGGGTCTAAAAGAAGTTGAAATATTAGAATATGGGCCAAGAAAATATTTAAAAAACTGAAATGGAGGAGAAACAGGTTACTCTCCCTTTACTGCCAGGGAATTTCAATGGATTCTACCAAACTCCCCTCTCTTGGGAGTCCACTAAGCTGATTAATGCCCCATCAAGTCCAAACTAGCCAGCTGCCCAGGGGAACACCCAGATATGAAGTTCATCTGTGCCCAGAAAACATCTTCCAAGACCATTCTAGCCCCAGTGTCCAGCCTAAATGTGATCCAACCATCTCTAGTAAAATAATAAAATCAGAGAAAGGCTGGCCAACCACCAGGGTGTGCCTAGGATTAAAGGAGTTCCTGGGATGTAAAACTTTCACTACCAAAATTGGAAAACTCTGGGCAAATCAGGATGAATTGGTCAGAGACCAGGAAAGTGGTGTCATTCAGCTGTGTCTGACTTTTTGTCACTCCATGGACTGTAGCCTGCCAGGCTCCTCTGTCCATGGGATTCTCCAGGCAAGAATACTGGACTGGGTTGCCATTCCCTTCTCCAGGGCATCTTCCTGACTCAGGGACTAAATCTGGGTCTCCTGCATTACAGGCAGATTCTTTACAGTCTGAGCCATTATAGGGGTCAGAGACCATAATTATGTAAATCGTTAGCTTAGGTGCCATGCTTCCATTTCCAGTGTTATTCTAGCTCCAGAGAGATGCTTTATTTGGCGACAGATATGGAGAGCCATGGTATTCATGTGTATACTATGTACACTCTGAGGCTTATTTAAATTAAAGATATGTAAAGCATCTCCTTCAAATACTTGGAACTCAATCAGTGACACTCCAAAATTAGCTTTAAGTGATAAAATTTTATGTAATTATGACAATCATCTCTAAAATAAGTGATTAAGTGCTTCAATTATAAAAGGAATGGTCTGAAAACAAATCTCTCAGGAATTATAAATATTCTCTAAGATATTTGCCCAATTAGAGGTTCTCTGAGTCTTGTTTTTGTATATCTTGCCAACAAAGGTTGCTTAGCAACAGTCAGCCATCTCCTTTCTCTCATTAGTTTCCTCTCCCACCTTTGCAGTTCAGACTAAAGGGAAGGAAAGCTGCTGCTCTGTGGTGATCTCCTCTTCTCTGTTCATAAACAGAAAAATGAGGGTTGTTGAAATGTGATGGTCTGCAATGCTTGCACCAAGGTTTGTACAGTCAGAAGGATTGTTACTAAAAGAAGTTAAGTTCTAACGATGTCTTAACTCATCAAAACCCATATAGCAGCAAAAGCGGTCCAGGGACCAGTAATTCCAGAAGGTCCATTGCTCAATTAGCCTGCTATCTTTGTGCCCCAGAATCTTGACCCAATTATTAGTTGATGGAGAAGAATGGAAACTGCATTGCTGAGGATGAGCTTTGTGCCATGCCTTAACTGGGGGCTAGTTTAATTGGGCTTTTAGAATTGGACATGGGCTGGCTCAGGTGATTTTTGTTTTTTAGCTTGAGGTTTTTGTGGGGTGGGGAGGAAGGCAGGTAGGAATTCAGATGGAGGCAGAGACCAAACAGGACCCAAGAGCCCCAGCAAGACCTGGTCTCATGAAGCCTGGACCCAAATCCTAGCTGTCCTTGTGGATCTCAGCAGAAAGGTCTCATTCATTTTTTCTCTAGTCCTCCACCTTCCCAGAGTTCCACTGCTCTCTCTTCCTGCTCTTCTCCTTGTCTGGCTTATTGAGACCCCGTGTACAGCATCTCTCTGCCCTATATTCTTATTCTAACCAGAGAACTCAGCTTATTCTAAAATCAGAGTGGTTGCCCTCATGTAACTGGCTTGCTCAGGGGGCCCCTGCTACCTCAGGGAATCTCTCTGTGTTTCTTTTATGTTCAGCTCTTCCTGAAAACTGCCTGATTATCTCTAGATAGATTATCTCTCAAGCCAAATACCTAAGAGTGAAATTTCCAGTATAAGCAACATTCTAGACCAATTTGGCCAACTGTAAATTGTAATCCTGGCCCAGTCAGCTGGTACCAGAATGAAATAGGGATTGTAGGTCAAATTGCACACCTTCATAATTCATATGTTGAAATCCTATGACCCTCAGAATGTGACCTTATTTGGAGGTAGGGTCATTGCAGTGATTTGTTAAGATAAGATGAGGTCATGCTGGAGTAGGGTGTGAACCTAATCCCGCAGGACTAGTGTCCTTATCAGAAGGGAAATCTAGACACAAACATGCAGACAAGGAGAGAGCTGCCTGAAGACACACAGGACATAGACAGTCCTCTACAAGTGAAAGAACAAAACCTGGAATAGACCACTTTTTCGTAGTCCCCAGGAGGAACCAACCCTGCCAGCACCTTGATTTCAAACTTCTAGGGTCTAGAACTATGAAATAATAGTTGTTTAAGCCACCCAGTTTGTTGTGGCAGCTTTAAAAAACTAATATACATTTTATTACCTATAACTGAAGTGCCGCTGTAAAAACACCTGAAAATATGAAAGTAGCTTTGAAATTGGGTAATGGGTGGAGACTGGAAGAATCTTAGGGTACATGATAGAAAGAAACCTAGATTGGCCTGAAAAGACCACTGGTAGAAATATGGGTATTAAAGGAGACTTATAAAGAAAAGAGGAGAGCTATAGAGAAACTCCACTCCAGTATTCTTGCCTGGAAAATCCCATGGACAGAGGAGCCTGGTAGGCTCCAGTCCATGGGGTCGCTTAGAGTCAGACACGACTGAGCGACTTCACTTTCATGCATTGGAGAAGGAAATGGCAACCCACTCCAGTGTTCTTGCCTGGAGAATCCCAGGGATGGGGGAGCCTGGTGGTCTGCCGTCTATGGGGTCACACAGAGTCGGACACGACTGAAGAGACTTAGCAGCATCAGCATAGAGAAACCACTAAGCACGGGCGGCTGCGACCGGCGCACTAAGCGTAAGCGCGGCCGAGAGGAGCTACCCGACGTCCGAGGTCAAGGACAGAAGCTGGGAGGACCCCATACCCGAAGGGCGGCAGCCAAGAGGAGTTACCCCACCTCCGAGGCCAGGGGCAGCGACCGACAGTGCCAGGCTGCAACTGAAGAGCTACTCAAGTCCGAGGTCAGGGGCGGAGGCCGGGAGGAGCTACCCCACGTCCTAGGTCAGGGGCGGCAGCCAGGAGGACCTACCCCACGACCAAGGAGCGGTGGCTGCGCGGGCTCAGGAGGGCCTAGAGGAGTTATCCCATGTTGAAGGACAGGAAGGGCGGTGGTGAGGAGATACCTCTCGTCTAAGGTAAGGAGCAACGGCTGCGCTTTGTTGGAGCAGCCGTGAAGAGATACCCCACGCCCAAGGTAAGAGAAACCCAAGTAAGACGGTAAGTGTTGCAAGAGGGCATCAGAGGGCAGACACACTGAAACCATACTCACAGAAAACTAGTCAATTTAATCACACTAGGACCACAGCCTTGTCTAACTCAATGAAACTAAGCCATGCCCGTGGGGCAACCCAAGACGGGCAGGGCATGGTGGAGAGATCTGACAGAATGTGGTCCACTGGAGAAGGGAATGCCAAACCACTTCAGTATTCTTGCCTTGAGAACCCCATGAATAGTATGAAAAGGCAAAATGATAGGATACTGAAAAAGGAACTCCCCAGGTCAGTAGGTGCCCAATATGCTACTGGAGATCAGTGGAGAAATAACTCCAGAAAGAATGAAGGGATGGAGCCAAAGCAAAAACAATACCCAGCTGTGGATGTGACTGATAATAGAAGCAAGGTCCGATGCTGTAAAGAGCAATATTGCATAGGAACCTGGAATGTCAGGTCCATGAATTGAGGCAAATTGGAAGTTGTCAAACAAGAGATAGCAAGAGTGAATGTCGACATTCTAGGAATCAGGAAATGAAATGGACTGGAATGGGTGAATTTAACTCAGATGACCATTATATCTACTACTGTGGGCAGGAATCCCTCAGAAGAAATGGAGTGGCCATCATGGTCAACAAGAGAGTCCGAAATGCAGTACTTGCATGCAATCTCAAAAACGACAGAATGATCTCTGTTCATTTCCAAGGCAAACCATTCAGTATCACAGTAATCCAAGTCTATGCCCCAACCAGTAACGCTGAAGTTGAATGGTTCTATGAAGACCTACAAGATCTTTTAGAACTAACACCCAAAAAAGATGTCCTTTTCATTCTACGGGACTGGAATGCAAAAGTAGGAAGTCAAGAAACACCTGGAGTAACAGGCAAATTTGGCCTTCGAATACAGAATGAAGCAGGGCAAAGACTAATAGAGTTTTGCCAAGAAAATGCACTGGTCATAGCAAACACCCTCTTTCAACAACACAAGAGTGCCAGGGTCCAGCCCCGGCTGATCCAGGGTATTCGAAGGGGAGATGGCGTCGGCGACTTAATTTAAATATTCATCAAAGATATAAAGAGTAATAGAATGAGGATAGCTCAGTAAGAAAATTCAGTGGAGAAAAGAGGCTGAGTAGCTTGGTTTATGCGGGAGACCAGTAAAACTTCAAGACAAGAAGCTTGCACCACTTACGTAGGCTGCAGGCGTCCTTCCGTTCTCCCGAAGGAGAGGAGACACTGAGGCCTCCCCGGTCGGATCTTAGAAGCCCAGGCATAATTAGTAAGCATGGCAGGTTCCGTGCTCCAGATGGACACTCAGCCAGAGTGTAAGAGAGAGAGCGACATGGGGAGAACAGTCTTTCGAGGAACTGATCCCAATTCTTTATTTTCCAGGGTCTGTTTTTATACACTGAGGTGTTATACAAAAGTCACGCTGGGACAGCAGTCCTGACTTTTATTAAAGTCAGGTGCTTCATACAAATGTATACAGAGGTCTTAGGGGTGTTACATCATCTTCTGGCCAGGGGGCCTGCTGACAATTTATGACCCTCTCCTTGTGACAGTGGTCAGTCAACCAGAACACTTATTTCTCCAGGGGTGATTATTCTTGAAACAGATGCCACCCAAATAAAGTTACATTCCTATAGGGTGAGGGTGTAGTGGGTTTTAATTAAGGAAAGAATTTACTTAGCCTAAGGTCTAACGTGATTAATATCAAAGGTTAATACTTATTTCTTCTATATATTCATTAATGTGTGTAAGGGCAGGGGATGTGGAGATGTAGCAACAAACATTGGCTCAACAAATGAAAAACCCTTCACCAATACAATTTCTAATCAGCCCATTGTACTTATACTAATAGTTTTCTAACTTTTCTAAAGAACCTGTTTTTGGAAGGTTTAAAGCATCTCGTGCCTCTCATGGTTGGGAGGCTGTGAGCAATCACATGTGGCCGGACAAGCCTGTCAGGCAGGCCAGAGAACCATCAGAGGAGTTTGTAGGTTAAAACACTCTTGTTACGCCCAGGAGTTTTTATTAACTGGAGCTCTAGGTTAACTCCTTCTCCAAAAGAGGTGGTGGGGGACAGCCCCCCGTAAAGTCAGAGGTGTAGGTGGGAGCACAAAGAGTAAAGCAGGCAGGCTCTGGTTATGGGGGTAGATGCTCGAGGATTTCCAGGGGGACTCCTGAGGCTCGATCCCGCCTTTGCATATGTCGAGCCTCCTTCCTCATGACCTTTACCATGGGCGGAGTGCCTCGAGCTGGCCCCCAACACAAAAGAAGACACTACACATGGACATCACCAGATGGTCAACACCGAAATCAGATTGATTATATTCTTTGCAGCCAAAGATGGAGAAGCTCTATACAGTCAACAAAAACAAGACCAGGAGCTGACTGTGGCTCAGACCATGAACTCCTTATTGCCAAATTCAGACTGAAATTGAAGAAAGTAGGGAAAACCACTAGACCATTCAGGTATGACCTAAATCAAATCCCTTATGATTATACAGTGGAAGTGAGAAATAGATTTAAGGGACTAGATCTGATAGATAGAGTGCCTGATGAACTATGGAATGAGGTTCGTGATATTGTACAGGAGACAGGGATCAAGACCATCCCCATGGAAAAGAAATGAAAAAAAGCAAAATGGCTGTCTGGGGAGGCCTTACAAATAGCTGTGAAAAGAAGAGAGGTGAAAAGCAAAGGAGAAAAGGAAAGATATAAGCATCTGAATGCAGAGTTCCAAAGAATAGCAAGAAGAGATAAGAAAGCCTTCCTCAGCGATCAATGCAAAGAAATAGAGGAAAACAACAGAATGGGAAAGACTAGAGATCTCTTCAAGAAAATTAGAAATACCAAGGGGACATTTCATGCAAAGATGGGCTCGATAAAGGACAGAAATGTTAGGGACCTAAAAGAAGCAGAAGATATTAAGAAGAGGTGGCAAGAATACACAGAAGAACTGTACAAAAAAGATCTTCACGACCCAGATAATCACGATGGTGTGATCACTCACCTAGAGCCAGACATCCTGGAATGTGAAGTCAAGTGGGCCTTAGAAAGCATCACTACAAACAAAGCTAGTGGAGGTGATGGAATTCCAGTAGAGCTATTTCAAATCCTGAAAGATGATGCTGTGAAACTGCTGCACTCAATATGCCAGCAAATTGGGAAAACTCAGCAGTGGCCACAGGACTGGAAAAAGTCAGTTTTCATTCCAACCCCAAAGAAAGGCAATGCCAAAGAATGCTCAAACTACAGCACAATTGCACTCATCTCACAGGCTAGTAAAGTCATGCGCAAAATTCTCCAAGCCAGGCTTCAGCAATATGTGAACCATGAACTTCCAGATGTTCAAGCTGGTTTTAGAAAAGGCAGAGGAACCAGAGATCAAATTGCCAACATCCGCTGGATCATGGAAAAAGCAAGAGAGTTCCAGAAAAACATCTATTTCTGCTTTATTGACTATGCCAAAGCCTTTGACTGTGTGGATCACAATAAACTGTGGAAAATTCTGAAAGAGATGGGAATACCAGACCACCTGATTTGCCTCTTGAGAAATTTGTATGCAGGTCAGGAAGCAACAGTTAGAACTGGACATGGAACAACAGACTGGTTCCAAATAGGAAAAGGGGTATGTCAAGGCTGTATATTGTCACACTGCTTATTTAACTTATATGCAGAGTACACAATGAGAAACGCTGGACTGGAAGAAGCACAAGCTGGAATCAAGATTGCCGGGAGAAATATCAATAACCTCAGATATGCAGATGACACCACCCTTATGGCAGAAAATGAAAAGGAACTAAAAAACCTCTTGATGAAAGTGAAAGTGAGAGTGAAAAAGTTGGCTTAAAGCTCAACATTCAGAAAATGAAGATCATGGCATCTGGTCCCATCACTTCATGGGAAATAGATGGGAAAACAGTGGAAACAGTGTCAGACTTTATTTTTGGGGACTCCAAAATCACTGCAGATGGTGACTGCAGCCATGAAATTAAAAGACACTTACTCCTTGGAAGGAAAGTTATGACCAACCTAGATAACATATGCAAAAGCAGAGACATTACTTTGCCAACAAAGGTCCATCTAGTCAAGGCTATGGTTTTTCCAGTGGTCATGTATGGACGTGAGAGTTGGACTGTGAAGAAGGCTGAGCGCTGAAGAATTGATGCTTTTGAACTGTGGTGTTGGAGAAGACTCTTGAGAGTGCCTTGGACTGCAAGGAGATCCAACCAGTCCATTCTGAAGGAGATCAGTCCTGGGATTTCTTTGGAAGGAATGATGCTAAAGCTGAAACTCCAGTACTTGGTCACCTCATGCAAAGAGTTGAGTCATTGCAAAAGACTCTGATGCTGGAAGGGATTGGGGGCAGGAGGAGAAGGGGATGACAGAGGATGAGATGGCTGGATGGCATCACCGACTCAATGGACATGGGTTTAGGTGAACCTCGGGAGTTGGTGATGAACAGGGAGGCCTGGCGTGCTGTGATTCATGGGGTCGCAAAGAGTCAGACACGACTGAGCGACTGAACTGAACTGATGGAGAAACTTCCTATTGTCCCAGAGAATACATTATACCATCATGAACAGGATATTTCAAGAAATTTGAGTGTTCAAGGTGCTTTTTATGAAGTCTTAGCTTGGCCACTGATAACAAAATACTATGAACTAGGTGGCTTAAACAACAGACATTTATTTCTTATAGTTCTGGAGACTGGGAAGTTCAAGGCCAAGGTATGGAAAGATTTGGTTCCTGGTGAGGGAGTCTCTGTATGACTTAAAGATGACTGCCTTCTCACTGTACTCTCACACAAGAACAGTCTCTTCTTATAAAGACTCTCCTCCCATCATGGAGGTCCCACCCTCCTGACCTCATCTAAACCTAGTTGATTCCCAAGGCCCCATCTCTAAGTACCATCACACGGCGGGGCAGATCATCAACATAATTTGGGAGAGGGAAGGGAACATGCACATTTAGTCCATAACAAGGTCACAGATGGAAATGTTCTTGGAAACTGGGGGAAAGGTGATCTTTGTTACAAAGTAGCAGAGGACTTTGCTGAGTTATGTTCTACTGGATAGAAGGAGAACTTGTAAGCAATAATCTTGGATATTTAGCTGAGGAAATTTCCAAGCAAAGTGTTGAAGATGCAGCCTGCTTTCTCCTTGTTGCTTACAGTAAAACACAAGAGGAGAGAAATAAATAGAAGAAGGAACTGCTAAGTAAAAAGAAACCAGTGTTTAGTGATCTAGAAAATTCTCAGTGTATCCAGATGGCCTGCTCTGGAAACAGAGCCAAGGGTGTGTCCGGACAGCCATTTTCTAAAGAACTTCGCCCGGATCCAACAACCATCTCAGCCATTTTTTAAAGTGGTGACTCATGGATCCAACCAACCATCTCAGAGAAGTTAGGAATAGAGAGGCAGTTATCCATGAAAGGCCTGTGGAGGTTCTTCTTGTCTGATGTCTTGGACCCCCAAGAATTGCATAAGAGGCCAAGATGTTTTCTGAGAATTATTTATGAACAGAACACGGCCTACTTGGACCGAAGGGCACAGAGGTGAGATGAGATGAAGGAAGAATGGCTTCAGGGGCAGGGCCAAGGATACTGAGGCTGGCACCATTGCAACAGCCACCCTGGTCCCAGAGGGCACAGCCTAGGGCCAGGGCCACCCCCTCCTCAGCTCCTGAGCGCGGGCAAAACTAACACGAAAGATGGTAGATTAAACATGGCAGACAAATCCCTGTTGGGGGATATTTGAACAGGAAGTTTTGCTTTTTAATATAAGGCAAATACCTGGACACAGGTGCTTTATATATTTTATGTAATTTAGTCCTTATAGATGATGTGGGCATCAGTTTTATTCTCCTCATTTTACCAGCTGGAGGCCTAACCCATTTTCTTGTGATCTCATATCTGGGAAACTGAAGAATCAGGATTTAAACCCAGGTCTGATCTCGAAGTCTTCAGTTTACTAGAAGTTGACATCTGGGACTTTGCAATGACAGCAAAGAGGTTAAGTAAAATTAACTAAACTCACTCCATGGGATGAAAGCTAAATATACTTTGCTATTCTGATTACTAAAGCATTAGTATGTATGTATGGGCACGTGTGTGTGTGTAAAAATTAAGACAAAAATATAAGACCAAATATCTAATAGCCCTTCCAGAATGTGTATGTGTGCATGTGTGTATCTATATGATTTCTATATCTATATTCCTATCTGTATCCACACCCAAATTCGTATCCCTATCTATCTGTGTGTGTGTACATAAAACCAGTAACAAATAGCACTGACATAGTAATAACTTCCAACCCTTCAATCCTCTTGAACTAGGAATGTCTAAAACCTTCAGTCCAGGATGACCAAGGGAAATATCTCTTTTTCATTTACTGCCAATCTGTAGATTCTTTCTGAAAGCATTCACCACTCTCACCATCTGCATTTGAAATGGCTGTTTCCTTACAGCAGAGATGTTAATGCTGTTTTCGAGAATTCGCAAATCTCTTGGCAGCAATGATTTTTAAAGTTCATTCTTCAAGTTTTCATGGGCTGCTGGAATTTAAGATTTTTCCTTCCTTCATTCACTTTGCAATATGCCAGTCGGAGTTGCTTATTATCTGAAAAGATGTTTTGTCTCTCTTTTAAACGGTGTGACATATCTCTGCCCCGTCTTTTTGAGCTTTTTTTACTCTGCTATGTTCTGTGTCGCTGTACATGAGTGTAGGGAACATTTTATAAACTTGTGCCTTTTAATCTGAGAGGCAAATTCTAGGCTGATCTCCTTTTAAAATAATATCTTAATACTACCTGTTCACCCTATTGAATAGCCTCCTAAGTGCAGAAAAGTAGCATTTTGCAGTTTATGCATTTCCTGGCCATTATTATATAGATCCTATTAAGATATAAATAGACAAAATAAAATTCTAAGAATTCGATATAACATTCATTTCAAGATCCAAAACTCAAATAATCACAGAAAATTGGTCTCTGCTATTACTGTAATCTTGCTTTTGTTATTTTGTTTCATTCTGTTTTGTTAATAGAGATTAGTATAGCTCTCTTTTGTTTTTGTCTGTCTTCCAGGGTTCCTGGGCTACTTGAAGTGTTTTTTTTTTTTTTTTTTTAAATCTGTCCAAGTATATCATGAAGTGGCAGCTACAGTTTTTGCCCAAAGGTCCACAGAGACATCAGCTGGAGACCTTCTTATTTTCCTGGTGGAGATCTGACAATTAACTGTAGAAAGCTCCATGAGCTTTCTTCCGTGTTTACTTGTATATCCCCCATGACCAGATGCCGGGAGCCGGCATATTGCATATTGAGTGCATATTGCATATTGAGTGCAGCACTTTTCAGGATCTGGAATAGCTCAACTGGAATTCTATCACTGCCGGTAGCCAGCGTGAGGAACTCCGCCCATGACAAAGGTCATGAGGAAGGAGGCTCGGCATACGCAAAGGCGGGATCGAGCTTCAGGAGTCCCCCTGGAAATTCTCGAGCATATACCCCCAAAACCAGAGTCTGCCTACTTTCTGCTTTGTGCTTTCACCTACACCTCTGACTTTACGGGGGGCTGTCCCCCACTACCTCTCTGAAAAAAGTTAGCTTACAGCTCCAGTTAATAATTCCTGGGTGTGACAGTGTTTAACTTACAAACTCCTTTGGAAATCCTCTAGCCTGCCTGAATAGGTTTTTCCGGCCTCATGTGATTGTTCAGAGCCTCCCAACTGTGAGAGGCAGGAGATGTTCTAAACTGTCTAAACACAGATTCTTTTGAGTAGTTAAAAGATTGATTAGAAATTGTATTGGTGAAGGGATTTTCACTTGTTGGGCCAATGTTTGCTGCTAAGTCTCCATATCCCTTACCTGCTGTGTCCCTGGCAGTGTATTGGTTAATATAATTGGTGTAAATAGTAGCTTTAATGTTTGTAACTTGGGACCCTTGAGTTAATTCTTTTTCTTGTTGTAGCCCACCACACCTTTGCTCTGTAGGAATGCAACTTTATCTAATGCTTTTGGAGGGTGGCTCCTGACCGATCACCTTTAGAGAAAAATAAGTTTTCTGAAGGAAAGGTCTTAAAATGTTAACAGGCCTCCGGGCCAGAAGATGATGCAAATCACCTAAGCTTTTGCATATGATAAGTTTGCAGGAAGAAAGCCTGGTTTGCTGCAAGACTCTACCCCTTCCCCCATTATCCTCTGTGCATAACTTAAGGTATAAAAACTACTTTGAAAAATAAAGTGCGGGCCTTGTTCACCGAAACTTGGTCTCACCATGTCGTTCTTTCTCTTACCTTCTGGCTGAATTATTCAGCCTCTTTTCTGCACTAAATTTCCTCACTGAGCTATCCTTATTTCAGCCTCTTTTCTCCACTGAATTTCCTCACTGAGCTATCCTTATTTCAGCCTCTTTTCTTCACTGAATTTTACTGAGCTATCCTCATTCTATTACTCTTTATATCCTTAATTAACGTTTAATTAAGCAGTTGTTTCCTGATCTTCGCCTACGCCGTCTCTCCTTCGAATACCCTGGATCAGCCGGGGCTGGTCCCCGGCAACCAGAGAAGCACTTGGCACATAGAAAGTGCTAAATAAAGAGAAGAGAAATTAAAAACAAATTACAAATTCTAAAAATACACAGGCATAGGCTACAAACTCAGGACTTCTAATGAATTCAATTTTATGTGATTTCTATCAAAAGAAGGAAAAAATGTATGATGCAATTATAAGTGTACATGCTGTTTTATCAAATATATTCTTGATAGGAGAGAACTTCTAATTTGACCAAGTGTTAATGTGAATGGATTCCTTCACTTATAACTTTACACATCTGATGTTTGGAAGAATTTCCACAAACTAGCTTCTGGCTCTGTGTATTTCAAACAATGCGTTTTCTCTGCTTCTCTGCTATCTATTTCAAGTACTGGGTAGCAGTTGGACATATATGATTTCTGACAGTGTATCTTCACGTCAAGATGTCAGGTAAGCTGGGCCAAAGTCCTATAGGAGTATTTCTGGAGCTATTTCTATATCAGAAGAGCTAGAACTATCTAAACCATACATGGAAGTCATAGAAAAGCATGTTAATATATCCCACAGGAGCCAAACCAAGTGCATACTCAACTGTCCCAAGACAAATGCCTATGGCTACTTGACATTGCTGGGCACAAGGGAGTTGATGAAGGGGGACTCGGAATGGAAAAAGAGATGATTAAAATATTTGCTTTGGCAAATTTTACAATTTAGCTGCATTGGCTTCATGGTAAATACACCTTTGGTTTATTCAGAGGTAAGCATGTCACCCACAACTTGGGGAGAAGTTAGTTTTAGTTGCTAGTGGGCATCCTGGTCTTCCCTTGAATAGAGTATGGAGGGTAAGAGAAGGCATCTCCCCTTCTGCTGAGGTTGCTAGGCTGAAACAATATGATGAGGCAGCAGTATGAAGGCAAACAGGACCACAAAGAGGGAAAAAGCTGAGAGGGAAGAGGGGCAGAGAGAATGACACTGTTTGAGCTCTTAAACTGGGCCATGTGTGAATTTAGCTACAACTCTGCACCCTCCTCATCTGCTGATCTCCTGATCTCCTGCGCTCAACAGGCTTCCTTTCTAACTCAAGCCAGTTTGAATTTGGGTTTCTGTCAGTGAAGCCAGGAATCCTCACTAAAATACAAAATGATCGGCTGCCAGCATTATTTTGCTAGTAGAAATCTGAGATAATCTCATATTGCAGAGGGGAAAAACTAATTTCAGGACATATGGGTAGTTTCCTCAATGAAGGTCTGGAATATTATTTTAGGCAGAGTTCAAGTACCCTCCAGTAATCGTGACAGTGATACTTTACATGTACACAGCATTCTGAAGGCTCAAAGTGATTTTATACACATTATCTTCTCTCATCTTCACAGAAGATATGCATTTTTCATCAGTCTTTCAAATGAAGAAACCAAAGGTTCAGAGGGGTTAAATCACTTGCCTAAACCACTTGTTCAGCTGGAACAGTCATCCTGCAGGCTCCTTGAGCACACCAGAAGACCCAGAGCCTCCCAAGCCCACCAGAAATTATACTTCTGGTCAGAAGATAAACCATCCAACACCTCTGGGCCAGATCCACTCCTGGTCCATGACTGCTAGATCCTTTGTCTTTATCACCTAACCTTCCAGATTACTGATCCCAGCAACTTTAACTTATCTGACTACTTTCTCTTAATACTTTGCCTAAACTCCAAACTTTTAAACTCCTTCCCATATCCTAACTGCCGAGAGCCACAAAGTTTCTGGTCTTTGTCTTACTAACTTGATATCAAGTCTTTATTAAAATTTTTGCCACCAAGATCTTTAAACATGATTTCTACCTTTACCTTTAGACACTTTTCTGGCTACTTTATAACATGGGTTCTTGATTCTTTGACTTACCTAACTTCAATCCTAATCCTTGTCCAGTGGCTCAGCGGTAAAAAATCTGCCTGCATTGCAGGAGCCACGGGAAATGTGAGTTCGATTCCTGGGTAGGGAAGATCCTCTGGAGAAGGAAATGGCAACCTGCTCCAGTATTCTTGCCTGGAGAAAAGAGGAGCCTGGCAGGCCACAGTATATAGGGTCACAAAGAGTCAGACAGGACTGAAACGACTGAGCATGCAATACTAATTATGATTGCTCTCATCTTCCTGAAGTATTCGACTCCCTATTGTTCATTTGCAGAGGAGGAGGTGGAAAGTGGGGCAAGGGAACAGGGAGAGAGAGAATGAGACACACAGTCATCTGGCCTGTGTTCCATCTTATGAGTATGGTTGGAAAACTAGAGACTATCAAGAGCTTACAGGTTCTATTTCAAGGGCTTTGAGGTGATACTTTTCCTTAGGAATGGAATGCCAAGAAATAGCACAAAATTTCAGAGATGTCATCTTACTGGCAGAAAGAGCGTTGATTCTAGGGAACAATTCATTTCTGACCATTTCCCTAAATGATGGTTCAAATAGAGTAGTCTTCCTCTTTGCAGTTAGAAAGAACCAGGAGAAGCCCAGTATGAACTGGCAGGAGGTACCCAAAGAGGCTATTCTGCAGAGCATGTCACTGCTACCTGGTCAAGGGGTCCTGCTCAAATTAGTTCCCACCTGAGAGAAGGGTGTGGCCTCTGCAAGCACTGGCCAGGAAAGGTCTTCATGAATAAAGGATTCAGCATTGCCATGTGTCTAAAAGGCAAGATATTGTGGATTCAGTCAGGGTATCTTCAGGAATGGAAGAAAAGCTGAGACCAATAATCCAACAGGCATTTTAAATATCATTTCAGAAGGGACTTGGGAACTATAGTTCAAGGACCGTGAGAGTAAACACTGTGAAAGTTTTTCACAGTTTTGTAACTTGTGCATATTTAATTTTTAATATTGTATGTTTCCTACAATCTCCTATATAAAGACAAGGGTTGTATAATGAAAAGAGCTACACATTTGCATGAGGGATAAAAGAAACTGGGAACCCCAAAGCCACGAATCTCAGGGGATAGAGCGGGAGGTGGTAACTTCCTCCTTGGACGAAAGAAAGAGTAAGTAGAAGGTCTTCTCTTGAGACTTGGCGCTAAGACTTAGAAATACCTAAGAGGTTCTCTGGTGGAAGTGGCAATGTTTGTTGTCTCCCCCAAACCAATACCTAGACTCCCTTCTCCATACTGAGAGAGCTAGATTTTGTTTCACATCCTCCAGATGATAGATCCTGATTGGACTAAGCTAATTATGGTGGTGACATTTCCCTTGTCACTGATCAACTGGTGGTAGGCGTGTCCTGGCTAATGAAATGTGTGTAGAATTCCCTTGGAGAGCATGCACCTGGCAAAGTTTTTCCTGTTTGGGGATTTTTTTTAAGCTCTTAAAAAGATACACACAAAAGAAAAACAGATCTTATTTTATGGGATGTTGCATCTTCACATACTGGGTTTTAAGAGAAGTGTTGATAAATTTTAAATAATTTAAATCATATATAGTATGTTCTCTGATGAAAATGTAATTAAATTAGAAATCAACAATTGTAAGATATCTGGAAAACTCACAAGTATTGAGAAGTTTAATAATATACTTCAAAATAACCTATGAGTAATAAATAAATTGGTGGTTCAGATGGTAAAAGAATCTGCCTGCAATGCAGGAGACACAGGTTCCATCCCTGGGTTGGGAAGATCTCCTGGAGAAGGAAATGGCAATGCGCTCCAGTTTTCTTGCCTGGAAAATCCCATGGACAGAGGAGGCTGGCAGTCTATAGTCCATGTCATTGCAAAGAGTTGGACAGGACTGAGCAACTAACACTAAAACACACTAATTAATAAACAAATTATAAGGGAAAGTTGGAAATATTTCAAACTAAAAAATAATAAAAGTACAACATATCAAAATTTTGGATTCAGCTAAAATTATTCTAATAATTTTTAAATCCACAGTTTTAAATGCCTATATTAGAAAAAAAAAAAAAAAAAAAGATATAGCATGAAATAAATGCCCTAAGCTTCCACTTTAAGAAGCTAGGAAACAAAGTGTTAAGTAAGCCTGAAATAAACCTAACAGAGTCAAAAAGGAGATCATTAAAACCAGAAGTCCATGAATAAAAACAGAGAAAATTAACAAATCCAAAGGTAGCACTCTGAAAAAAAAATTTTTTTTAAAGACAGAGAGCAAAGACTTATTATGACTATAGGAAATGAAAAGAAGATATATCACTAAAAAGTATACAGTCATTAAATGGATAATAATAGAATACTGTAAAATTTTATGCCAATAAATTTAACAGATTACATGAAATTAACAAATTCTTTGAAAAATAAAACATACCAAAAATGACAGAAAATCTAAATAGCCCTACAATCGTTAAAGAGCTTGAATTTGTTACCAAAAACCCTCCCCCAAGGAAAAGTCCAGGCCAAGATTTTTTCACTGCTAAATTCTATTAAAAATTTAAAGATGAACTAATGTCACTCTGTCACAAATTCTTTCAGAAAATAGGGTTGGTAAAAATACTTCTGAACTCATTCAATGAGGGCATTCATGCTGATGTTAAAAACTGGAAAATACATCAAAGAGAAGAAAGGAAGGGAGAGAGAGAGGAAAAGGAAGGAGGAGGAGGGGGAAAAGAGAAAAGAAAATTACAGCTTCATAAATATAGGTACAAAAAATGGCATATAAAATATTAGCAAATAGAATATCTCTCATATGATAAAAAAGAAATCTCTTAAGAAAAACCAATAGCTAGTACTTAACGGTGAAATAGTGTACCTCTCCCTCTTAAGATTGGGAATAAGGCAAGCAAGTAGGTTCATACCCCTGCTGTTTCATACTGTACTGGCCACCTAGTCAGTACAATAAGATAACAAAAAAAAAGATAAAAACCATAAAGATTGGGATAGAAAGAATGAAACTGTATCTATTCACAGACAACATGAATGCTTATATAGAAAATCCAGAGTGTCTATAAAACCACAATAGAAATAATGTTAGTTTATTCATATCAAGGATACAAAGTCAGTATACAAAGGATTCAATTGTATTTTTAATAAATAGCAGCAAACAATTTTTAAATTAAAAACAATTCCATTTGCAATAGTACTTTAAAACACATAAGATATTTGAGAATAAATTTAAGAAAACGTGGGTAAGACCTATATGTAAAAACTTAATGTGAGAAAATAAAGACCCAAATAAATGGAGAAATGCCATTTTACATGAATTAGAAGGCTCAATATTTTCAAGATGTCATTAACCCCCCAAACTGCTTTATGGGTTCAATAAATCCTGAGTCATTGCTCCATCAGGAGTTTTGATAGAAATTAATAAACCGATCCTAAAATTTATATGGAAATACAAAAAACTTAGACAACCCAAAGCAAATTGGAATAAAGAGAATAAAGTTGGAAGACTTGTATTGCTTGACTTTGAAACACTATAAAGCTACAATAGTCAAAACAACTTAGTACTTGTATGAGGAAAGAGAGAACAGTGCAACAGAAATGGAACAGAAAGTCTAGAAATAGGTCCATATATACACAGTCATCTAATTTTGAACAAAGCCATCAAAACAATTCAATGGGGAAAGGAAATCTTTTCAACAAATGATTCTTGAATAACTGGCTATACATACATACAGAAAGAAACCTCAACCCCTCTCTCACAACTCCCGTATACCATTCACAAAAGTTAATTCAAATGGGTCATACATCTAAACATCAGAGTTAAAACTATGAAGCTTTTAGAAGGATGCAGAAAGCAAAATCATTAAAAAATTTTTTAGTTTCTGTTTATCAAAAGATACTATTCATAAAATAGACAAACCATATACTGAGAAAAAAAATGTTAGCAGAACATATACATGAAAGAAGATTGGTATCCATTATGTGAAAATAACCCATACAACTCAGTAAGAAACTGACAAATCCAATAAAAGATTTGAAAAAACACTTCACAGAAGAAAGAGATAAAAGCGACATATAAGCAAATGAAATGAAAAGTGTTGTGTTATGGAAATGCAGATTAAAACCACAGTGGGACACAACATCCACAGCTAAAATAAGAAAGACAGCAACAAACATTAGCAAAGATGTGATGCAATCCTAACACATATATTGTTTGTGTAAGTGACTCTCATACATTTTTAATAGAAATGAAAAAATTTTACAACCACTTTGGGAGATGTTCTGGCAGTTTCTTAAAAAGTTAAACATAATTTTTAAAAAATAATCATGAAATTCCCTGGTGGTCCAGTGGTTAGGACTCTGTGCTCTCACAGCTGAGGGCCTGGGTTCAATCCCTGGTCAGGGAACGAAGATCCCACAAGCCATCAGGTGCAGCTCCTCCCTGTGCTTGCCCCAAAAGAGTAAATTTAGTAAAGTAATACACACTAATTTTTTTTATAATCAGCAATTCTGTTCCTGACTATGTACCTGTGGTAAGTAGTACAATGCTCCCCAAAAGGTCAAGGTCCTAATCCCCAGAACCTGTGTTACATACAAAAGAGAATTAAGGCTGCAGATGAAATTAAGGTTGCTAAACACATTGTCCTGCTGCTGCAGCAGCAGCAGCAATGTAATTACAGGATCCTTTAAGGTGGATTGTTGTTCAATTGCAAAGTTGTGCCAACTCTTTGTGACCCCATGAACCGCAGCATGCCACGCTTCCCCCTCCTTCATCAATTCCCAGAGTTTGCTCAAACTCATGTCCGTTAAGTTGGTGATTCCATCCAACCATCTCATCCTCTGTCACCCCCTTCTCCTCTTGCCCTCAATCTTTCCCAGCATCAGAGTCTTTCCCAATGAGTCGGCTCTTTAGGGAGGCAAATGACTAGAGTCAGATGTAAGGGTGATTGCAGAAGAATGGTCACAGAATTGCAACACTGCTGGCTTTCAAGATGGGAAAAGGGGCTGTGAACAAAGGTGCATGGCCTCTAGAAGCTGGAAAATGTAAGGAAACATTTTCCGTTAGACTCTAGAAGGGAACACAGCTCTGCCAGCACCTTGCTTTCAGCCCAGGGAGACCTGTGTTAGATTTCTGACCTGCAGGACTGTAAGATGATACACTGTATTGTAACTTTTGCAGTTTGAGGTGCAACAGCAAAAACCTCTAAGTTTGTGGTTATTTGTTATAGCAGCAATAGAAAGCTAATACGGTACCCAAGGGAAATGAAAGCATATGTCTCAAGAATGTTCTTAACAGTTTTATTCATAATAGCCAGAGATTGGAAATAGCCTGGATCTCTACCAACAGGATAATGGATAAACAAACTGTGGTGTATTCACATAATAAAATATTACTCAACAATAAGAAGGAACAAATTACTCATACACACAACGTGGATGAATTTCAAAACCCTGCTGGGTGAAAGAAGCTGGGCAAATCGATGTGATTTCTTTTATATAAAGTTCTAGAACAGGCAAAACTAATCTATGGTTTTAAATAAAAAGACCTCTGATTTGCCTTTGGGATAGAGTGACTGTGAGGATTAATCAGGAGGGGACGTAGGGATCTTTTGAGCATTGAGGCAATGTTGTATAGTAGTTGTATAGTTGTATATAGTTGTATAGTAGTCCCCTCTTAGTGTATTCTAAGCCCAAGAATGCCAGGGGATACCTGAAACCATGGACAGTACCAAATCCTATATGTACTATGTTTTTTCCTGAAACATACATACCTTTGATAAAGTTTAGCTTATAAATTATACATAATAAAAGACTAACAGTGGGCGCGGCGTTGACCCCGCCACCCGGTGACTGAGGAATGGCCCCAAGAGCCTTGGGGCAGGCCTGGATGAAAAAAAAAAAAAAAGAGACTAACAAGATAATAATAAAATAGAAAAATTATAACAATATACTGAAATAAAAGTTATGTGAATGTGGTCTTTCTCTCTCTCTCTCAAACTATCTTATTGTACAAATTTAATGCTTTTTCCATCCTAAGGATTCATCACACACCGTGGCTGTACCTTTTGCAGTTTGAGGTGCAACAGCAAAACTAGCATGAATTTCTTGTTCCTTCTCTATAATTTCACAGACAGAAGATTCATTCTTATCATAGATCTTAGCAACCTCAGCATGTCACTTTTTTTCTTACCTTATTAAATCAAGAACTTCCACCTTTTCATTTATAGTAAGCATGGTTCAACTTCTCTTTGGCAGATCCAAACTGCCAGCATCACTACTCTTGCACTTGCTTCACTAAGTAAAGGAAGGGTTACTTGAACAGAAGCACTGCATTACCTGACATCTGACCGCTGAGCCGGCTACTAAGTGACTAATGGGTGAGATATGCTGGACAAAGGGATGATTCATGTCCCAGGAAAGGTGAGAGGGACAGCACAAAAACCTCATCACACTCTTCAAAACAGACACACTCTAAACATTTATGAATTGTTTGTTTCTGGCATTTTCCATTCAATATGTTTAGATCATAGCTGATCTAGATTACAGAAAAGGGAACTGCAGAAAAGGAAGGACAAGTATCTGTACTTCTGAAATCTCATGGAATAAGCTATGTGGGGAAAAGTTACCATGAGTTGAATTGTATCCCCCAAAAGATATGCTGAAGTCCTGATTCACATTACATGTGAACATGACTTTATTTGGGGAAAAAAGGTTTGTGCAGATGTATTCAAGTTAAGATGAGGTCATACTGATCTCAGGTGCCTGCAGTGGCTTGAAGCAGGATTTCAGTTCCCAGCCAGAGACTGAAGTCAGGCAGCAGTGAGAGCACTGAATACTAGCCACTAGGCCACCAGGGTCACAAGAGCAGTTGCCAGTGACAAGACCCTGGCTCATTGGTTCTGTAGAAATGAATTCCCATAAAGTGATGGAAAGTAGTAAAACTAGTGAAGTGTTTATTAGGAGGAAAAACAGTACATGTGAACAGACACATGGGTGGGTTCAGAGAGAGTCATGCCCTCATGATTGTTTGAATCACTTGGATGGAGCATTTCTTCCAGGTCTGCTTTGGTCAATCATCTTGCCTTGCCTGGTTCTGAGTCAGTATTTGGTTTTTCTCAGGATCCTCCCATGTGTGCATGCACATCTATTATCCAGGATGGATTCTAGCAAAGAGGCCTATGCGTAGGTTGACATCACTTACTGTGGGGTAATGCCCCATCCCTTTTGACCTCTGAGGAGCCTTTCTGCTCATGTGTAGTCAATAATGTCTCCTTGACCTTGGGCATGAAAAATATGTGGTCTCTTGTCTGGGCAGGGTTCAGCTCCTCTCATGCTCCTACTACTATCTTCATCTTAGACTATCTGTCCACAGGAGACAAACTCCGCCTGCTCAGCCCATCTATCCCCCTGCCTCAACACTGGATTACAGTAGCCTTACATCCAGTGATTGGGGTTTTTACAAGGAGACCATGTGTAGACACGGGTGCAGAAAAAAGACAGGGAGAACACCACGTGATCACAGAGGCAGAGATTGGGGTAATGTAGCTATAAGCCAAGGAACGCTACAAGAAGCTAGGAGAGAGGCTTGAGATTCTCTCTCAGAGCCTCCGAAAGAAACCAATCTTGCCAATGCCTTGATGTCAGATTAGTAGCTTTCAAAACTAAGAGAGAATACATTTCTGGAGTCTAAATTATAATATATATGTGAAGCATTTAAGCGTCTAAAACTAAATTTGAATTGTTGAAACTAAATAGTGGCTATATGAGTACAACATTATACAATATATAGTTCTTTAAACTTTTCTATATATTTGAAAAGTTTTGTAAAATGTTCGAGAAATAATTGTGAAACTTGACTTGTCACTGAGGGGTAAAATCAATTTAGTGGGTTAGATTAGCATTTTTCTAAAGCAAAATAGATTAGAAGGGAAGAGAATGCATATAATAAGGACATGTATTTCATTTCAACTTTACATAATACATATGCTTATATATAAATGCAAAGGACCATGATATAAAACTATTTTCTTACCGGAAGCCAAGCCAAAACTATTTGAGAAATACTACCTTAGTCTCATAAGCTTCCCAACATCCCATACTGTGTGCACCGATGTTTTTACACTCACATCTAGTCCATGCAC
This sequence comes from Bos indicus x Bos taurus, assembly GCF_003369695.1. Classification (NCBI taxonomy): domain Eukaryota; kingdom Metazoa; phylum Chordata; class Mammalia; order Artiodactyla; family Bovidae; genus Bos; species Bos indicus x Bos taurus. The sequence goes on along the minus strand of NC_040076.1, from coordinate 96,130,058 downwards.
CATTTACACAAATTCAGAGTTCTTGTTATGAAAATGCTTGTAGATCATCTCTCTTTGATCCATTATCGCAGTTAATGAGCCACATTCTCCCAGAGTTTCTTCCAAGGGAATTCACAGGGCTCATTGTGAGCCATATTTATACCTTCAAAATCCCAGGGTAGCTTTTAGTAATTTTCTGCATCATGACACTAAATGAAGCTTAAAAGAATTAGTAATACTCTTACCAGATGCTCTTCATCATTTTTTGGAAGGCAAAGTGATCTAGCCCCTCATTGAAGAGTTTTGCCATAAACCCTGCCACTAGAGCTTAGCTCAGTCTAGAAATCATGTGAATTCACAGAATTACACCCATTATTTGTATTTAAAGATAACATGAGTCATGCTAGAGAGAATATTTTTTAAAAGATTATTAAGTTGGAAATAGCTATTTTAATCCACTATTGTGCTATATTTAAGTGTTCAATAATGTAATGAGTGTTCAGTTGAGTTCAACCAATATTTATTAACATTTACTATGTGTTAGGCAAATGCTCTCTCTAGCTTTGAGGATATGGTGATGACTAACACTGATCTCAGCCCTCGAGGAACTCACAGTATGGGAGAACAGGCACATAAATAGCTCATTTCAAGAGGCAGGTGAGTGCCATCCACAGGGCTCTGGAGGTGGACAAGTGTTTGGCTAAGCTGGAGTATTCAAGACTTCGGTTGAGCCTTGAATGATGTGAACAAGTTATCTAAAGAGGAAAGGCTCTGGGCAGAGGTAGGATCTCTTCCTGACTGTTATAAAGAGTGACTCTGGCTGACTATGGACATTGTATTTTCCTGAATGGGGTGCATACTATCAACACCACTTTCACTATTGTTCACACGATCACCTGGCTTGAAGTAGTGTGAGCTCGCCACCATAACATTTCTCTTCCCCACCCATCCCCTTCATCTGCACTCTGTGGAAGGTAGTCTTTATGTACAATCTGCACTTAAGGGTTGACTATCTACATAAATTATTTGGGATTCTCCTGCAAAAGGATCTACTTATTCTTCACCATTTATTTATTCAATCATTTATGTGTATCAGTATGGACTCCTAGACCGTCTATGTTTCAGGTTATAATTCAATACTACTTGGTTGATTTTGTTGCTCAGATTTTTCCAACTTTGGCCACTGAGAACTTTTTCAGTGGACTCTCAGTTCTCTTTGACATACCCCCATCATTGTGGGCTTTAATTTTTAGCATTTTCTAACATTTTGGCTCCTGGCATGCTGTGTCTACTTTCTGCTCCAGTCTTATAAGCAGCCTTTTCTCCAAGGAGACCTGGTTCCTTTTATGGGAGAATGGTATTGGAAACCAAGATCTGGGTGCAAGATGTGTTCACTACTATTGGGGTGTCATTGCTTCTAGTCTCTCCTAGCCGATAAACCAAGGAGATATGTGTGTGAATATATTTTCTTGTGATATATACATAACTATATGTACTGGATTGGCCAAAAAATTCATTGGGGATGTTGATAGTGGGGAAGGCTATGCATGTAACAGGGACAAGGCGTATATGAGAACTCTCTGTATTTTTGCTCAATTTTGCTGTGAATTTAAAATTGCTCTAAAAATAGTATTTTTGGGGTCAACACATAGAAAATATTTGAAAATTATGTATCTGATAAAGATTTGTTCCCAGAGTATTTAAAGAACTCTTACAGCTCAATAATAAAGACAAATCAATTGCAAATGCACCAAAGATTTTAATAGACCCTTTTTCCAAAGAAGAGCTACAAGTAGTCAGTAAGTATTTGAAATTATGCTCATCATGATTAGTCATTAGGTAAATGCAAATCAACACTGCACCAAGATACCACTTCACATCACACTAGGATGGCTATACTAAACCAAAGACAGCATTTGTGAGCTGTGGAGAAATTGGAACCCTCATACGTTGCTCTGGGAATGGTAAAATGGCACAGCTGTTTTGGAAAATAGTTTAGCAGCTCTTCAAACGTCAAACAGAGAATTAGCATATGACCTAGAAATTCCACACCTGGGTATATACCCAATATAATTTAAAACAGGTGTTTGAACAAAAACTTGTCCACTAAAATTCAGAAACACTATTCACAATAGCAAAAGGTGGAAACAACCCAAATGTCCATCAACAGATGAATGGAAAAACAAAATGTTGTATATCAATACAATGGAAAATTATCTGGGAATAAAGAGAAATGAAATATTAATACATGCTAGTGTTTTCAATGGATGAACATGGAAAACACTACACTAAGTGAAAGAAGCCAGACACAAAGGCCACACATTGTATGAGTCCTTTCATATGAAATGTCCAGAATGTGCAAGTCCTTAGAAATGAAAGATTGGGGTGTAAGGAGCTGGCTAGAGGGAACAATAGGGAATGATTGCTAAAAACTATGGAGTTTCTTGGTATGGAGATGAAAATGTTCTGAAATTAGTGTTGAAGGTTGCACAACTCTGTGAATGTACTAAATATTACTGACTTGTATACTTTAAAAGGATGACTCATGATATATGAACTATATCTCAATAAAGCTGTTGTCATTGCTTCTAGTCTCTGGAAAATAACTGACTGGGTTGACAAAATAATTCAATAGCTTGACTGTGGTAATAGTTTATTAAATTATCCCAGAGATTCCAGAGGTTTATAAGATACTTACCTTTCTTAATAGGTATAGTCAAGTTAAAATAAATGAAGCAAATGCTTGATCTGTGTTTTTAAACAAATTGGAAGTCTACACCCCAGTTCTCTTAACTACACCACAAAAATTATTGTTTGATTTGCTATTTTGGCAAAGCTCACTACATTTTCCTTAATGAAGTTGTCCTTCAGACAGATCCTATCAAGCTAAAAATTGCAGAATTAAATTCTGGTTTATCCTCTAAAATCCTATGGAAAATTTAAATGGCCAAATTTCAGAATAGCTCATTCAAAAGCTGTCTAAAAGGTATAAAGCTATAAGACATAGCCAAATTAAGTGAAAAATTTCTCCCCACTGGATATTTTATTCAAGAACATAATTTAATGACCGGCCATATCCATGAGCTGGTCATTTTATCAATTGCCTCTGAAAAACCCCAGTTGGAGTATCGATCCCCAGTCTGCATCTACTCATCCCAGAGTCTCACTTCTTGTTGCTAGGATACCACTTCTTCATGATGTCAACCTATTAGAATATTACAAATCTATTTCTAATCAACTTTTTGCTCTGCATGGCTTTAGGAAAAGAAGAAAGCAAGGTCCATGCACACATAAAAGAGCTTCCAAAATGAATTTAAATCTTTGGTAATAATTCTAAACTAATTTTTAATTTAAAAATAGAAAAACCTGACTTTATCATTAAAATGGCAAATTTTAGCCTTGTGTATTAGTTTGTCTGTAAGTGGGAGGGGATGTCATATCACAGAATCCTTTTCTTCCTTCTAAAATGGCTGACTTTTTTCTCTCTCCCTCAAAGATGAGACTTCCAGGGTACAAACAAAGTCCTCCTTTAGAGGAGATTCATTTTCTTCTTATGTCTTAGGACTTCCTGATTCAAAACTAAAAACTGAAACAATCTGTTTTCCTGGTTTCTAAGACTGACAGATGAGATTGATATTATTCAACTTATTTTTATTCCAGTTAATTAAATTCAGTGATGTGTATTGAACAGCCTCTATGCACAACTGTTACTAACCAATGTGGAGAGTATAGAGATGAATTGGCAACAGTCACTATCTTCAAGACAGTCATAGATTAATCAAGAAATGGACATGTGCTCAATATCCAGGGTCAGTCTCTGAGGAGCAGGGACTGAGTCACTCCAGGCCCAGTGGGTGGAGTCCCAACACCTGCTCTGGGGTCTGTGGAAACAGAACCTGCATTGGTTAGGTATTGATCTAAAGAAGCAAGTAGGTAGGCAGCATCGTCAGGTATTAGAGAAGCACCAGAGTAACAGCTGGTCACCAGACAAGAGAGAAGCCAATGTGTGAAAATAGATTCACAGGACAGGGCACAGCTGGGCACTCCTAGGTGCTGCCTGTGGCCTCTGCCCTGGACACTGACTGAGGAGGCTGGTAGAGGAGACTATGAGCCAACCCTGACTCACTGATACTGTGGGGCGGGGCAACTCTATGCGATGGGAGACTAGCTGGGGTTCAAGAAAGCTTTGCCAGCAGCATGAGAGCTAAACTGCCCCACAACCTGACTTTCACCGTGGCTCATTTTAGAATCTCTGGCCCTGCCACTCTTGACCTGTCACTGCCTAAATGGATCTTGAGTTTTCAAAGCCCCAGTAGGTACATGATTAATTGAAATTTTAGCCCTTTTGATGCCCCACCCCCTTAGTCATGATACCCATCCCACAACTGGTATAGTCCCCTTACAACTCATCCAGTAGTCTCTGGCTTCTTTTTACACCCTTCCCTCAAGTCCAAGCCCACCCAGCTTCCGTTCCTGGTTGTGAATATTTTGTCTATCTATTGCTACATTTAAACTTAACCTTAAATTTATTTTTTAAAGATTGTTTTTTAATGTAGACTAAAGTCTTTATTGAATTTGTTAAAGTATTGCTTCTGTTTTACTTTTTGTTTTTTTGGCCACAAGGTATGTGGGATCTTAGCTCCCAGATCAGGGATCAAACCGGCACCCTCTGTATTGGAAAGTGAAATCTTAACCACTAAACAGCCAAGAAAATCCCTCAAATATGCCTTAAATTTAGTGACTTAAATCATCAACCATTTTAGATACCTCATTCTTTTGAGCAGCATTTGGCTGGGCAAGTCTTCTGCTCCACTGGGATTACTTGATGGTATTCAACTAGCAGCTGGACTAGCTTAGAGAGACCAAGACAACTGGAAGGCTGGCTCAGGGGGTCTTCTTTTCATTGCACATAGTCTCAGGGCCTCTCCATATGATTCCCCAGCAAATCAGTCATATTTGCTACATGAGATCCAAGGACTGCAAGAAAGCACAATAGAAGCTGCTAGTCCTTTTAAAGGTTAAGCCTGGCACTGGCACAGCATCACTCCTGCCATATTCTATTGCTCAAAGCAATTACAGGGCAGGCTGGATTCAAAGATAAAGGGAGCAGACTCTAACTCTCACTGGGAGAAGTGTCAGGGAATGTCCATCAAATTTGTGAAGGTTCCCATATGTCTCACTGCCAACTGTATTCAGATTATGACCACAGACATCTTAAATAAAGCACTTTAAACTGCATCTTGTTATTCCTGATTTGAGAATCATCAGTTAGAAATGGAATGCTGGGGGACTTCCCTGGTGGCCTAGTGGATAAGACTCTGCACTTCTACTGCAGGGGGCACAGGTTCAGTCCTTAGTTGGGGAACTAAGATTTTGCATGCCACACAGTGTAGCCAAAAATTAAAACCAACAAACAGAAGAAAAAAAAAAACCAGAAATGGAATGCTGAGAATCCTAGCAGGAAGACCAACACGGGCACACGGCTGGGGTGTCCACAAGCTTTGCTCTTTAGCTGACCCACTTGTCCCTGGACTGCTGTGCACAGTGAGGTCTCAGGCTAAAGCATCATTCTCCCTTCCAGGCATTAAAGTCTGAGTCCCTCACACCAGGAGGCTTATAAATCACAAACATGAGATTGGATTTTGCAACAGAACTGGTGTTGAAAATCCTTTGGCAGTGAGTCCTTCTCGCCTTGTCTATTTTTTTTTTTTCCAGAGGAGCATCTGTCAGGGGGTTGGGGTGTCCTTCTGTGCTTATGTTTGTTTCCCTCCTGGTTAAGGCCACGCCACTGCACCCCAGGCTGGCTGTGATCCTCCTGGAGCTATTCCAGGAGTCCGTGTCCAGGCCTTGTGCCCAGGGTTGCAAGAGGGTAAAACCACCATATAGAAATTCCCCTGGAAAAGTCCCATGGACTGTGTCCAGGAGACCCTCCTACTGAATTTCACTTTCTAGAGATGATTCTGTTGGTGAGGTTCCAGCTCCCACGTGATTTGTCACTCCAGAAGGCACTCATGCCATCTGTGTAAAATTGCCCAACTGAAGCACAGAGGGATAGAGTACATTGTGGGGAGAGGATTTTAAAGGACTCTGGACATATTACTGAATAATGTATGTTACTTTTATGCACATCTTTAAAGTAGAAAAATAGTAAGCTTCATTTGCAGCGCTCACACACACAAAGCACTTCTGCAGTTTAATCTCATGGGAACCTCACTTGGTACTTTGTGAAGTGAGGCCTATTGTGCAGTTGATGAAGTTCAGACCACACATCAACTGCTTAAGGTCACCCAGGTCTTTTGTAATCAAAGTATACATCATGGGGACTTTCCTGGTAATCCAGTAGTTAAGACTCTGTGTTTCGAGCAGAGGACACAGGTTTGAGTCCCTGGCAGGGGAACTAAGATTCTACATACTGCATGATGCAGCCAAAAAAAAATTATACATAATGACTTTTAAGTGGAAAAAAGATAATGTTCTCTTTTTACTGTTTCATAGAAGCCTGAGCATCATAATGAAGAGCAGCTCCGGCTCATTGCAACTAGAGAAAGCTGGGGCACAGCAACGAAGACCCAGTGCAGCCAAAAAAAACCCAAAAGGTGCCCTTAGGAAACAGAAGCTAAAGGACATTTACATTTAAGAGGAAAGTGATTGATTGAAGGATAAATAACAGATTCAAAGAGCTGAGGCCCTCCAACTGTAGAACACCTCAGCTGGGACTGACAACTCACAAACCCTTATCCCTCCTCTCCCTCTGAGGCCTGATTGAGCAACTATTCCTGGGGTCCCACAGGGCTTGGCCATAGGGCTGATGGTCCAATCCACCTATGCCCACAAAGTACCCTCACAATAAACCTATTATTTAAAATGGATTTAGGGTCGATTTTTTGCTTCCCAAGAGACTAACTCAACAATTGTAGCAAAAACTCACAAGCATATTTCTTACAAATCAAACATAAGATGAGAAAAACATCAATGCTCTTAAAAGCCTGGTTTATTATTATAAGGCTCCATGCCATTGTGACAAGAGAGACTTAAGACAACACACATTAAAGAAGTGATCATTTTTACACCTTTTACTTAGCTACTCTAGTGATGCCACTAACAAGACCACGTCACCAGAATCAAGCCTCTATTTTCAACCCAGAGCCCAAGAGAGTTCCAAATATAGGACACATTCGATTAATGCTAACCACTGCAGGTGATAGAAAATATTGACTATATAATCTACCAGAAATTATAAGTCAAGGGTGGTACCACCCTCTCAAAGGGCAACTGAAACCTAGTTGGGACACTTTTACTTGTCATTAGCTTCTTCTGTTGGCACTAAATGGGAGAGACTCAAGAATGCTAAAATTCCTGCTCACTACAATCCCACACAATGAAGAATTAATCTGATAGAAATGTATATCCTACTACCTTTAAGAAACACTTAGACCATCACACATATGCACATGGTAATCAACCTAAAAACTACAATCTGTGGCCTGATCCATGGTCAGACAACAGAACAGCACTTTTTTTAAACCATGATTATTCCAGAAAATTCATTTACTTGCTAATTTGGCTCTAGACCAGTCCCAGTACTTTTATTTGGCCTCTGTCATGAAAGATAGCACACTCCTTTCCAGGACTAGAGACAAGAAGACAAGTTTGTCAAGATAAGAAAAGAAAACATATTTCATTTAGCAGTTTGTTAGCTCCGTTTATTACTTGTGAATGCTGAGTCTCCTGGTATGCAGGCCTCCTGCATACCACATATTTAAAGTCTAATCCATTTGCCCTGTGACCCGGGTCCTACGTAAGTTAGGGGTAGGCCCGCTCACACCCTGATCTGCTAGTTTGGGTGTAACTAAAAATAAATAAACAAATACAGCCTGTCATATGACTCAGAAAAATAATACCTACCTTTACTTTGCATAATTTGTCTACTATTTATATTGTGTTCTCCTAAGGGAAACTGTGGAAAGGATCTCTTTTCCAGATCACACAGGCAGATGCCCTCACATCAGACTGGGGGAACTGTAGTTTTTTTTTTTTTTTAAGGTTTATACATTTTTCAGAGGTTCCTTGGAAATCTGTGCCTCTGCTTTTTAAACGTCTGCCTCCAATCCTGACTTGAGAAAACTAGTGTCTTTGTTCACAAGTGAACAACATGTTCCCTTATGTTTGATGAAATAGCTGCTTGACAAACATGGTTCCTTTTATCCCTCATACATTAAAGTACACAGATTGAAAGTCTAATCATTGCCTTGTTTTTTAGTGGCATTAAGAAAAGTTTCTCAAGTAAATTAAAGCTTGCTAACATTTCTATCACTTCATGGGAAATAGATGGGGAAACAGTGGAAATAGTGTCAGACTTTATTTTTTGGGCTCCAAAATCACTGCAGATGGTGACTGCAGCCATGAAATTAAAAGACGCTTACTCCTTGGAAGGAAAATTATGATCAACCTAGATAGCATATTGAAAAGCAGAGACATTACTTTGCCAACAAAGGTCCATCTAGTCAAGGCTATGGTTTTTCTAGTGGTCATGTATGGATATGAGAGTTGGACTGTGAAGAAAGCTGAGTGCCAAAGAATTGATGCTTTTGAACTGTGGTGTTGAAGAAGACTCTTGAGAGTCCCTTGGACTGCAAGGAGATCCAACCAGTCCATTCTGAAGGAGATCAACCCTGAGATATCCTTGGAAGGAATGATGCTAAAGCTGAAACTCCAGTACTTTGGCCACCTCATTCGAAGAGTTGACTCATTGGAAAAGACTCTGATGCTGGGAAGGATTGGGGGCAGGAGGAGAAGGGGATGACAGAGGATGAGATGGCTGGATGGCATCACTGACTCGATGGACGTGAGTCTGAGTGAACTCCAGGTGTTGGTGATGGACAGGGAGGCCTGGTGTGCTGCGATTTACGGGGTCGCAAAGAGTCGGACACGACTGAGCGACTGAAATGAACTGAACTGAAAATTTCTATCAGATGATAGGAGGGGAAACATTTTTTTCCCTTCCTTTAAGATCTTGTCTGGTGACCAGAAATGTCAATTTCAATTCTGTTTCAAACTCAGAGCAAATTTTTCTTTATGTCAGGTTAAAGCTTCCATTTCTATTTTCTTCCTCTGATCACCTTGAAGGTAAATAAATAAAACAATGTGATTAAATTTTCTTTTTTGGCTTTGAGCCTTAATTCATAGACTACTTTTCCTACTTCTTTAAAAAGCACCTAAAATAACTTTTTCTTTTTCTCAAAAATCTTAACTGTAGCTTCTACTCAGTAATTGTCTTTAAAAAAAAAAAAAGTCATGTGTTGTTATGGCAATTGCCCACTTGATTTCAAACTGGAATGTGACTATTTCCTATTGTTTTCAAGCTGGAAAAAGGTGTCATGTCTCTGGTCTATAGCTCAAAGTCAGAGCACTAGATTAGAATTTAGGAAACAGCTCAGACATCAGCTTGATGTGGGATCCCCTGGATTCTAGCCTCTTCCTCAGAGCAAGAGACTTACTTGTGTGGGGTCACTTCCAGCTCAGAAGGTCCAAAATTCCACAGGTTAGCCTCTCCAGCCTAGAGGAAATCTACAGAAAGTTTCAGAGGCTCAGTCCAGTGTATATATCAGGGAAATAGCTGTTTTTCTCCTGTATTACTCTCCAAGAGAGAGGTAAAGTCAGAATGAGATAAATACAGAACAAGATGATTTACCACAAAATCTCTTGGAAGTAGAGATTTCCTAATAATATGAACTACTTACGTATGCCCTATATGCCAGAAACTGTTCTAAGAGTTTTACCGAGTGGGCCAAAAAGTTCTTTTGAATTTTTCCACAAGATCTTCTGACCTTACGGAAAACTACGAATGAACTTTTGGGCCAATCCTATATATGGATTAACTCATTTAGTCCTCACCACAACCCTATTAGGTGGACAATAGTATTGCATTACCAGCTCACAAAAACAGAAATTGATATAACTGATGCTAAGTGACTTATCTAAAAACATTCAATTGTCAGTGGTGACATTGGGAGTTGAACCCAACTTGACATGTGGTTCCAGAGCCCAGGTGCCACAGTAATCACTTTCCACCTATAAACAAGTAGACTGGAGTAGGAGGAAATGTGTATTTGGAGTCTGAAAGTGAACGTGAAAGTGAAGTCGTGTCCGCTTCTTTGCGACCCCACAGATAGTAGCCTACCAGGTTCCGTGGTCCACGGGATTTTCCAGGCAAGAATACTGGAGTGGGCTGCCATTTCCTTCTTCGGGGGATCTTCCCAAAATTGTGTTGAAATCCTGAGTCCACCATGTCCTAGTTCTATTATCTCGGGGACTGATAGCCTCCCACAACTTCAGCTATCTATCAGCAAGATCTACCTTCAAAGGCTAGTGGTAAGGTTTTAACTAGATAATGCATGAAAAAAATATTTTGTAAACCTTAGAGCCTTAAGCAAACAGTAACAACGAGTCTATCTTTGGTAGATAATACCTAAAAGTAGCAGTTTCATTAACCAAGCTTAAAGTCATAAGCTAAAAAGATAGGCTGTAAAAATATAGACTTCAATTTCTTTTTTGAAGGAGAAGAGATGACAGCCAAGGATAGAGAAAAATCATGCATTTTATGGACACTGAATCTTCCCAAGAGCCTAAAATAACACTACTTTGCCTGAACCAAAATAAGAAATAAAATGGCTTCCAAGTCACTTCTTTCAAATCATCTCAGTGCCATTAAATGAATTTGGACAGGACCCATGGATCAGTGCAATGGGAGGAGACTCAATCAAAAGCCTGAATCAAGAGTTATGAGACTCTAAGTGACAAAACACAGAAATATCCAACACTTGGCTTGGCCTGGCTTTCTGGTGGTCAGCTCCTCTCTTGACCTTCAAACTCACCCTAGAAATATCCTGTTAGTTGGCTTGTTAGAGTCAGGAAACCTTCAGCAGGCATTCTTCCATCTTCCCTTCTTTCTTTGTTTTTCTTTCCCAGGAGTCCCAATGATTCAATCTGTTTTTCTTTCCACTTCAAGACTGTCCATTTTGTCTCCGACTCTGTCTTTGAGCTTCTTCTTCTCTTCAGAGAAGAGAAATGCTGTGAGGACTTCCCTGGGGGTCCAGTAGCTAAGAATTCACTTCACTTGTCAATGTAGGGGACGTGGGTTCAGTCCCTGGTCTGGGAAGATGCCACATGCTGTGGGGCAACTAAGCCTGTGCCACAACTACTGTAGCCTGTGTGCCCTAGAGCCCGTGCTCCATAACAAGAGCAGCCACTGCAGTGAAAAGCCCATGTGCTGCAACTAGAGAGTGGCCCTCACTTGCTATAACTAGAGAAAGCCCATGAACAGCAGTGAAGACCCAATGCAGCCAAAAAAAAAAAAAAGAAACGCTGTGACAGAGGACATAGTCTCCCAAGCCTTCCTTTCCTTTCTCATCCTCAAAGTAAACATTTAGGCCTCTTTCATCTTGAGAATTTTAACACTAACCAGTTAGGAGAAACAGTCATGGGTAACAAACAGATCTTAAAATTAGCTCATGTTACGTTGTCACTGATTCTTCCTGCTTCCCAAATGTGTGGGAACCTGCCCAGAGAGCTCACTTCTCAAAGACAGCACATGCTAAACTGGACCATGCACCCCAGGCCAGTTCTGCAAAGATTCTGGGCCCTGCAAGCCACTTCCAAGATTTGGTTTCCAATGCCAACCCCTTATCTACTTTCCAGGTAGATGGCTCTAATTTTTTCTACATAAGAAAAGTTCCTTCTCCCTTGGCTGCCCAGCAAGTATTCCCCTAGTATCAAGTAGGTCTGCCCCACCCTACAGAGTCCTCTTCCTCCTTCCCTGAGCTCCCTTTGTCTCAGGCTCCCACCTTCTCCCTAGTTGAATCCTTTTCTATGAGTTTCAGCTGCAACAGTCACTCACAGAGGACAGTTACATCTTATTTCGTTTAGAGTGGCCCTTCTTGGTTTCACCTGGAGACTTTTCTTTTTTTTACTTTTCTAAATTATAAAAGACATACATGCTCATTTTGATAAGTTAAACAATACAGAGAAGAGGTTCTTTAAAAACCTGTATTCTTCTCACCTTCTAGCTAATCCCATTCTAATGACCTAACCAATGATATCAGTTTGCTATGGAATTATCCTTCCCACCTTTCAAAACTGGATATTTTTCACATTTATAAATATTCTTAATTGTTTTGGAATCACAGATCTCTCTGAGGGTCTGATAAAAGCTATGGACACTCTTCCCAATGCCTGCATGAATGCACACACACAGGCAATTTTGCATTTAATTTCAAGGGGTTTGTGGTAATAATTCCAATGTTTCCAATTTCTGAGCTTTCTTGCATACACATACTCTCAAGCTCTAGTCCTGGGATCCTTGAAGCTTATGCTTATTCCCCCAAGAGTTGTAAAACAAATGAAACTTTTTGATTTGTCCCTTCTACAAGGAGATCTTCTCATTCTGGAACCTCTCCCTGGAGTCCCAACTTCTGTCTGAGGAAGACCTGTAATCTACAGCTGATTTTGAGGACCAGAAAAGGAGGAGAACTAAACTGAATACTAAACTAGTCCTAAAGGCCTTGGGAAGATTGGAAACAGGTACTGATGGGGTCCAATGAGAAAACAGTCGGGAACTTGAGGTGATAGTTCCCTGAGGGGAAGACGGTACTAGAAAGAAATCTGTGTGTTTAATCTAGGTTGGTGACTAGCAGCACTATACATAGTAGAGTGTTTAGGACTTGGAGTCAGATAAGCAACACCAGTTGCTTATCTCCTATGTGACTTTAGGTAGGCTGTTTAACTTCCCCAACCTTTATTTCCCAGATAACAAATTAGACATTTTAATAACCTACCTAGACTTTCCTGGTGTCTCAGTGGTAAAGAATCCATCTGCCAATGCAGGAGACTCGGGTTTGATCCCTGGGTCAGGGAGATCCCCTGGAGGAAGAAATGGCAACCCACTCTAGTATTCTTGTCTGGAGAATTCCATGGGCAGAGGAGCCTGGTGGGCTACAATCCGTGGGGTCACAAAGAGTCAGATAAAGAGTCAGAGCAACAAAACAACAATCATCAGTCAGTTCAGTTCAGTCACTCAGTTGTGTCCGACTCTTTGTGACCTCATGGACTGCAGCAGGCCAGGCTTCTCTGTTCCTCACCAACTCCTGGAGCTTGCTCAAACTCATGTCCATCGAGCCGGTGATGCCATCCAACCATCTCATCCTGTGTCATCCCCTTCTCCTCCTGCCTTCAATCTTTCCCAGCATCAGGGTCTTTTCAAATGAGTCAGTTCTTCACATCAGGTGGCCAAAGTATTGGAGTTTCAGCTTCAGCATCTTTCCTTCCAATGAGCACGCAGGACTGATCTCCTTTAGGATGGACTGGTTGGATCTCCTTGCAGTCCAAGGGACTCTCAAGGGTCTTCTCCAACACCACACTTCAAAAGCATCAATTCTTTGTCACTCAGCTTTCTTTATAGTCCAATTTTCACATCCATATATGACTACTGGAAAAACCATAGTTTTGACTAGACAGAACTTTGTTGGCAAAGTAATGTCTCTGCTTTTGAATATGCTATCTAGGTTGGTCATAGCTTTTCTTCCAAAGAGCAAGCATCTTTTAATTTCATGGCTGCAGTCACCATCTGCAGTGATTTTGGAGCCCCCAAAAATAAAGTCTGTAACTGTTTCCACTGTTTCCCCATCTATTTGCCATGAATTGATGGGACTGGATGCCATGATCTTAGTTTTCTGAATGTTGAGTTTGAAGCCAACCTTTTCACTCTCCTCTTTCACTTTCATCAAGATGCTCTTTAGTTCTTCTTCACTTTCTACCATGAGGGTAGTGTCATCTGAGTATCTGAGTTTATTGATATTTCTCCTGCAAACTTGATTCCAGCTTGTGCTTCATCCGCCCAGCATTTCACATGATGTACTCTATAAGCAACATGACAATATACAGCCTTGACATACTCCTTTCCCGATTTAGAACCAGTCTGTTGTTCCATGTCCAGTTCTGTTACTTCTTGACCTGACTACAGATTTCTCAGGAGGCAGGTAAGGTGGTCTGGTATTCATATCTCTTGAAAAATTTTCCACAGTTTGTTGTGATCCACACAGTCAAAGGCTTTGGCATAGTCAATAAAGCAGAAGTAGATGTTTTTCTGGGAAACAACAACAATAACCTACCTCAGTAGAAGTGTTGTGAAACTCATAGAAACAATGTGTTCAGAGGAGCCCTGTAGTACTAGGAAATACTGAGGAAGCATCAACAGTGTTTCTTATTAAAATAATGCCAGAGAAATGTGCATTTCTGAATGGGAATAGCCCAAAAAGTTCAGAATAACAAGTTATAAAATAATCAGGTCTCTCTGTCAAGTTGGGTGATCTCTCTTAGAGGAAAGAAGGGTGCTCGGTTTTCCCCAGAGCTCCAGAGGTTCCCCTCAGGAAGGAGAAAAGAAATAGACAGAAACCTTTCAATATCTCCTTCCCAAGCAAAAGGTTCAGAGTAATGACAAGACATGGGGGAGTCCAGGAAGGATCATAAATGGTGACTTCTATTCAACTCTTTTCCTTTCTGGCAGTACTGGTGTTCCTGTGATTAATATGCCTTTGTATTGTCATCCTCCAAGAAACAGCTCTGGGAGAGGCTCTGTTTAGGAAGCACATACATGAGCTTTCAGTCTTAATACAGTTGAAACCCAAATGCTAGAATGCTAGAGAAAAACTTTGAGACTTGCCAAGAATCACTGGACACAGTGCTCCAAACAGTACCATGTAAGTAGCAGACTCTCACAGTCGTGAGATTGGCCTATGCTTGTTTCTTTCCTGAGGAAGAGATCGATTGGGATTTCAATTCCAAGACTGAAAGCCTGTGGCTGCTCAGCCAGTCCTCCCTTTGGGGAGATCGAAGTCAGTGGCCAATTTGACTCTAAGACTGGATTTAGGACACCTCAGAGATGCATAAATACTGGACAAAATATATTTGAATACATATTCTATGGTCACGTTGGCTCCAGACTGACACCACAGAAACACTTGTGTCTACTCATAGGTAAAGGAGACAGGACAGAGAGGAGAGGCAACTCAACTGGATGCTGAGCTAGTTGCCTGGTCCTATGGGGCTGGGGTGAGCTGCACACCAACAACCTGACCACTCCAAAACCCATGTCTCCATTTCAAAAATGGAATCCCTCCAAAGGATAGTAAATCAGAGACATCTACAAAATGGACCAATGCTTCTCAGGTGGCTCAATGGTAAAGAATCTGCCTGCCAAGCAGGAGATGCAGGTTGAATCCCTGGGTCAGGAAGATCCCCTGGAGAAGGAAATGGCAACCCCCTCAAGTATTCTTGCCTGAGAAACCCCATCAACAGAGGAGCCTGGTGGGCTACAGTCCACGGAGTTGCAAAGAGTTACAGCTTAATGACTAAACAGCAGCAGCAGCATCAAGTGGACTAATCATCCTGCAGTCAGGATTAAAAGGACTAACAGCCTTAGACGTGTAGTGTGCTCAGCCCCCTAGACATGGAACAATCATGGGGCTCTTCCAGTGTGACCCTGGATTCCAGCTACAGTCCTTCAATAGCAACTGGGCTTACCCTTGACCCCACAGTTGGCATGCCTGTCACTTCAGACACAGTGTCTTCACCATCTCTGCTCCCTGCTGTAAAGGACTCATGCAAGCCCTGGATGTCTTTTCATGAACCCTTATAGCTCCCTCCTTCAGACACTTGTGCAGCCAAAAAGCATCTGCCTCTTTTCTCCAAATGTCATTTCTCCATCTTCTAACAACTACATCCTTTCCAGTCTCACATAGACACAGACACAGACACACACACACACAGACACACACACACACACACACGGAGGGGGAGAGAAAGACAAATAAATTCCAGGGAAGTGTTACATATTTCAGGGTGGTGGTAGGATTTGTTATTGTGACTACATTCCCAAATTATAAATCCTAGGAAGAGAACAAAATTAAATCAGAATGTCTCTGTAATAAGTCATCAAGTTGGAAAAACACTCTACTGTTAATCTAGTGGAAGAAAAATGGAAGCAATCCACACCACCTCCCTAGCCTTGTTTTAGGTATGGTGTCTCGGGGAAACCTAGAGCCAGGCCGCCTGGGTTCTGCTATGGATTAGTTGTATCACACTAGGCAAGTTGTTAAACCTCTCTGTACCCCAGGTTTCATTTACAAATAATACTAAGTACTAGTACTAATCCACAGAGTTATCCTGAGGGCTGAATCAAATAACATCTCTAAACCACCTAGCATAGTGCCTGAGACACAATAAGCTCTGTGCGTAACAGCTCTTATTAAGGTGAACTTGGCTTCAGAGGTTGATTTGTTTCAACAAAGATAATTAAAATCCACTTGAGAGGGAGGGAGAACAAGATGGCAGAGGAGTAGGTGGACATGGAGTTCATCTCTCTCCAAGGATACATCAGGAATACACCTTCAGACACAGACGTGCATCCAGAACACCAGCTGAGAGTGGACAGGAGCACCTGACCAGTGGCAAAGAATATATAGAACCACGCAAAACTCGGTAGGATGAAGGAACTAGGGGGGGAAATGGGAGTGTTAGTAGGACTGGACCTGCCCTCAGCGGGTGGAGGAACTGAAGCAGGGGTCTGGTCCCCACAGTGGGGCAATTGTCTGAGTCAGAGGAGAAACATTCAAGGCAGAGACTGAAACAGCTGATCTGTGACAGCCTAAATGGAATAAGAATCAAACAGTCCTTGCCACAGCCATACATACCCTGGACAGCAACGCTGGTCTCCTGGAAGGGGCAGCGGTTGGGAGCTGGCAGCTTAGGGATTGTGAAGCAATCCCAGGGTGAGGGTTGCTGTTGACTGCGGAGAGACAGATTGAAGGGATGTGAGGGAGGAGATCATGGTGGGAAATGCTGGTGGAGGAAAGCCAGGCAGCCATGGAAGCAAGGCAATACTGCTGAGTCATGCATAGAGGGTGGAGCCATCACCATAGCCTCTCTCTGCCCACATGCCAGCATGAGCAGCTGAACAATAGAGAGGCTGACCCATCAAACGCCTGACGCACTGAACTACAGAGTAGGAGCCCACCCGGGGTGCCCCTTTAAGTGCCTGACATGCTGAACAACAGAGAAGGACCCCAGGCAAGGAGCCCTCTAAGTGCCTGAACAGGCAGAGCTACAGAGAAGGACTGGCCAAAGAGGCCTTCTGATCACCAGTTATAAGAGGCTCGAAAAAAGACTCTGATAGGGCCATAACTCCTGTGGTGGAGGCAGTCCATGTCCCTGCACACTTGGCACTGGCAGGGTCCCTACAAGCCAACCAGCTGCACCACCTTCACACTCAACTCTCACTGGGCCAGAGCTTCCACAGACAAGAAGTCTTGCATCTATGCCTGCAGGGTCACTTCAGTCGTGTCCAACTCTTTGTGACCCTGTAGACTGTGGCCTGCCAGGCTTCTCTGTCAGAGAGGGGGTTCTCTAGGCAAGAATACTGGAGCGTATTGGCCAATACTGGTGGCCATACCCTTCTGTGCGGTGCTTAGTCAGTCAGTTGGTCCAACTCTTTGCGACCCCACGGACTGCAGCCCTCCAGCCTCCTCTGTCCATGGGATTCTCCAGGCAAGAATACTGGAGTAGGTTGCCATGCCCTTCTCCAGAGGATCTTCCCAACCCAGGAATCGAACCCAGGTCTCCTGCATTGCAGGCAGATTCTTTACCATCTGAGCCACTACGGATACCCTTCTAGGGCACTATATTACCTGCTGCCCTAGCCACAAACCCCCCTGAGTACCTGATGCTGCCAGAACCCCTGTGACCCAAGCAGCTGCACCACCTTCACACCTGGCCCTCTCAGGGGCAAACCCAAGCCCTCCAGGGCAGCCTCAGGAGGTAAACCCCAGTGGATAACCCACATGTAGAGGTGAAAATAAAACCACAATTTAAACCCAGGGGCAGTGTAGCTAAGGAAGAAGACCCAAAACCTTCCCACCAGCTGGACAAGCTGCAGATTAAATCCACACCATCAACTAAGCAGACTCTGTATCTATGGAATATATAAAAGGCCATCGAGAGCTCCCACAAAAGAAAAGACACTAGCTCTGATAGCTGTGGACGTTGGAGGCAAGAACACACAGGAGTAGAATCAGATTCGAATCTGAGCTGCCCCCACAGCAGGTCCAGAGTTCAGCAGAGTGTTGGAGGGCATCCTAGGGAGTTAAGGTGGACTGTGACTACCAGTGAAGGAAAGGACTCTGACAGCAGTGACTCAAGAAAAACATTTATTATTCTTATGTTTTGACTTGTTCTCTAGATTCTTTTGGAATATTTTCTGTTTTCCTTCCCGCCCCCCCCCCCCCCCGCCCCCGCCCCGTTGTAGTTGTTGGTTTTATTGGCACTTAAAAAATGCAATGAAGTTTTTAAGCTTTTTTTTTTTTTTCCTCAGTCACATTTTTTATTGTTGTCACAAACCTCTGCCTCTACATTGGGCTTTTGCAGTTCTATAGAGTTTTTCTCTCTTTTTCTTCTTTTCTCTTTTTTTAATTTAAATTTTTAAACCTATTATTATTTTTTACACTTATTCCTTTGTTTGCTTTTCCTACTGTTCTTTTCCCCTTGTAGTTAATCTTTAATGTATATTAAAAAAATCTTCTTTATCTACCTCTGTTTAACTTTGCATATCTATTCTTTCTTTCTTTTCCTTCTCTCCTTTCCTCTCAATATATTTGTTAGCTTTATCTTCATTGCCTTATTCCCCATTTGGCACCTTACTTTAGTTTTATTTTCTAGTTTATGCTTTAATTAGTTTTGTTCTGGTAGGTATAAGTTTTGGTTTCCTTTGTTCACAGGGTCAATCTATTGCACTTTATTTTTGTTGGACTGTTTTGATTTTGCTTATGGATTTATATGTATATGTGTATAGTCAGTCACACTTTTTATTGTTGTTATAAACCTCTGCTTCTACATTGGGCTTTTGCAGTTCTGTGGAGTTTTCCTTTTTTTCCCCCTTTTTTCTTTCTTCTTCCATTTTTTAATCTATTTTTTATAATTTTAATTTTTTAAAACCTATTATATTTTTCTACATTTATCCCTTTGTTTGCCTTTCCTACTGTTCTTTTCCCCTTGCAGTTAATCTTTAATGTATATTAATCTTCATCTAACTCTATTTAACTTTACATATCTATTCTTTGTTTCTTTTCTTTCTTTCCCTTCCTCTCAACGTATTTGTTCATTTTGTTTTCATTCCTTTATTCCTCACTTGACACTTTAGTTTTGTTTTCCAGTTTGTTCTTAACTGGTAAATATAATTTTTTATTTCCTTTGTTCGCCAGGTCAATCTACTGTATTTTATTTTTGCTGGACTTTTTCACTTTGCTCATGGGTTTATATGTATATGTGTATATTCCATTATTTTAATTATTATTTGCCTGATTTTGTAACTGCCATTTGTCTGGGATTCCTCTTTGGTTTCTTGTTTTTGGATATTTGTTTTAATCTTGCTTAATGCCATAACAAACCACTTGTGGAATCTTCATTCCTGACCAGAGATCAAGCCCTGAGCCTTTGGAGTGGGAGCATTGACTCCAAGAACTAACCCTATAAGAGAACTAACCCTAGTTAGTTAGCTCTACCAGAGAACTAACCATAGGGAGTATCAACTAGTGAGAACTCTCACCAAGGAAACCACTTGAATACAAGACCCAGTAGCAACTTGTGCAGAATGCCTCATTTAATCAACAAACAAAACAAAAATACAAACCCAATCCTCAGCAGACAGGATTACCACCTCACTCAGCCTTGCTCATTGGAGGAAAAACAAACAAACAGACAAAAAGCACAAATCTCACCCTATACAAAGCTCACACAAACCACTGGGCCAACCTTAGGAGGGCAGAAACCAAAAGGGAGAAAGAATTCAACATTCTTCAAGGAAATAATTCAACTTTTCTTGAAGCCTAGGAAAAGGAGACCTCGAACATGATAACTTAAAAAAAAAAAAAAAAATAGTGTAAAGGCAGAGAAATACTGCACAAATGAAGGAACAAACCAGAAACACAGAAGTCCAAATAAATGAAGAGGAAATAGGCAAACTACCTGAAAAAGAATTCAGAATAATAATAGTAAAGATGATCAAAAATCTTGAAAACAAAATGGAGAAAATGCAAAAATCAATTAACAAAGACCTAGGACAATTAAAGAATAAACATACAGAGACAAACAACACAATTACTGAAATTAAAAATACTCTATAAGGAATCAATAGCAGAATATCTGAAGCAGAAGAATGAATCAGTCAGCTAGAAGATAAAATGGTGGAAATAACTTCTGAAGAGCAGAATAAAAAAAAAAAAAAAAGAATGAAAAGAACTGAGGATCATCTCAGAGACATCTGACAATATCAAACACATCAACATTCAAATTATAGGGGTCTCAGAAGAAGAAGAGAAAAAGAAAGGGTATGAGAAAATATTTGAAGAGATTATAGTTGAAAATTTCCCTAACATGGAAAAGGAAATAGTCAATCAAGTCCAAGAGGCACAAAGAGTCCCATATAGGATAAACCTAAGGAGAAACACACCAAGACACATACTAATCAAACTAAAAAAGACTAAACACAAAGAAAGAATATTAAAAGCAGCAAGGCAGAAGCAACAAGTAACACACAAGGGAAACTCCATACAGTTAACAGCTGATCTTTCAGCAGAAACTCTGCAGGCCAGAAGGGAATGGCAGGATATATTTAAAGTACTAAATGGAAAAAAACTACAACCAAGATTACTGCACCCAGCAAGGATCTCATTCAAAATTTATGGAGAAATAAAAAGCTTTTCAGACAAGCAAAAGTTAAGAGAATTTAGTACCAGCAAACCAGCTTTACAACAAATGTTAAATGGACTTATATAGTCAAGAAATACAAGAGAAGAAAAAAGATCTACAAAATTAACCCCAAACAATTAGAAAATGGCAATAGGAACATATATATATCAATAATTACTTTAAATGTAAATGGATTAAATGTTCCAACCAAAAGACACAGACTGGCTGAATGGATACAAAAACAAGACCCATATATATGCTGTCTACAAGAAACCCACTTCAGACCTCAAGACACATACAGACTGAAAATGAGAGGATGGAAAAATATATTCCACGCAAATGGGAAGCAAAAGAAAGCTGGAGTAGCAATCCTCATATCAGACAAAATAAACCTTAAAATAAAGAATATTACAAGAGATAAGGGAGGATACTACATAATGATCAAGGGATCAATCCAAGAGGAAGATATAACAACTGTAAATATCTATGCACCCAACATAGGAATACCTCAATACATAAGACAAACACTAACAGATGTAAAAGGAGAAATTGAAAGTAACACAATAATAGTAGGAGATTTTAACACCCCCCTCACACCAATAGACAGATCATCAAAACAGAAAATTAATAAGGAAACACAAGTCTTAAATGATACATTAGATGAGATAGATCTCATTGATACTTCAGGACAGTCCATCAAAATGCAGAAGCATACACCTTCTCACGTGCCCATGGAACATTCTCCAGGATAGACCACATCTTGGGTCACAAATCAAACCTCAGTAAATTCAAGAAAACTGAAATCATATCAAGCATCTTTTCCAACCACAATGCTATGAAACTAGATATCAATTACAAGGAAAAAAAGTGTAAGAAACTCAAACACATGGAGACTAAACAACATGTTTCTAAATAACCAACAGGTGAAGAAATCAAAAGGGAACTAAAAAAATTTCTAGAAACAAATGACAATGAAAACATGACCTATGGGATGCAGCAAAAGTAGTTCTAAGAGGGAAGTTTATAGCAATACAATCCTACCTCAAGAAATAAGAAAAACAGAGCAGACAACCTAACTTTACACCTAAAACAACTGGGAAAAGAAGAAAAAC
The DNA here is from genome assembly GCF_003369695.1 of Bos indicus x Bos taurus. Lineage (NCBI taxonomy): Eukaryota > Metazoa > Chordata > Mammalia > Artiodactyla > Bovidae > Bos > Bos indicus x Bos taurus. Next base: position 96,108,174 of record NC_040076.1, on the reverse strand, counting down.
AACAACAAAAAAAAAATTAGTAGAAGGAAAGAAATCATAAAGACCTGAGCAGAAATAAATGAAAAAGAAATGAAAGAAACAATAGTAAAGATTAAAAAAACTAAAAGCTGGTTCTTTGAGAAAATAAAAAAAATTGACAAACCTTTAACTAGACTCCTCAAGAAAAAAAGAGAGAAGAATCAAATCAACAAAATTAGAAATGAAAAAGTAGAGGTTACAACAGACAATGCAGAAATACAAAGGATTATAAGAGACTATTATGAACAATGATATGGCAATAAAATAGATAACCTGGAAGAAATGGACAGATTCTTAGAAAAGTTCAATCTTCCAAGACTGAACCAGGAAGAAATAGAAATCATGAACAACCCAACTACAAGCATTGAAATTGAAGCTGTGATCAAAAATCTCCCCCAAAACAAAAGCCCAGGACCAGATGGCGTCACAGGAGAATTCTATCAAACATTTAGAGAAGAGCTAATGCCTATCTGTCTAACTGTTTCAAAAAATTGCAGAGGAAGGAACACTTCCAAACTCATTCTACAAGCCCACCATTACCCTGATACCAAAACCAGACAAAGACAACACACAAAAAAGAAAACTACAGGCCAATATCACTGATGAACATAGATGCAAAAATCCTCAACAAAATTTTAGCAAACAGAATTCAGCAACACATCAAAAAGCTCATACACTATGATTAAGTTGGGTTTATTCCAGGAATGCAAGGATTCTTCAATATATGCAAATCAATCAATGTGATAGACCATATTAACAAATTGAAAGGTAAAAACCATATGACAACTCAATAGATGCAGAAAAAGCCTTTGACAAAATTCAGCACCCATTTATGATTCAGATCAGATCAGATCAGTCGCTCAGTCGTGTCCGACTCTTTGTGACCCCATGAATCGCAGCATGCCAGGCCTCCCTGTCCATCACCAACTCCCAGAGTTCACTCAGACTCACATCCATCGAGTCAGTGATGCCATCCAGCCATCTCATCCTCTGTCGTCCCCTTCTCCTCTTGCCCCCAATCCCTCCCAGCATCAGAGCCTTTTCCAATGAGTCAACTCTCCGCATGAGGTGGCCAAAGCACTGGAGTTTCAGCTTTAGCATCATTCCTTCCAAAGAAATCCCAGGACTGATCTCCTTCAGAATGGACTGGTTGGATCTCCTTGCAGTCCAAGGGACTTTCAAGAGTCTTCTCCAACACCACAATTCAAAAGCATCAATTCTTCGGCGCTCAGCCTTCTTCACAGTCCAACTCTCACATCCATACATGACCACAGGAAAAACCATAGCCTTGACTAGACGGACCTTTGTTGGCAAAGTAATGTCTCTGCTTTTGAATATGCTATCTAGGTTGGTCATAACTTTCCTTCCAAGGAGTAACTCGTCAAAAAATGGGCATAGAAGGAACCTATCTCAACATAGTAAAGGCCATATATGATAAGCCTACAGCAAACATTATTCTCAATGGTGAAAAATAGAAAGCATTCCCTCTAAGATTAGGAACAAGACAAGGGTGTCCACTTTCACCACTATTATTCAACATAGTTCTGGAAGTCCGAGCTACAGCAATCAAAGAAGAAAAAGAAATAAAAGGAATCCAGATCGGAAAAGAAGTCTTTTTTCTTCTTGTGAGTTTCTTTTCTTTCTTCAGTGAGAAAGAAAGCTCTCACTGTTTGCAGATGACACGATACTGTACATAGAAAACCCTAAAGATAGTATCAGAAAATTACTAGAGCTAATCAGTGAATTTAGCAAAGTTGCAGGATACAAAATCAATACACAGAAATCACTTGCATTTCTGTATACTAACAATGAAAAATCAGAAAGAGAAATTAAGGAATCAATCAATTCCATTCACCATTGCAACAAAAAGAATTAAATATCTAGGAATAAACCTACCTAAGGAGACAAAAGAACTATACATAGAAAATTATAAGACACTGCTGGGAAAGATTGAGGGCGGGAGGAGAAGGTGATAGCAGAGGATGAGATGGTTGAATGGCATCACCTACTCAACGGACATGAGTTTGGGTAGACTTTGGGAGTTGGTGATGGACAGGAAGGCCTGGTCTGCTGCTGTTCATGGGGTTGTAAAGAGTCTGACACAACTGAGCGACTGAACTGAACTGAACTGAACTGAATGAAAGAAATCGAAGATGACATAAACAGATGGAGAGATATTCCATGTTCCTGAGTAGGAAGAGTCAATACTGTAAAAATGATTATACTACCAAATGCAGTCTACAGATTCAATGTGATCCCTGTCAAATTACCAATGACATTTTTCACAGAACTAGAACAAAAAATTTTACAGTTTATATGGAAACACAAAAGACTCTGAAGAGCCAAAGCAGTCTTGAGAAAGAAAAATGGAGCTGGTGGAATCAACCATCCTGACTTCAGATTATACTACAAAGCTACAGTCATCAAGACAGTATGGTACTGGCACAAAAACAGAAACATAAACCAATGGAACAAGATAGAAAGCCCAGAAATAAACCCATGCACCTATGGGTACCTTATTTTTGACAAAGGAGACAAGAATACACAATGGGGCAAAGACACCCTCTTCAATAAATGGTGCTAGGAAAACTGGACAGCTACATGTAAAAGAATGAAATTAGAACACTTCCTAACACCATACACAAAGATAAATTCAAAATGGATTAAAGACCCAAATGTAAGACCAGAAACTATAAAACTCTTAGAGGAAAACATAGACAGAACACTTGATGACATAAAGCAAGATCCTCTATGACCCACCTCCTCAGTTCAGTTCAGTTCAGTTGCTCAGTTGTGTTTGACTCTTTGCGACCCCATGAATCACAGCATGCCAGGCCTCCCTGTCCATCACCAACTCCTGGAGTTCACTCAAACTCACATCCATTGAGTCAATGATGCCATCCAGCCATCTCATCCTCTCTCGTCCCCTTCTCCTCCTGCCCCCAATCCCTCCCAGCATCAGAGTCTTTTCCAATGAGTCAAATCTTCGCATGAGGTGGCCAAAGTACTGGAGTTTCAGCTTTAGCATCATTCCTTCCAAAGAAATCCCAGGGCTGATCTCCTTCAGAACGGACTGGATCTCCTTGCCATCCAAGGGACTCTCAAGAGTCTTCTCCAACACCACAGTTCAAAAGCATCAATTCTTCGGCGCTCAGCCTTCTTCACAGTCCAACTCTCACATCCATACATGACCACTGGAAAAACCATAGCCTAGAGTAATGGAAATAAAAACAAAAGTAAACAAGTGGGACTTGATTAAATTTAAAAGCTTTTTCACAGCAAAGGAAACTATAAGCAAGGTGAACAGACAACCCTCAGAATGGGAGAAAATAATAGCAAATGAAACAACTGGCAAAGGATTAATTTCCAAAATATACAAGCCACTCATACAACTCAATACCAGAAAAACAAACAGCCCAATCAAAAAGTGGGAAAAGACATTTCTCCAAAGAAGACATACAGATGGCTAACAAACACATGAAAAGATGCTCAACATTGTTCATTATTAGAGAAATGCAAATCAAAACCCCAATGAGATATCACCTCACACCAGTCAGAATGGCCATCATCAAAAAGTCTACAAACAATAAATGCTGGAGAGGGTGTGTGGAGAAAAGGGAATGCTCTTTCACTGTTGGTTGGAATGTAAATTGATACAGCCACTATTGAAGATGGTATGGAGATTCTTTAAAAAACTAAGAATAAAACCACCATATGACCCAGAAATCCCACTGCTAGGCATATACCCTGAGGAAACCAAAATTGAAAAAGACACATGTATCCCATTGTTCATTGCAGCACTATTTACAATAGCTAGAACATGGAAGCAACCTAGTGCCCTTCAACAGATGAATGGATAAAGAAGTTGTGGTGCATATACACAGTGGAATATTACTCAACCATAAAAAGGAATGCATTTGAGTCAGTTCTAATGAGGTGGATGAACCTAGAAACTATTATACAGAGTGAAGTGAATCAGAAAGAGAAAGATAAATATTGTATTCTAACACATATACACGGAATCTAGAAAAATGGTACTAAATCATTTATTTACAGGGTAGCAATGGAGAAACAGACATAGAAAATAGATTTATGGACATGGAGAGAGAGGAGGAGAGGGTGAGATGTATGGAAAGAGTAACATGGAGACTTACATTACCATAAGTAAAATAGATAGCCAATGGGAATTTGCTGTATGGTTCAGGAAACTCAAACAGGGGCTCTGTATCAACCTAGAAGGGTGGGATGGGGAGGGAGATGGGAGGGAGTTTCAAAAGGGAGGGGATATATGTATACCTATGGCTGATTCATGTTGAGGTTTGACAGAAAACAGCAAAATTCTGTAAAGCCATTATCCTTCAATAAAAATAAATAATTTTTTTTTAAAAACTACTTGAATGTAGAATAAAAGAGATATAGGTATGTGAAATATATGCAGGGCTTAGCACAATGCCTGGCACAAAGAAAAAATAACAAAGAAATTAAAACAATCATGGCACGGTTCAGTCAGCTGGAAGGCAGTACTATTGTAAAAAGCTTCATCCATTTGGGCACAGCTTCTGGAAAACTGCAAAAAGTTTCAGTTGAGAGGGAGCAATAGGTGGATCACATTATGTCACCCGACCACACACACCACCCCCGCACACACACAAAACAATTTCACCAATGGACACCAGTGTCCTGGTTTGTGAAGGTCAGCATGTGCTCTGGACATAGAACACTATTAAAATGACAATGGCATAATGCATCTCTCTAGAACATACACATTCCCTCCACAACTCCCTCCAATGTAATCAAGTTCTTTTATCATAAAGAATTCAATAAAAAATGCCAGGGCCATCATCAAATTGTGAGTCATATAATATCAAAAGGTACTTAGAGATGACCTCATCCAACCCTACTTATTGGATGGAGGTGAAGATGAGAAAGATGATTGGCTGGGGGAGGATGGCTGACAAAGGAGTTGCCCCAGGTCCCATGACCAGCCAGGGACAGAGCTGAACTTAGAGGCAGGCTTCCTGCTTCCAGCTCCACACTGTGCTACACTGCCTCCCATTCCCACATCCTTCACCACCCTCCTCAGAATCCTGAACCTATTATGAAATCCAGCCTCTCTTCACATTGCTTTCTTTCCCTGAGATGCCCCACCCTTGGAGACCTCTAAATCCTTGTTGGCTGCTGCCACCTAGGGAACTAAAGTGAGTCCTCCTCCTTGGGCTGTTGACTCAGGGCAGAGGCCATGCACCTCCATCCTGTTCAATGCCTATCTCCTTATCAAATCATCCTCAGTGTTCACTCACCAAATAGTAGAACTACTGGTATCCCAGATATTCAGGTAATACCCATCTGACCCTCATTGATGAACTCATCCTTTTATTTGCTCTTTGAAATATTGTTAGGGAAATTCTCACACCCTGAGTTAAAAAAATACTGCCCCAGGGAATATTGACAAGTTCTGAGATCCAGTTTGATATCTGACCCTTTACAAGGTGTAGATAAGAAGGGACTACTCTACTTCGTCCCCAATATTGCAGGTAGAATAGCAGACCAATGGACTCAGGTTCAGTGTGTCAAGACTATTAACTCAAGTTCATTGTTAACCATACTTCCACTTTCCTTGGGTCACTCCCTATTATTCATTGTTTTATAGACAGATGCTAATAGCTGACAACGTAATAGCCATTCATTCCTTTGTCCTTGATTACCTAAGGCCTTCACTGATCCAGAAACACCAATGATCCCCTAGATCCTAGTGAGCCCATCAACTGGTGCTAGAAATGATGAAAGAGGCTCCTGACAAACAATAACAGCCCAGGCTGACTTTCTATGCAATTAAAGCCAGACTCCAGAAATTTCCAATTCAAGAACAGAATAAATGAAAATAATTATAGTTGATTATTTTTCTAAGCAGAGAAAGTTAGAAAGTATCCTATTTTAGCATATAAGCATTTTTTTCCAGCTGCATCATTATAACATGCCACATAAAGACGTGAAAGTTCCCCTTTTCGCTAAGTACTATTTTAGATTTTTAAAAGATCTTCTGAATAGTTGTGCAGCCTGAGTATGTCTGCATTTGCTTAGTATTTTCAAGATGCACAGGAAAGCACAGTGGTTTAAATATTTGAGCTTAGAGGCAGACTTGGGTTCAAATCCAGGCTCTCTCTTTCACCTACAGGTAGTGTGACCTTGTGCAAGTTTCTTAAAATTCCTAAGCTTCAGGTACCTCATCTCTGAAACAGTGATAATAATACTAATTTCAGTGTAAAGTCATCGTGAGAATTGAAGATTTGATGCTTAGCACATTGTGATGGTTTAGTGGCTAAGTCATACCTGACTCTTGAGACGAGACCCAAGGACTGTAGCCCATCAGGCTCCTCTGTCCACGGGATTTTTTAGGCAAGAATACTGGAGTGGGTTGCCATTTCCTTCTCCAGGGGTTCCTCTGGACCCAGGAATCAAACCCAGGTCTCCCGCATTGCAGGCAGATTTTATGATCTGAGCTATGAGAAAATCTTAACACATTGCTTGGTCGATAAAAGTTAGCTAATATCATCATTATCATCATCACTCACATTGCCATCGCCAATACAGGATCTTCAGTTACGTGGAGAACCAGGAAAATAGAGAAGTCGTCAGGGGATTCTGGTAAAGTAAACAGTGACACTGAAACCAGGACTGAAATATATATGCTAGTTCAGAGCCCAGATCCGTATGAACATTAGAAAATACTTAGCTTCTCTGATCCTCAGTTTTCTTATCTGTAAAATGGAGATAATAACAGAAAAGTCAGAGTGGTATGAAGATTAAATGAGATAGTGGCACTGAAAGGATCAAACCCAGTAACCTGGCCCCCCGGGAGCAAACTTTCCTTCCCTTCTCTACTAGGGCCTCTCGCCCTTGGTCCTACCTCCTGCTGATGAGGCGAGGGTGGCAATCCCCAGTGAGGATGCTGGCTTCATGACTCAGATCTTTTTGTCCCATAACCCCTAATATAAAGAAGGCTCTTGTTGGTTCTCTATTTAGTATATGAGAAAATATATGAGAAGTGAGCAGGTTACAGCAGCTGGGAGACCTGGAGAAGGCAGGCCCTAGGAGATTGAGGAATACCAGCAACTTCTGGCTAGGAGCCACAGATCTGTGCAGGGGGCCAGGATAGGACAAGCAATGATGGGGGACTGGGATCTAGTGTTCCTTGTGGTCAGCATCCCCAATTTGGTGACTCATATCTTCTAGGCAGGCTAGGGTAAAAATCTACTATTCAGTGAAAATAAAAAGCTCTCTAAAATATGGGCAGCATTTTCTCTCCAGGTGTATTTTGAAAAGATGACATGATTTGGACACAAAAAATTTTCTAACCTGAAGCAATATTTACACACTGTGTTAATGTATTGAAGTCGGTCAGCATGTCTAGTTAGTGCGTGTGCATACAGCACTCTCCTGTATGGTGCACAGCACACTCACACGGGTCAGTTACCTTGAAACGAACTGTTATTTGTTTGGGGTATCACACCCTAGAACTTTCCACCAGCTAGACTATCATATAAGGTCAATAGATGTTCAGGGCTTCCCTGATGGCTCAGTGGTAAAGAATCCACATGCCAAACAGGAGACATGGGTTCTATCCCTGAGTTGAGACGGTCCCCTGGAGAAAGGAATGGCAACCCACTCCAGTATTCTTGCCTGGAGAATCCCATGGACAGAGGAGCCTGGAGGCTACAGTCTATGGGGTCAAAAAGAGTCAGACACTACTTAACAACTAAACAACAACAACAATACACATTGTCAGATCAGATCAGTCGCTCCGTCGTGTCCAACTCTTTGCGACCCCGTGAATCACAGCACACCAGGCCTCCCTGTCCATCACCAACTCCCGGAGTTCACTCAGACTCACGTCCATCGAGTCAGTGATGCCATCCAGCCATCTCATCCTCTCTCGTCCCCTTCTCCTCCTGCCCCCAATCCCTCCCAGCATCAGAGTCTTTTCCAATGAGTCAACTCTTCACATGAGGTGGCCAAAGGACTGGAGTTTCAGCTTCAGCATCATTCCTTCCAAAGAAATCCCAGGGCTGATCTCCTTCAGAATGGACTGGTTGGATCTCCTTGCAGTCCAAGGGACTCTCAAGAGTCTTCTCCAACACCACAGTTCAAAAGCATCAATTCTTCGGCACTCAGCCTTCTTCACAGTCCAATTCTCACATCCATACATGAACACTGGAAAAACCATAGCTTTGACTAGACGGACCTTTGTTGGCAAAGTAATGTCTTTGCTTTTGAATGTGCTATCTAGGTTGGTCATAACTTTCCTTCCAAGGAGTAAGCGTCTTTTAATTTCATGGCTGCAATCACCATCTGCAGTGATTTTGGAGCCCAGAAAAATAAAGTCTGACACTGTTTCCACTGTTTTCCCATCTATTTTCCATGAAGTGATGGGACCGGATGCCATGATCTTCGTTTTCTGAATGTTGAGCTTTAAGCCAACTCTTTGACTCTCCTCTTTCACTTTCATCAAGAGGCTTTTTAGTTCCTCTTCCCTTTTCTGCCAGAAGGGTGGTGTCATCTGCATATCTGAGGTTATTGATATTTCTCCTGGCAATCTTGATTCCAGCTTGTGTTTCTTCCAGTCCAGCGTTTCTCATGATGTACTCTGCATAGAAGTTAAATAAGCAGGGTGACAATATACAGCCTTGACGTACTCCTTTTCCTATTTGGAACCAGTCTGTTGTTCCATGTCCAGTTCTAACTGTTGCTTCCTGACCTGCATACAAATTTCTCAAGAGGCAGATCAGGTGGTCTGGTATTCCCATCTCTTGAAGAATTTTCCACGGTTTATTGTGATCCACACAGTCAAAGGCTTTGGCATAGTCAATAAAGCATAAATAGATGCTTTTCTGGAACTCTCCTGCTTTTTCCATGATCCAGCGGATGTTGGCAATTTGATCTCTGGTTCCTCTGCCTTTTTTAAAACCAGCTTGAACATCTGGAAGTTCACAGTTCACATATTGCTGAAGCCTGGCTTGGAGAATTTTGAGCATTACTTTACTAGCATGTGAGATGAGTGCAAGTGTGCGGTAGTTTGAGCATTCTTTGGCATTGCCTTTCTTTGGGACTGGAATGAAAACTGACCTTTTCCAGTCCTATGGCCACTGCTGAGTTTTCCAAATTTGCTGGCATATTGAGTGCAGCACTTTCACAGCATCATCTTTCAGGATTTGGAATAGTTCAACTGGAATTCTATCACCTCCAGTAGCTTTGTTCGTAGTGATGCTTTCTAAGGCCCACTTGACTTTGCATTCCAGGATGTCTGGCTCTAGGTGAGTGATCACACCATCATGATTATCTTGATTGTGAAGATCTTTTTTGTACAGTTCTTCTGTGTATTCTTGCCACCTCTTCTTAATATCTTCTGCTTCTGTTAGGTCCATACCATTTCTGTCCTTTATTGTGCCCATCTTTACATGAAATGTTCCTTTGGTATCTCTGATTTTCTTGAAGAGATCCCTAGTCTTTCCCATTCTGTTGTTTTTCTCTATTTCTTTACATTGATCGCTGAAGAAGGCTTTCTTATCTCTTCTTGCTAGTCTTTGGAACTCTGCATTCAGATGTTTATATCTTTCCTTTTCTCCTTTGCTTTTCGCTTCTCTTCTTTTCACAGCTATTTGTAAGGCCTCCCCAGACAGCCATTCTGCTTTTTTGCATTTCTTTTCCATGGGGATGGTCTTGATCCCTGTCTCCTGTACAGTGTCATGAACCTCATTCCATAGTTCATCAGGCACTCTATCTATCAGATCTAGGCCCTTAAATCTACTTCTCACTTCCACTGTATAATCATAAGGGATTTGATTTAGGTCATACCTGAATAGTCTAGTGGTTTTCCCTACTTTCTTCAATTTAAGTTACTATGTAAATAACTAAGTCTTTGACAGGTCACCTACCCTTCTCTCCTCCCCCACAAAGCAAGACCAAGAGAGCTTCTAACCATGCTGATACCACACGGAATGCCCACCCCGACCACATCACAATTATGCAGATCCTTCCCTTCCTCCTCTGTTGATGAATGGGAAGCCATGTGTGCCCCCTAGTGGCTCAAGGGCAAAACTGTACTCCCAGGCCTTTTCTCCCGGTTAAGAACAATTTTACCTGTCAGGCTGGGGCCAATCTCAAGTGTCAAATTCAAGGACATTTTTCATGGACGGAGGAGCTTGGTAGGCTGTGGTCCATGGGGTCGCTGAGGGTCGGACATGACTGGGCCACTTCACTTTCACTTTTCACTTTCATACATTGGAGAAGGAAATGGCAACCCACTCCAGTGTTCTTGCCTGGAGAATCCCAGGGACAGAGGAGCCTGGTGGGCTGCCATCTATGGGATCACACAGAGTCAAACACGACTGAAGCGACTTAGCAGCAGCAGCAGTGGAAGCTTAATTGCAGCTAGTGAAGAGCTTAAAAGTCTTTGGGTCTGTGGAACATACAGGTTCCTGTGTTTGTGTATTTCTCCGTTAGTTTCCTTTTCCTCACATAGCTAGTAATGTGAGAGGGACTTGTGGCCTCCTCTTGCAACAACCCCATCCCAAAGGCTTTGCTCCATCCTCTCTGCCAAGTTTCCTGTCCTCTGTAACCTGTAGCTATACACATCGTGTAGTGTGTGTGAGTGGTTGTCCCAGATGGTCAAAACTGGAATCCCAGGAACCCCGTGTTTAATTTGGTCTAATTGCCCAAGTTCACTCCCAGATCTTGCTTTGGAGTTCCCAGAACTTCATCTCATCGATATTTTTAAGGGCTTCAATGTACAATTCTGCCACACCAAGAAAATAGCCCTATCCAGAATATTTGTGGAATTCGCTTGCTCAAGAAACCATCATAGAAAAGTTCACATAGGAATTACCACTTAAAGCAGAGGTCTGATAGAAAACAAACTTATGGCTATCAAAGAGGAAAGGGTGGTGGAGGGATGAATTAGGAGTTTGGAATTATCAGATACAAACTATTATACGTAAAATAGATTTATGAGTTACTACTGTATAGCACAGGAAACTATATATTCACTTTCTTATAATAAACTATAATGGAAAAGAATCCGAAAAATATACATAAAACTGAATCATTTTGCTGTACTCTAAAAAACTAACCCAGCATTGTAAATCAACTATATATCAATAAAAATAAATAAAGTAGAGGCCTGTTTTCAGTGGGGGCCACAGCTCACTGTACATCCCACTACCCTAACGGCCACAGAGTCAGTCCTTAATCTTTGTTACTGTATCAGTCGCTCAGTTGTGTCCAACTCTTTGCGACCCCATGAACTGCAGCATGCCAGGCTTCCCTGTCCTTCACTATCTCCCGGAGCTTGTTCAAACTCATGTCCACTGAGACGGTGATGCCATCCAACCATCTCATCCTCTGTCACCCCTGTCTCCTCCTGCCTTCAATCTTTCCCAGAATTAGGGTCTTTTCTAATGAGTCAGCTCTTCGCATCAGGTGGACAAGTCACTGGAGCTTCAGCATCAGCTTTGACTATGTGGACCTCTGTCAACAAAGAGATGTCTTTGCTTTTTAATATGCTGTCTAAACAAGAAGCTTTTTAAGGCACAGACTGAAGCTTCTTCAGAAAGTATCCTTCACAGCACCCAAAACAGGGCCCAGTACATATTATGGACTGAATTGTGTTCATCTCAAACCCTAACCTCCAATGAGACTGTATTTGGAGATAGGCTTTTAAGGAGATAATTAAGGTTCAATGAGGTCATAAGGGACCCTAACCCAGTAGCACTGGGGTCCTTATAAGATGAGGAAGAGACACCAGAGAACTCTCTCTCTCTCTCTCTCCTTATGGGCACATAGGAGAGGCCATCAGAGGACACAGAGTCAGGTGGCCTCTGCAAGTCAGGAAAAGAGGCCTCACTAGAATCCAGTCTTGCCAGCACCTTGATCTTTGACTTCCAGCCTCCAGAATGGTGAGAAAATTAGTTTCTGTTGTTTAAGCTGCCCAGTGTGTGGAATTTTGTTACAGCAGCCTGAGGAGACTAATACAGAAAGAAAAACTTTTTAACAAAATTTCCACAACCAGACCATAACACGATTCTAAATTCCAAGGAAAGAGGGATGACAGAATTCATTAATAATATACACTGAGAGCCATCGTATGTGGCAGCTTTGTGCCAGCTGCTTCTCAAAGAAATTCACCAGCTGTCTTCTTATCCTGGGGAAACTTGTGTGCATCCATCCAAGCACCCGGGAGGGAAGACTTGCCCCCGGCGTTGCTTTTCTTCCCCCAGAACTATTTCCCAGCTGCTGGCTATTTGTGATTTCATGGGTGTGTGAGCTTGGGATCAACTGTTCACTAGGTGAGACAAGATTAGGCAGCCTGAAGCTCTCCTGTCTCCTAGTTATTGCTCCTAATTGTCCCACGGCCATCTGCAAGCTCCCAGGAGTAAATGCTGGGCTTCTAACCCTGCTTTGAATTTTACGGCCTTCATTCCATTTTGATCAAAAAAACTTAGTGAGAAACTATGCTTCCTCTGAGAAATGAACCAAAACCAGTGTCAGGTTTTCATCACGAACCTTGACTTTCTCTTCAATAACAGACATCAGACCACCTGCAAAAACACAGCCACAATTACCAATGACTTTTCAAAAGATAAATATCCACTACAGATTTGTGAGGGAGGAAAGGCTATTGCCTCTAAACTTCAAGTAGACCATTAGAACCTTCTGATCTTGATCCTGGAAGTGAGGCATGTGGGTCAGAGCAGAGAACAGTTTGGCTTCTCATCCTATGATGTTGGGCTCCTTAGAAGCTGCTGAACTTGAATCCTGAAGGTGCTTCACCAGTCAGTAGATGCAAGGCCTTGACCCAAGTACCTTAACTTCTGCATGTCTCATCTGCATTTTCTCATCTCAAAGTTGGTGGAGCTCATATCACAGCACGGATGAAATCAGGTAATACATACAAAGCGCCCTCAATCATGCAGAACAAAGAATAAGCCTTCTAGAAGCATTAGCCAGCAGCTGTCTTCTCATCAGGCAGCAAAGTTGGTAAAGAAGCCGCCTTCCAATGCAGGAGATGCAAGAGACGTGGGTTGGATACTTGGGTCGGGAAGATCCCCTGGAGGAGGGCATGGCAACCCACTCCAGTATTATTGCCTGGAAAACTCCACGGACAGAGGAGCTTGGCGGGGGCTACAGTCCACAGGGTCACAGAGAGTAAGACGTGACTGAGCATTCACTGGCTGTCTTTCTATCAGGAAGAGAATAAGAGGAAGGAAAGTGATTGTAAAAAAATAAGTATAACCTTCTCTATTGAAAAAAAATTGGTGCAAATTTTTTTCCTGCAGCTCCATTTGTTGTAAAAAACATGGAAAGAACACCTGGCAGGATAGTACTTTGAGATGTTAATCAACAGTTTTTCCCTTGTTTCCTTAAAAGTACCCCTCTCTCCTCCCATTCAGTGGAAGGCTCTCACTGAGCCAGGGAGGGGTGAAACTGAAGAAAAGGAGAAGAAAGGCCTAGGATTTTGGTTTGTAAATCCTAGACTAGGACAAGGAGTATGTGAATAAACAATAGATGTGGAAGACTGCAAGGTGATCCAAGAAGAAATTTGCTTGTCCCAAAGGAGCAAGATTCTCTGGATGGAAATTCAAAGAACAACCCTGAGAAGGGCTTCTGTGTTCTGCCCATCCCGGCCCCAGCCCCTAGCCAGTCCCAGGGAGGGGTAAATGGCAAAATCCCACGGGAGGGTTTGGGGCATGTGGGCGGAACTTAAGAGGGTCACAGGTGTTACTCGGCATCACCAGACGCAAGGTAGGGCCTGGTGGCAGGCATATCCAAGCCCCTGGGGTTGTGATGGCCTCAGAAGTTTCCTGTTTCTTGTGAGGATTGTGGTGTGTTTAGTCACTCAGATGTGTCCAACTCTTTGTGACCCTTTGGACTGTAGCCCGCCAGGCTCCTCTGTCCATGGGAGTTTTCAGTCAAGAATACTGGAGTGGGTTGCCATTTCCTCCTCCAGTGGATCTTCCCAACCCAGGGATCAAACCTGAGTCTTCTGTGTCTCCTGCATTGCAGGCAGATTCTTTACCTGCTGAGCCATCAGGCAAGTCATCAGGGAAGAGATTCATGGAGCAGCTGAATATTTCCCAGGAGGGCTTGGAAGCCCTGAGAGAGAATCCAACTGGGAGAAGTTTTGGACCAGCAAGGACACTCTCGCATCAGTCTGGTCAACCAACTCCATTGGAGGTCAGACGGGAATCAGGGCAGCTTAGCAAGGATGATGTCACTGATGAAGACTATGGGGACTCCATGCCTTCTTTGACCTGCTCCTAATCCAATGCCACCATGAGAGCTTCCTGGAATTTACCTAAAATGTTAAAGAAGTGGGGTCCTAAATTAGCAGAGCCTGGGACCACCACACACAGGGGCACATCTTGTTTATTGCAGAGAGACACCCCAGGGAGCAGGTGGAGATCAAAACTGGTCTGTGCTTTGCCATCACACCACATGTGCTGGTGTGGCACTGCACCAGCCTGGAGGGGTGCAGGCCCTCCAAAAAATAACAAACAAACAAAAAATACTATTTTGTCTTCGCACAATGATGTCATGGGACATTGGCAGCTTGACTGAGCCAATCTGATTTGCAGAGATCTCTCTGAATTGACTGAAAAGTTTTCACCACAAGCAGATGGAGGCTCCAAGTAAGAATTAATTTGTAGTACATAAAAATAAAGGTATCTGTCTTGCACATCTGAATCTGTGGTCTGATGTTAGTGATCATTATACAGAGAATTATGTAAGAAACTCGTGGCCCCCAAAATCACTTCTATTTGCATCATGGTTAATATTTTGGTGTATTTTCTTTCCACTTTTTTTCTCTATGTAGTTTTTACATCATTAATAAGCAAGATATATGCTCTTTGGTGTCATGCATTTTCTACTTGTATCACACGGGAAATCATAGATAACAGATCTCAATCTTGTTGGGATTTTTGAATGCCTGAGGTGAATACACAAATGTCAGTCCCTGAGGCCATTTTCACAGACAAAGGGAATCAGAAATTTAATATGCCACCAGGTGCTAGAATCTCTAACTCCAGGTATAACGGAGTAAAGTTGTCTGAGGACTGAGTCTTGGAGAACTCCTTACTTAGATCAGTGCTTCTCAAATGTGAATGTGGGGAATCACCAGGAGATGTTATCAAAATGCAGATTCTGATTCAGCAGAGCTTGAGTAGGGCCTGAGAGTCTGCATTTCTCACAAACTCACATGTGGTTCATACACACCAGTGTTCTTTCCTGGAGAATCTCATGGACACATAGGCAGAGGAGTTTGGTGGGCTACAATCCATGGGGTCACAATGAGTCAGAAATGACTGGAGCAATTTAGCACACGCATGTGGTTCAGGCTTAGAGGTGAGGAAAATGAAGAGGGAAAATCATTTATATCAATAGCTTAAGCATTTTTGCAAGCTATTAAAAACTATTTTTAACTATTATGTTCAATATTTACATTATTTCATGGGATGAATAGGCCAGCCATATTTTTCCCTTAACCATTTCCTTAATGTTTGTCAATTTAATTGTTTTAAATTTTATTATAATCAATTCAGTTGATTGCATATGTCTTTATCCCCAACTTTTAAATGTGCAACTCAGGAATTCCTCGGCAGTCCAGTGGTTAAGACTTCACCTTGCTTACAATGCAGGGGATGTGGGTTTGATCCCTGGTTGGGGAGCTAAGATCCCACAGTCCTCACAGCCAAAAAAAAACAAGACATAAAACGGAAGTAATATTGTAACAAATTCAATAAAGACTTTAAAAATGATCCTCATTTAAAAAAAAATCTTTAACAAAAATAAATGAGCAACTAATAGAGGAAAAAATGAAGGTAAAAGTGGGCCCATCCAAGGCACACATTTCCCTTCTGGCACGGCCAGTGTGACCGTGTGTCCTCAGGCAAGTGGAGCTATGGATTTTTGCCTCCCTTTACTCTTGCTATAAAATGGGCTTTTTCTTCTCACACTCTTAGAATAAAAGGAGTTGATAAAGTGATCTGCAACTCAGTACTTCCTTCTTTGGAGCCACTGTGTCATGAAAGATTCATCACAGCTCAGAGACAATGACCCTGTGTGCCAACTGCAGCCACCGGAATCACCCTACCCTGAATCCTACCAGGTACAGGATCACTGGTGCCATACTAATGAGCAAACACTGGGATTTGGCCCAACCTTGGCTGTTTGGATTTCAGTGCCAGGGTAGGAGGTCTGAAAAACATGAAAAGAAACAGCTGAATTCCAAGACACTCCTTCAGATAAAGTTTCCTTTAAAACATTTGTACCATTCTTCATCAATATTTATAAAGTGATGACTAGATACAGCTACATTCCTCTTGGGCCATGTCTAGAACACACCCATAATACCTGATCAAAATACAATTGTTTGTTGGGAGCAAGCGGACATTTTTAGAGGCAAGCTTCTTTGAAAATGAGGAACCAAGTCAGCCCCACATAGCAAAAAATAAAATCAATATCAGTTACATGAACACAAAAAGATGAATGCAATTTTTGTAATGGCAACATGGTGTTGTAGAGATACCATACAATTTAGGGTCTGGGTTTGAGTTCCAGGTTGGCCTCTTGCTAGCCATATTGGGATCAAGTTAATTAACCATGTGGAGCTCCAGTTCCTCCCTCGGGGGCACTACACAAGTGATTATAAACACAGAGAAAAATACTTCTCTAGAAGGAGTTGATCTCTCTGGCCTTTCAGGCAGGCAGGACCTTAGTAAGTACGTGCCAATATGTTGAAGATTGAGGCCCCTAAGCGTTTCATCCCATAGTCTTAGGCTAATCTTTGAGAGACACCAGAAAGCTTTTAAGTAAGTCCCTCAGTCGATGCCACGTGGTGCCTGGAATTTCTAAACGATTCATCTTTTGGGTTAGGATTCTCATCCTTTGCTTATACTAGAATTACCTGGGAAGAATTTTTTAAATGCCAACGTCCAGGCCCTGCCCTCAGCCAACTAAGGCCACGCTCTGGTATTGTTTACAGAGCTTCCAGATGATTCTATTGTATAGCCTGAGCTCAGAACCGCTGAGCGACAGTCTTAGACATCTATTGAAAATCCAGGGCAGGTAAAACTAGGCCATTTTCCTTCCAATGACAGTTTCAAGAAGTTTGTCACATTAGCTCATCAGTCCCTCTACTGTGCACACACACACATAGCTAGTCAGTCCCTCCACAGCGCAGTGGGAAGGGACACAAATAGGTGATTCAGGATGTCCAGATGATGTACAACCCAGAAGAGCTTAGAAACCCTGCACCTCTGCAAAGAGACAATGTGAGAATAAACTTATTCAACCTCAACATCATCAGTTACCTTTTACTGAGTCACTACTAGGTGCCAAGTGCCATATGCTAAGCATTTCACATTTTATTTTTATAGTGCTTGTGTGGAGGCTGCAGACAGGGGTAGGAGTAGTGGATATAGAGTTGTAAGACAGTGCAACTTTTCTGGAAAACAACTCAGCAATAAGTGCCAACAGCCCTCAAAATGTTCACGTTCTTTGGCCAAAGAATTCCACTTCAAGGTGACTATCCCACGGAAAGGGTTACAAATGCGGGTGGTGCTTTTGTTCACAAAGATGTTCATTGCAGCAGAGTTTATGTTAGTAAGAAATGGAATAACTTGCTGCTGCTGTCCTAACAAATGGATAGTGATGGCATACATGTTGCTACATTATACAGTGGAGTATAATGCAACCATCAAAGATGGATAATTTTATGACAAGGAAAATTTTATATTACAAAATATTCCTTATACCAAAGTAAGATTTCAAATAGTATCTATGGGGTGATTCAAAGTTCCAAGAAGGG
This sequence comes from Bos indicus x Bos taurus, assembly GCF_003369695.1. NCBI lineage: Eukaryota > Metazoa > Chordata > Mammalia > Artiodactyla > Bovidae > Bos > Bos indicus x Bos taurus. The sequence continues at coordinate 96,090,293 of NC_040076.1, read as the reverse complement.
CAAATAGTTGTACAATTTGTTATACTACAAAGTTGGTTGCAATTGGCAACCAATTCTTTCAGAGAGCAAGCATCAAATGGTTAAAAACTCTGTTACCAAAGTTAGACTCTTTTAACAGCAAACACTCTGGTTGAGCACATCATATTGCTGGGGAGTCATCCCTGTTTTGTTTCACATGCTAAGGCTTGAGTGTGCGACCCCCTCTCCTGACAAAGCCCAGCTAATGTAACAGAGGAAACGGAAAACAAATGACAACTGATTTAGAATACAACCCAAATATTTGTTTCCCAAGTTTTCCTCACTACTAGAATCGAGTCCTCTGCAGTGTGAAAAGAAGAGGAACTGAGAAAGAAGGAAACATTTGCAGAGGAGAAAACAAAGGGAATGGAGAATGTGGGGGAAAGCAAACAATTGCATCTAGGTTTGCCTATGGAATTTCAGATCTCCCAGTCCCCACGCAAAATCTGTTTATTCCTCACACAGCCAGGTGTGCTTTGAGGACATGGCCACTTTCTGACATTTTGCATTTCTTCCTGGGATGGCCTGAGCAAAACTGATCCCTCTACATTTTTCAGGGCCATGTTTTCCTGTTGTGACTTCTTTGTCCACCTGAGTCCCAAAACCTAGGTGTCCTCAGCCTTCCTGCCTGCCCAGTTTAGGACAAGACTCCAGTCCCAGGTGTGACAGTGCCAGGCTTTTCCAATTGGAGAATGTTTTATTTTTTAAAGAAAAAAAAGGAGGGAGAGTGGTGAGGAAGTTCCTGAGTAGTTGTGCTCTCTAGTTGAGAACACTTGGCATGACCAAGGCTACTACAAATTCAAAACTGACTTTTAATGAAGTTGATTTTTTTTTCAGATTTTTATCTATTTGTTTGTGTTGTGCACAGGCTTCTCTTGTTGCAGAACATGGGCTCTAGGCTCTTGGGCTTTAGTAAATGTGGTGCACAGGCTCAGTAGTTGTGGCACACAGGCTTAGCTGCTCTGCAACACTGGAATCCTCCCAGACCAGGGATCGAACCCATGTTGCCTGCATTGGCAGGCAGATTCTTATCCACTGCACCACCCGGGAAATACTGAAGTTGCATTTTGAAGAGCATAACAGCGTCCATATACTTCTGAGAAATGAAATGTGTGAGGCATTTTGTGTATGTCACCTGCAGACCATGCTTGACACTCAAGAGATTTCAAAGACAGGCCTAGACTAAGGAATCTCTGCCTGCCTACCACCTTGGCCTCTATCTGTCCTGTCTCTCAAGGCCTGTAGATGAGATTAATCCTTATGTTCCTATCCTGCTCCTCTTAGCAAGCTCCCAGGTAACAACCCACGTCACCAAACGGAGCAGGATATTAACATCTATTGAATCTGTGCTAAGTTCCAGGCACTGTGCTGTGAAATAGTCACCCTTCCTACCTCCATTTCTGAGAGCTTCCTTGGTGGCTTAGTGGCAATCCACCTGCCAATGCAAGAGACACAGATTCAGTCCCAATGGCAACCCACTCCAGTATTCTTGCCTGGAAAATTCTGTGGACAGAGCAGCCTGTCGGGTTGCAGACCACGGGGTCGAGAAGAGTCAGACAGAGCTAAGCACGCACTCCTATAGCACCTGCATTTTACAGATGGGAAAACTAAGGGTGGAGAGATGGAACTAGTCAATGCTGAAACTGGGGTTGTGTGATTCCAGAGTCCTTTCACCTGCAATCTACATGGATTGTCTAACGTTTCACCCTCCTGGGTAAAATGACCTTTCTATTAAAGGGGCATTTAGGCACCTAGCAGAACTATTTTGCATATAATAGCCCAGATGGGGACACCTGTCTTCTGGGCTGGGTCACTTTCAGCATATCCTGGGCTGCTGATTTGGGCAATTGTATGATATTATGATACATCATATAATAATGATGTATATGATAATTGTATAATAAAGAATATAATGATGACATATAAAAATAGGCTACTTCTCTCAGTTCTAAAGATAAACTTTAATGAGAGCAGCAAAACTGAAGCCTCAAAAATATAGAAATTTTATCTTGTGTCAGGTTGCACTGGAATGTAAAATTACTCTCCGAGTATTGCAGAGCCAGGCAGATGATATTTTTAGTCTAAAAGCTAACCAGTTAAATTAAATCAGGCTTTGAAGTTCTTTCTGAATACCACCATTCTTTAAAATTTTCTTGTAATCCAGATGCTTAACTCTTTGTCCAAGACGCTTTGATTGGGGTGAATCCACCAGGGAACATATCAAAATGGAGCTTCCTATGAGATTTTCCTCTTTCTTCATCGCATTCTGGTTCCCATTAAGTCTAAGCCATCCTAGTGACTTGTCTCTTAGCACAGTGGCCCTCCTGTTTCAAGGCAGATCATATGAACATTTAAATTAGTTATAACAGTTTGTAAAAATTGCATTAAGGATCCAACTCTCTTCTCCAATATAAAAAGGCACCACCATTCCCCAGTGTTTGGAATCATCTTTGCTTTTAATAGCCAAACAAATGATCACTTTAAGAAATCCATGCGCTCCACACATATTCTGGGAGAACACATTATCCTGGTGCTTGCCTGTCACCTCTCACTCCAAACCTCTACTCCTGGTCTCGTTTCCATGTCCTCTGCCTGCCTCATCACTAGTCTTCTCAGCTTCTTTTTTAAAAAAAAATTTTTTTAATCGTAGAACTTTGTCTTTATTGAATTTGTTATAATATTGTTTCTGTTTTATGTTTTGTTTTGTTTGGTTGGTTGGTTGGTTTTTGCTGTGAAGCATATAGGATTTTAGCTCTCCAACCAGAGAGCAAACCCATACCCCTTGCATTGGAAGGCGAAGTCTTAACCATTGGCCCACCTGGGAAGTCCCTCAGCTGCTGTCCTTTTCATGATCACTTAGACCCCAGTGTAGACACACTTCCTCATTCTCCAAGGCAATGCTGTCTTATGTAATAGATTTCTCTGAGTGTTTGCAGGTAACAAAGAAGAATCACAGTGAAAGTTAAGAAACAATTCAGAATTAGATATGTAACATCAGTGTTTTTTAATTTCCTTGGAATTCTGATATGCTTTCCCAGCTTGCTGTCTTGCCACCAGTTCTAACAAGAATTGGATGATGAGGTGTGTCAGAATAAAGCCACCATTACTACTGCAAGACCAATTCTGTGTCCCCCAGGCAATCCCAGGAGAGTGAAAAAGCTGACTTAAAACTCAACATGCAAAAAACTAAGATCATGGAATCTGGTCCAATCAGTTCATCACAAATAGATGGGGAAAAAGTGGAAACAGTGACAGGTTTTGTTTTCTTGGGCTCGAAAATCACTGCAGACAGTGATTACAGCCAAGAAATCAAAAGATGCTTGCTTCTTGAAAGAAAAGCTCAGACAAACCTAGAGAGCATATTAAAAAACAGAGACATCACTTTGCTAGAACAGGTCCTTATTGTGAAAGCTATTGTTTTTCCAGTAGTCATGTATGGATATGAGAATTGGGTCTTAAAGAAGGCTGAGCACTGAAGAATTGATGCTTTTAAACTGTGGTTCTAGAGAAGACATTTGAAAGTCCCTTGGACAGCAAGGAATTCAAATCAGTCTGTCCTAAAGGAAATCAACTCTGAATTTTCATTCGAAGGACCAATGCTGAAGTTGAAGTTCCAATACTTTGGCCACCTGATGCAAAGAGCCTACTCATTGGAAAAGACCCTGATGCTGGGAAAGATTGAAAGCAAAAGGAGAAGAGGGCAGCAGAGGATGAGATGTTTAGATAGCATCACCAACTCAATGGACATGAGTCTGAGCAAACTCCGGGAGATAGTGAAGGACAAGAAAGCCTGGCATGCTGCAGTTCATGCAGTCAAAAAAAGTCAGACACAAATTAGTAACTGAACAACAATCCCAGAACTCATGGGGCTGAGACACACATGATATTACACTCAAAGAAACAGTTCAGGAGCAAAAAGACACTTCAATCTCTAATTGCATCGGTTTACGGATATGAAAGGCATTTCGTTTATAACCCATTGCACTTTTCTCCTCTCTTTCTTCTTTCACTCTTGTGGTTATTCCAGAGCCTCTCAGCCCCCAAAATTCCTTACTCTCAATTCTCCTCTATGATTCTTCCCAATGGCTAAAATGGACTTTTATTTTTAAAATTAATTTATTTATTTTAATTGGAGGCTAATTATTTTACAACACTGTAGTGGTTTTTGCCATACATTGATATGAATCAGCCATGAGTGTACATGTGTTCCCCAACCTGAACACCCCTCCCACCTCCCTCTTTATCCTATCCCTCAGGGTCATCCCAGTGCACCAGCCCTGAGCACCCTGTCTCATGCATTGAACCTGGACTAGCGATCTATTTCACATATGGTAACACACATGCTTCAATGCCATTCTCTCAAATCATCCCACCCTCGCCTTCTCCCACAGAGTCCAAAAGTCTGTTCTTTACATCTGTGTCTCTTTTGCTGTCTCGTATATAGGGTCATCATTACCATATTTCTAAATTCTTTATATATGCGTTAATATACTGTATTGGTGTTTTTCTTTCTGACTTACTTCACTTTGTATAATAGGCTCCAGTTTCATCCACCTCATTAGAACTGATTCAAATGCATTCTTTTTAGTATCTGAGTAATATTCCATTGTGTATATGTACCACAGCTTTCTTATCCATTCGTGTGCCAATGGACATCTAGGTTGCTTCCATGTCCCAGCTATTATAAACAGTGCTGCGATGAACATTGGGGTACACATGTCTCTTTCAATTCTGGTTTCCTTGGTGTGTATGCCCACCAGTGGGATTGCTGGGTCGTATGGCAGTTCTATTTCCAGTTTTTTAAGCAATCCCCACAGTGTTTTCCATAGTGGCTGTACTAGTTTGCATTCCTACCAACAGTGTAAGAGGGTTCCCTTTACTCCACACCCTCTCCAGCATAAAATGGACTTTTAATATATCTCCCTTTCTCTTAACATTTTATTGAATGTGTCAGTTTAGCGTCTCAGGCTTCCTTTGGTGCATGTGTCTGTAGGCTCTAGTATTCAGTTCAGTTTAGTTCAGTTCAGTCACTCAGTCATGTCCGACTCTTTGCGATCCCATGAACCGCAGCACGCCAGGCCTCCCTGTCCATCACCAACTCCCGGAGTTCACCCAGACTCACGTCCATCGAGTCAGTGATGCCATTCAGCCATCTCATCCTCTGTCGTCCCCTTTTCCTCCTGCCCCCAATCCGTCCCAGCATCAGAGTCTTTTCCAATGAGTTAACTCTTCGCATGAGGTGGCCAAAGTACTGGAGTTTCAGCTTTAGCATCATTCCTTCCAAAGAAATCCCAGGGCTGATCTCCTTCAGAATGGACTGGTTGGATGTCCTTGCAGTCCAAGGGACTCTCAAGAGTCTTCTCCAACACTACTATAGAATAAAAATCTGGGATTTGACCATCAAGCAAAAGCCTTCCCCCATTGTCCTGTCCCTATTATGGATTAATATTTTTCTCTGCTGTACTCCAATAGACAGAGCCCTAGAGAAGCTAAGAACATGGTAGTGACCTGTTAAGAAAGCAAAGTCAGAACTGTCTATCTAGCAGTGGAGAGAGCCAGTAGAGCAGTGGTTCTCAAAGTGTGGTATTTGCAATGCCTGGGAACTTGTTAGAAATGCCATCCCTCAGATTCCACTCCAAACCTACTGAGCCATACAATCTGGGTGGAACCCAGTACTCCATGTCTCAACGAGCCTTCCAGATGATTGTGAGGTGACTAAAGTTTGAGTAGCAAACTTTTTTTTTCCTAGTCGGGACTTTCCCAGGCCAAAGGAATCCATTAAACTCAATTCTAGTTCCAGTTCTGCCTCTTTTCAGTTCCATGATCTCACCAAGTCACTAAACTTCCCCAAGTCTGTGAGGAGACCACACTGAACTTGCTGCTGCAGAGTCTCAGGGCTTCTCACGTCAAAGGCTGGCCCTACCATGACTATCTCCATGGCTCCCATGCATGGGGTCTCAATGTGCCTTCTTTCTTCTCTCTTTGGGGACCTGCCATCATCTTTTCCATACCTTGGGGAGTTTTGCATCCCAAGTTTGAGGACCATTTTAATAATAGGGATGGTGCTATTTAAATCCTTTGTGGATTTCAACGTGATAGTGATAGTGACATTGAAATGACAGCCGCAGAATCTACATGGTCAGCTTGTTCTTGGCTACTAATGGAATCAAATGAGCTTGCCCAGGGCAGGTACACTTTCTGAAAATTAGTATCTGTGGAACTGACATAAAGCACTTTGACCAAATGCAGTTCTGCTTGGTAAATGGCTTAGCCATACCTAGAACAGGACCCTAGGAAGGGGTTAAAACAAGAAGTGGAAACCATGTTTCAACTTTAAATAGGCCTCACTCATCACTTCCTAACCCCTCCTCTTCTCCAGTAAGCTCCTAATTACAATGGGTCAGAATTCCTTGTGACTCAGACAGTAAGACAGTAAGAATTTGCCTGTAATGCAGATCGAACCCAGGTTCGATCCCTGGGTTGGGAGGTTCATTTCCTATTGACTGAAACTCCAAGACAAGAATAGCAGGACAATTAAGGGAGGAGGTGGGGCCCTGCCCAGACCACATATCTCTCGTTCCGCAAATCAGGAGACCTCCCCAACCACACATGCGCAAGAAAACTCATTCCAGTATTCTTCCCTGGAGAATTCCATGGATAGAGGAGACTGGCAGGCTACAGTCTTTGTGATCGCAGTGATCTCTGATGGCCTCAGCCTGCAACACCTTGAAGAGAGGCTTGGATTTCCAGCCAGAGATTGAACTGGGTCGCTGCTGTGAAATCCTAGCCACTAGACCAGTAGTCAGTGACAAGGGCCCTGGTCCCTCGGCTTTGCAGAAAAGAGTTTCCACAAAGACAGAAACTAGTGAAGCAAATTAAGTATTTATTAAGAGGAAAGAGTACAATACATGTGAAGAGACACACAGGCTGACTCAGAGGGAGAATCCCTGAGCTGTGCCCTCATGGAAGTTTAAATCACTTATATGGTGCATTTCTTCCAGTTCTCCTTTGGCCAATCATTTTAATTTGCTTGGTTCCCAGTCCATACATGGTATATCTCAGGATCCTTCCACACGTGCACACATCTCTTAGCCAAGGTGGGTCCTACCAAAAAGGCATATGGGTAGAGAATCCCTTGACGTTGCTCCCACTTTGGCCTGCAAGGAGCTTTTCTGTGCACGTGTGGTCAGGGAGGTTTCCTGACTTCGGGAATGAGAGATATGTGGTCTGGGCATGGCCCAGCCTTCTCCCTTAATTGTCCTGCTCTCCTCTTCTTGGAGTGTCAGTCAATAGGGAATGAATCTCCAGTTGCTTTACCCTGGGGGTGCCCATCTACCTCCTGCCTCAGCAAGAGTCAGACTCGACTTAGCGACTGAACCACTAACCCCAGAGTCCTCAATAGCCATTGATTTCATCAAGTCATTTAAAGCTTGCTCTAGGAGCTCTGTCTGTCACTGGGAGCACTGCCTTAACACTTTACCCACTAGTGCCCAAGCAGAAAAATTTTGTTGAAACAAGGTGTTAGGGGAAGCACACTGATTGAAACCGCCCACCCTGGCCAGGCACCATAGTAACCATTTGCATGAGTTGTTTTAGGACAGGAGGTTCTGGTAAGGAACATGGAACTAATAAGCTTCCACCAACCGAAAGAGTTCAGGAAAGGTCAAAAGGAGACACCACATGTCCGACCACCTCCCAGAATCCTTCTCTCTGGCATCCATCTTGGCTGAACAAGGCGTGCACCAGGAAGGCTCTGAGTCAGAACAATTGGCCAAAGACAACCGGGAAACGAATCCCATCACCATAAAACCCGAGACTGCGAGCCATGTGGCAGAGCTGTTCTCCTGGGTTCCCTTACCCTACTGCTCTCCACCCAGGTGCCCTTTCCCAATAAAATCTATTGCTTTGTCAGCACATGTGTCTCCTAGGACAATTCATTTCCGAGTGTTAGACAAGAGCCCAGTTTCAGGCCCTGGAAGGGGTGCCCCTTCCTGCAACAAAGGGATTGTTTCCGGTTGCTAATTCTCTAGGTTCTGGGCTTTTCAGAGGATGGCAGTTAACCCTGGTCAAAATGAGGCACATCCTCTGGACGCAGCAGTGAGCCAGAAACCACAGGGTGTGAGGAGGTGGGTGGGCGAGGGGTGGGGCGGGGGGGGGAGACGGTGCAGCTTCTCACACTCCCCAGAAGAAACTTTTTGGCTACCTGAACACAGGCTTCTCAAATGTTAATGTGCATATGAATCACCAGAGGATCTTATTAAAATGTACATTTTTATTCAGCAGTGGGTGTGGGCCTGAGATTCTGCATTTCTAACAAGCTCCCTGGGGATACTGATCCGACTGTGACTGTGTAGCCCGCATTTTTGAGTAGCAAGACCCTAATGGCTCCACTGGTGAGGTCCTTGGCTAAGAGAAGAAACTGTGACAACACGAGAGACTCATAGCATTTGTGACAGTCACGGTAAGCATTTCAGCTGTGCTATCATCAACCTCCGCAGTGTAGGTTAAAATGTTATGTTACTCAGGGGTCTGCATTTACCTTTTCCAGAAAAAAAAATTTTTTTAGTATGTGTGTGCTGTTGTTTTGCAAGTGTCGGTGTGTATCATATTTCCATTTTCCTAGCTACGTGTTTGCTTAAATGCGAAACTAATTCCAAGGTACAAGATACAGAAGTGGGAGGGACTAGCGTTACTCCCAGCCAGGGCAGTGGTTAGGTGGGTAGAGCACAGAGTTTAGAATCAAGCGATTAAGATTCTCAGCCTTGGTCAAGCTATTTTCCAAAACCCTACTTTGGCCAGTGGTTTTCAGGCTTGTTTGTGAGGTTGAGTGCTTGAAAATCACAGTGTTTCCTACAAAGAGAAAATATTTATATTTTTTACATAATGACATGATACAATTTTACTGGCAGAAAACAGGGCGCTAATAAAATAACAACTCACCCTAAGTCCTGAAAATGATCCCCAGTTTCATGATTTGTAAAATGAGGGTAATAACCCTACCTCCCTGGGGGAGACCTCTGATCCTTGAGTTGGAACCAAAGACTTGCCGTGACGTCCACTGCAACTTGCTGCCACTGATTTAGCATCAACCACAAACCAGGCACTATGTTAAGGGCCTTGCAAACTTCTCATTAAACTGGACGACAGCTCAGCTAGGTGACTATCTTTATTAACTACCGGTTACAGATGAGGGAACTAAAGCTGAGAAAGGATAAAGCAGTGGTTCCCTGACAGAGTTCACTGGTAGACTTCACTCCTCACTCATATTTCAATAGGTCAGTTGCCAGTGCATGCACCCAGCTCCTTTTCCCACTAGAAATTTGCTTTATTCATCAAGAAATTAACATATGACTTTTGACCAAGGAAGTCTCCATGGCAGTATTAATCTTTTCTAAGTCAAAGTCCACTGAAGGCCATAGTCCCTCTTCCCAGAAAGAGAAGCAAACACACCCTCTTGCATTTAACTTCAGGGGGTTCGTGAATCCCAAGCACAGCATCTCTGCCTTGTAGTATTTAGAAAGACCAAGAGGGCCTTTTCAGGCATCAAGCTCTTACTCCACACACACTAGCCTCAAATGTTTTCCTTAGTAATTTTCCTGACCATTTTATTTCTCAAATATTTATATTGATAAAAGATTAAACAAATCCTAAATATAAAAAGACTGCCTGGCACCAGGATGCCTATAGTGCTTCCAACTTTTTTTAAGCATCAGTCTTCAAAGAGCCTATCTTTCTATTATTAGTAAAATATATCAGTCCAGATTAGGGGCTGTCCAGAGAATGCTTGTCCCTCTTTCTTTTGGTATTCAAATGAAATAAGATACTTCGAGCAAAACAGCATTATTGCTTCCCCCTGGCTTCTTGACATAAGAAGAGAATCGAGCTGTTGACTCAAAATACAGAGATGAGAAATAGAGTCTGGTGGTTTCTATAACCTCCAAATTAGAAAAAAAATAAGTGGGTGTGAGGAGGAAGGGAGAAAGGGAGTGAAGAAAGACAGAGATCAGATATTCATGTTTAGAATAATTTGAAATTAATTTTTGTTATGCATCTTGTAGACCCATGGTACTCAGAGTGTGTTCCCTGGATCAGGGACATTAACATCATCGGGAACATGCTAAAAAGGTAAATTCTCAGACCCCACCCAGGCCTATTGAATCAGAAACATTAGGGAGGGAACTTAACAGTTTGTTTTGAACAAGCCCTCAAGGAGATTCTGGTGGACACTAAACTTCAAGAAGCAGAATTGTGGACAGATCTTCTCTCACAGAAGGAACCTCCCAGCTGGTCCTAAATCAAGCCCCATAATGAAAGCAGAGTGTGAAGAAGAGCACAGTAGTGAGGGAACTAGAGCCCATGGAGTGACAACTGCAGGTCAGACACTGTACATTCATGACCTCAGGTCACCCCTTCCATAAGCCCTGAGAACTTTTACTCTTGTCCCCATTTAAAGATTTCTTAAGATGTTTCACAGGATAATGTAACCTACTCAAGCTTACAGACCCACTAAGTAGTGGGCTTATAGTAGGAAATGTGAAAAAGTATAAAAAGTTATAAAGAAGAATATAGGAATTACCCACAAAACACTCAAACCACTACTAGCATCTAAGGCATCATTTGTATTTTTTCCCCTGTGTACAACCCCTCTGGATTTAGAGTTCAGGCTCCAGAGAGGGTCCTTTCTCTGAGATAGACCCAGGAAATAATGCCTTAGCCCCCAGCTTTGTCCTGATTCCACTGAAATACAGATCATTCAGTTCTGCCTCTGTCCCTACCTTTGATCATATACAGAAGGAAAAGCTTAGCTAATTAAACAAAGTCATGCTAAAAGCTGGCCTAAAACAAAGTAGGAGCAAAGACTCAACTCTAAGTTTGAGCAGAAATTGACTTTGACCCAGATGTGGAACAAGCTAGGCATGCTCTGCTCCTTGTACAGAGGACTGAGGCTTGTTCTAAGATGTGGGCATCGTGTGCAGGGCCGAGGAGAACTGCTGACTCTGGTACACTCAGTTCGAGTGCCTGTTCCTGCCAGGACACCGTGGTCCCTGCACTACCAGCCAAGCCTTGTGCACCAGAGTTGGGGAATGGAAGTCATCAAAATTCTGGAAGGCGCTTTGTAATGTTTGGATGGTTCTCTGTTTAACCCCTGTGGAGATGGGTGTGTGTCTGTTTCATGCCAGACTCAGAGAAAATAGTAAAGATAAAAGACAAGAGACTGAGGCTTATAGATGTTGTTTTCATAAAGTGTTTGTTTTCATTGCTGTTAAGACCACTTGTCCAAGTGTATCATTCTGAGTTTTATTTGAGTACTGCAAAAAAGAAAAAAAAGGACCAAAATGTTTTTGGACTATATAGCTGTGGGAGCTTAAACATAATGAGCTTCCTCTTTTGGGAAAAAAAAAAAAAGCAAAAACAGAAGAAAGAAGAGAAAAGAGATAGAAAAGCTTACCCTTTTTTTTCCCAACCCTGCCACTGATTTTATGAAACCTGGAAGCAATTACTGTCCTCCTACCCTCTAAGCCCTTAGTTTTCACCAAACATAAAAAGAAAATGAAGACAACCTGCAAAGATTTTATATGACAGAGATTTGTCATATCCAGCCTGCAGATAATTGAAATTTACAATTAACAATTTTGTCAGAAGAAAGCGTTTTATTCTCAGAGGTTCTTTATTACATACGCTAATAGGACAGTTTAGGATAAAGGCAGAAAATGGATTCTAAAAAGAAAAGCACCATTATGTAAGTTAAGGGGTAAAACAAAGCATTCCATATTAGTTTTAATATATTTTACTTACCTACTTTTAAATAGACAATACATTCATATATAAAATTCAGATGGTACAAAAGGCTAGATAGTGAAAAGAATCTTTTCACATCCCTCTTCTCCACTCCCCAGTTTTCCTCTCCAGGGGAAATCAGAGCCCTTGGTATTCTTTGCGTTCTGGCAGAGGTATGTTATGCATAAAAAGTAATACACATATATTCTTAGACCCTATTTTCTAATGCAAAGAGGAACACAGTGTTCGATTACACTGTTCCACACCTTGTTTTCATGCTTAACAATATCTCTTGAATGCTTTCATTTCAGTATATAAAAAACTTCCCCATACCTTAAAATTATGCCCCTTAACAAATTCCTGACTGCCCTCATTTGTATCTGTTTTGTCACTTATTTTTTTGTTTTTCCTGTCTCTGTTTTCATTGTGACACTTCCTTTTTGTTCTTCTTACATAGTCTCTGGCTTAAAGGAAGACGATCCATCTTTGTGCTGCAGTTGACCCTAAGTTTTCAAGAACTCTGGTGATAGCTTGTCTGAAGAAAATTCCTGACGTTGGAAGCTTGTGCCTTCCTGGAGAGACAGATATGTAACGGGATGTAAAAGGATCAAGGAATAGGAACAATGAAAAAGCAAATCAAGATGAAAGACAAAGGCAAGGAGGAAGAACCAAACACTTGGGGTGACACATCCCAAGCACATCAATCATCGATATGGATGACTGAACCAGCGAAACCTGTTTTTCCACGTGAGGAATCTGGTAAATGTGCAGCAGGGGTTCACAGGTTAAAGTACAACAGGAGGAATTATGTGCATACTGCAGTGTGCACAGGGAGCTACAGAAATCAATACAGACTCTACAGATGGGAGTGAGTGTAAGTTCATACATTTATAGTGTCCAATTTATTTATTTGCCTTGATATTTATATTATTTATTTGGTTGCACAAGGTCTCAGTTGGGCACGAGGCATCTCTGATTTCCACTGAGGCATATAAGATCTTTAGTTGTGGCATGTGGTATCTAGTTCCCTGACCTGGGACCGAACCAGGACCCCCTGCGTTGGGAGTGCAGAATCTTAGCCACTGGACCACCAGCAGAGTCCCTCTAGTGTCCCATTTAGAAAAAAACTAAAAATTAAAAGGATTAAAATGCATACATCCCATGGAATTGTTCAGGAACTCCTACTATTTTAGGAAAACAAAGATGAACAAAGATATCACATCATTTAAAACAGCAAAAACTGGGAATCACTTAAATATCAAACATAATAATTTTTGTAGTAAATTGTGGTACATCCACAAACTAAAATGGCATCAGCTATAAAACATGTTTACAAGTATCAGAAAATGTTCTCCATAAGTTTCAAAATTAAAGAAAAATTATAACAGCAAAAAGGCTCACTCTGTACGTTTATTTTAATGTAATGATAATAGCAAGTGTTTACTGAGACTCACCACATGCCAGATGCTCTTTGCAGCATTTTGAATACATTAACACATTTAAACCTCACAATACCATAAATAAGGAGTCATGATTTTTTTTCACATTTGCCCATGAGAAGGCTGAGGTACAGAGCAGTTAAGCAATTTGGATGAGGATGCAAGGTTGGCAAGCAGAAGGCCAGTAACTGGTCCAGATCTTCTGGTTATACCCACTCACTTAAGCACATGCAACGATGCCTTCCGATGTCTCAAGAAACCTAGGAGACAAAACAGAAATAGGCTGCTTTTGAATGGTGACCGTAGAGGAGAGAATGCCTCTCTGCAGAGAAGGAACTGGTCCTCTGAGAAAGCAGCTAACAGAAGCTTTCAGTTGGTGCAAGGGCCCAGTTCTGACAAGGCTAACACAGGAAACTAACATCAAGGGGAAACAAATCAACCTAAGGAGACTGGAAGGGGGGAAAGTACATCAACTCAGTATCTTAAAGATAATTCCAGGACAAAATATGCCATGAAATTGTTCAGATTTTGAAAAACAAGCATTCAAACGTTCATAAACCTGAACTGACAAAGTGGTCAACTATTTATTTTATCACATCATAATATCTTTAGTCTATAATGATTGCTTAAGAGGAATGCCCTTAACAAGTGAACTCTCATTGTGATTTAACGTTAAATTAAAATATTCACAATGAAAGAGTAAAATGAGACTTTCTAAGATAAACAAAGTCTAAAAAACCCTAATATTCAGCTTACATTATTGAATAATTGTGTGGGAGACATTGCTCATATTTCATAATCTTTCCTTGGAAATAGGAAAGGTTTTTATTATTAATGTATTATTCTACATTGTTTTTAACAAATCGTTTCACCTACATCATTTACCATATTTGTCACCAAATGACTAGGTTTCCAGAAGTTCAAATCCACTGACAAATGATGATGACTTGCCACCAGAGAATCTGTTTTTAAAACTGAACTGCAGTGTTTCAAGACTCAAAGAGATATTCCCATAACATATTTAGTAATGCCAATGGTGTTAAGATAAGCCTATCTTCCTAAGATGGCTCCTGAGAAATCCTGACATTTTGTTTTAAAAGAGAACCAATCACATTACTTTATTATCACGTATGTAACTTCGAGTTTTAAAAAGATCTGTTGTATAAACTGAGCTATGTGTATACACACGTATCTAGAGTTTATTTCAAGGCTTATGGGCACAGTTTTCCCTAAAGTACAATAAACACTCTTTTCTTCTTCATTTCATAACAGCCTGGGGCTTCAAGCACGCTAAGATAAACAACACTAATTTTCCAGTTGTATGTTAAGGCCTTAAATCCACCACATAAATATTCCAAAACCAACTCAGAGCAGTAAGCTGGATGGGAAGAACAACCAGAGGGATTACTCCAAGCCTTTGAGGGAGTGGGGGAAACGCGTTTCTTGACCTTCTGTTCTGAACGGCTCCTTTTCATCTGGTTTCAATTCTCTTGTTTGTGCACCTTGCCATATTTATTATTGAATTCCTGATTTCTTCTTCTTGTTTCATGTTCCGTGTTCCAATGATTTATGAGAAATTGCTGATCTAGATGTTATCTTTGGCATCCTGCGAGTGCACAGAGCTCCTTAAGAATGCTGAGAGGAAAAACGTGTTTTGAGTAGGGCAGTGCCCTGGCTGAATAGATGTCCATCAGTTCATGAAAAATGCCAGTCACAGATTCCTCAATAAGACACATATTTCTTTTTAAACACAGCAGTAGCAAGGGTATTTTCAAAATCACTGATATGTTTTCCTCTTTGGTGGATGAGTGTGGTTAGAAATAAAATGTGGTCCTGGAAACTTTGCTGGTGGTCCAGTGGTTAGGACTCCTCCTTTCAAATGGAGAAGCTGTTGGTTCAACCCCTGGTCAAGGAACTAGGATTCCACATGTGTGTGGTGGGCAGCCAAAATAATTTTAAAAACAATAATAATAAGATGATCCTAAAACAGTGATTTGAGGAGAAATCTAGTCAGATTATTTTTTAAGATTTTAGCCCAAAATGAAGTGGCAAGTTTTCCGTATCAGGGTTCTGACTTATTTGGTTTGACTAAGAAATAAAATATGCTAAAGACATTTCAGTTCATTTCTAAACATCTCTATTAAGGATGGGAGAAGGCAATGGCACCCCACTCCAGTACTCTTGCCTGGCAAATCCCATAGATGGAGGAGCCTGGTAGGCTACAGTCCATGGGGTCACTAAGAGTTGGACACGACTGAGCGACTTCACTTTCACTTTTCACTTTCATGCATTGGAGAAGGAAATGGCAACCCACTCCACTATTCTTGCCTTGAGAATCTTAGGGACAGGGGAGCCTGGTGGGCTGCTGTCTATGGGGTCACACAGAGTCGGACACGACTGAAGTGACTTTGCAGCAGCAGCAGCCATTAAGGATAATCTTGTTTATAAATGTGTAGGAAATGAGAGCTTTTTTTTTTTTAATGGTGACCAGCTTTCTCTAGCTTAATTAAGTGAAAATTAATTAGCAAGTCTAATATGCTTAGGGAAAATCATCTAATTAGATAAATTTTGTAGGCTAATCAAAATACTGGGGAATCTGTCTACATTTCTTCCTCTCCACTAGTGGGAGTTAAACACACCCTCCAGAAAACATTGCTCTTACCAGGCTCAGTAAGTAAAGTGGCTCAGTGGTACCAGTACCAGTGGTTCAGTGGTAAAGAATCCACCTGCCAAGCAGAAGACAGCAAGACACCTGGGTTTGACCCCCTGGAGGAGGAAACAGCAACTCACTCCAGTATTCTTGTCTGGGAAATCCCATGGGCAGAAGAGCCTGATGGGCTACAGTCCCTGGGGTCGCAAAGAGTCAGACAGGACTGAGCACAGCACATCAGGTATTTTGGCGGCTTCCCAGGTGGCTCAGTGGTAAAGAATCTACCTGCAATGCAGGAGATAGGGGTTTGACCCTAAAGAATCAGGCATGACTTAGCAACTGAACAACAACTGAACTTCATCTTTCTAGACAAAGCCTCTGCTTTACCAAAGCACTATATCAAACACCCTAAAGCAGACTTGTATACAGATTCCTCACTAGGCTTAGTGTTTTGTGACTTTTTCCATAGAATTTAATAATTTCTAAGTGACTGCAGGGTGATATGGGTCAATATATCGAGTCCTAATTATTTAAAATGACATTCTTCATTCACTTCCATCTTATTTCTCACAGTAAAATCGGGAAAGCAACACAACAAATGAAGACAGGTAAAGCAATTAAGGAACATTATAATAAAGTGTACTTGCAGGATACATAATAGAAAAAGAGAAAAGAAGTCCCCTGTTCTACAATAATAATGGAGAAAGTGGACACTTTCCCCTTGTTTCTGCACTCACAGATATCAGCTGTGATAGAAAACCTAGAGCAATAAATACATTCCTAGTTTGGTAGTTAGGCAAATTCAGCATGGAAGTAAATAGTTAATGGTTATTTCAATAAATCAAATGTTCATTTCTGTAGTTCCAAACACTTAAATCCTAGAGTGCTTAAGAAACAATTTTGAAAACTGAATATTTCTCCAATAAATTAAAAAAAAATATTCATTTTGCTTACACCATTTTTAAAGTCTTTATTGAATTTATTACAATATTGCTTCTGTTTTATGCTTTTATTTTTTGGCTGTGAGGCATTTGGGATCTTCCCTCCCTGACCAGGAATCAAACCTGCACCCCCTGGATTGGAAGGTGAGGTCGTAACCGTTGGACCAGCAGGGGAGTCCCCTCCAGTGAATTTTAAGAACTTGTGTATGTACCTCAATCTTGGTCAAAGGCAAATCTTTGATTTCCAGGTTTATTCTTTATAAACTCATCAACTTAGTTTCCAAAATTCAAATTTTAACTTTGGTAGGAGCCATGGTTTATTTCAGAGTCCCTTGGACTGCAAGGAGATCCAACCAGTCCATCCTAAAGGAAATCAGTTCTGAACATTCATTGGAAGGACTGATGCTGAAGCTGAAACTCCAATACTCTGGCCACCTGATGTGAAGAACTGATTCATTAGAAAAGACCCTGATGCTGGGAAAGACTGAAGGCAGGAGGAGAAGGGGACGACAGAGGATGAGATGGTTGGATGACATCACCGACTCAATAGACATGAGTTTGAGTAATCACTGGGAGTTGGTGATGGACAAGGAGGCCTGGTGTCCTGCAGTCCATGGGGTCGCAAAGAGTTGGGACATGATTGAGCGACTGAACTGAACTGAACTAAAGGTTTATTTCTGGGTGGTGTGATTAAGTATGGTTTTCATTATCTTCTTTATACTTTCCTATTTTGTATTGTTTTTATAGTATTTATCACTTTCATAATTTGGGGGAAAGGTAGTAGAAAAAAATTCTAGGTTGCTTAATATATAATGGTGTACACTTGTGAAGAAAGGAGTTTTGTTGAGATAAGCTTTCATAAGGCTGGCTACTGACCTAGTCCACATCTAGGATTCAAAAACATAGCCATAGATGTAATCTTGTATCCATCTAGGTTAGGTACCTAAGTGTCTTTTCTAAGAATTTTAGTTAGTTAGTTAGTTAGTTCAGTCGCTCAGTCGTGTCTGACTCTTTGCGACCCCATGAATCGCAGCACGCCAGGCCTCCCTGTCCATCACCAACTCCCGGAGTTCACCCAGACTCACATCCATCAAGTCAGTGATGCCATCCAGCCATCTCATCCTCTGTCATCCCCTTCTCCTCCTGCCCCTAATCCCTCCCAGCATCAGAGTCTTTTCCAATGAGTCAACTCTTCACATGAGGTGGCCAAAGTACTGGAGTTTCAGCTTTACCGTCATTTCTTCCAAAG
Organism: Bos indicus x Bos taurus; assembly: GCF_003369695.1. Taxonomy (NCBI): domain Eukaryota; kingdom Metazoa; phylum Chordata; class Mammalia; order Artiodactyla; family Bovidae; genus Bos; species Bos indicus x Bos taurus. Next base: position 96,072,218 of record NC_040076.1, on the reverse strand, counting down.
AAATCCCAGGGCTGATCTCCTTCAGAATGGACTGGTTGGATCTTCTTGCAGTCCAAGGGACTCTCAAGAGTCTTCTCCAACACCACACTTCAAAAGCATCAATTCTTCGGCGCTCAGCCTTCTTCACAGTCCAACTCTCATATCCATACATGACCACGGGAAAAACCATAGCCTTGACTAGACAAAGCTTTGTTGGTAAAGTAATGTCTGTGCTTTTCAATATGCTATCTCGGTTGGTCATAACTCTCCTTCCAAGGAGTAAGCGTCTTTTAATTTCATGGCTGCAGTCACCAACTGCAGTGATTTTGGAGCCCAGAAAAATAAAGTCTGACACTGTTTCCACTGTTTCCCCATCTATTTCCCATGAAGTGATGGGACCAGATGCCATGATCTTAGTTTTCTGAATGTTAAGCTTTAAGCCAACTTTTTCACTCTCCTCTTTCACTTTCATCAAGAGGCTTTTTAGTTCCTCTTCACTTTGTGCCATAAGGGTGGTGTCATCTGCATATCTGAGGTTATTGATATTTCTCCCAGCAATCTTGATTCCAGCTTGTGTTTCTTCCAGTCCAGAGTTTCTCATGATGTACTCTGCATATGAGTTAAATAAGCAGGGTGACAATATACAGCCTTGACGTACTCCTTTTCCTATTTGGAACCAGTCTGTTCCATGTCCAGTTCTAACTGTTGCTTCCTGGTCTGCATTAAGCGTTTAATTAAGAAGAACCAAGTAAAATGACCTGTATTAAAGGGCTTCCCTGGTGGCTCAGCTGGTAAAGAATCTGCCTGCAATGCAGAAGACCCTAGTTTGATTCCTGAGTGGGGAAGATCTCCTGGAGAAGGAAATGGCAACCCACTCCAGTATTCTTGCCTGCAGAATTCCATGGACAGAAGAGCCTGGCAGGCTACAGTCCGTGGGGTTGCAGAGTTGGACACGACTGAGCGGCTTTCACTTTCAAAGTTAAAAACAGAGCCCCAAAACCCTCTAAACAAAGCCCCCAATGTCAGGGTTTCCCAGAGCACACACTAGCTTTAATTTCAAATTACTTAGTGGTTATGCTTTTTAAAAGAAGATCTGGTAACATTTATATTGACATATAATGATATAATTATATAACATACAATACTTACATAGCTAGATAACAAAAATGCTGTAAAATTATTTCTACTCATTCTTCAATGTATCCTTAGAGAAATTCTGAGTGATGCTCAAATATTAACATGTGATTTCTGGGTAGTGGGTTATGAGATGTGTCTTTGAACCTTTCATGTTGACTAAATGCTTTTTACCAAGAAAAAAAAAAAGCCCGCAAATGAAACAAAAACAATATCATATAAACAGTATGCAAACAAAACTGTATTATCCCCAAACTTTTCTCTCTAGGATGCAGAAGAAACTGTGAATCAGAAATGATTAGAGAAATTACTAGGGAAGCCATGATTTCATCTAGTCTTGTATTCTCAAAGCCTTTCAGTATCATTTCAGGGATACAGCTCTGTGCCCCTTGCTGGATTGAATCATGTGCCAGACACAGTCCTCACTCCAATATTTTATTTCTTTATATTGTGCTTGAATTCTTCATCTTTCTGTCTCCAATTGTTCGAGTCTTATACTTCAAGAAACAATGTCTTCTTTAATTATATTGCTACTTAAGTCTCTAATTGCTGTATCACAGATCTTTGCAGATATGACTCTGTTCAGATGCCATAAATGTCCACTGTTGTTCCTGGCACAAAACATCTTTTCTTTCAGACAATGAGTGCATGGGTGGAGGGGGTGGGGGTGACTCCTGGACCTGCCAGGCAGTGCAGTAGTTTTCTTTATAATGAAGAGATAGGCTGTCACTCAACCTCACAGGCTCTCTGTCTTACCCAACACCAGTGGGCACTTATGCCCTGCCTCATTTTACATGAGACAGTAATTCCTAGCACTTCAAGATTTTTCTTACTACAGATTTCAAATGGGAAATAGAAAAGAAGTCTTACATTACACATTCTCGACAAACTGCAGCAAACATCCAATCCAATGCTGTCTTTCCTCCCTCACTCTTCAGCTTTGCTGCCAGTAAAGCTGGGGTTTTCCTTGTCACCCTTCATCCTTCAGAGAACCTCCAGCCGCACCAGCTCCCTTTTCTTCCTCCAGTCTCTCAACTCCATCCTGTGCTGTGCTTAGTCGCCCAGTCACGTCCGACTCTTTGCGACATGTCCGACTCTGCGACCCCGTGGACTGCAGCCCGCCAGGCTCCTCTGTCTATAGGGATTCTCCAGGCAAGAATACTGGAATAGGTTTCCATCCGCTCCTCCAGGCAATCTTCCCGACCCAGGTATCTAACCCAGGCCTCCCGCATTGCAGGCAGATTCTTTAACCATCTGAAACACCAGGGAAACCCAAGAATACTGGAGTGGGTAGCCTGTCCCTTCTTCAGGGGATCTTCCTGACCTAGGAATCGAACTAGGGTCTCCTGCATTGCAGGCAGATTCTTTACCAGCTGAGCTACCAGGGAAGCCCCATCTCCGTCCTGCATATTTATATATTCAGTTGTCAAGAAGTTAAGGGTCTTCTTTACAAAGTGAAGGGGGATTATGAATAATGATTTTATTCTCTCCTGTTACACCCACACTAAATGTTCATAGCAAGTCTTCATGATAGGTTTCAGCATCCTTGGTTTGCACTGAGGGAAGTCCAGGGTACAAAATCCAGCTCTCTCTTTCCAGAGCATCATTCTAAACTACTATACAGAACTTTCCTGTTTGATCCTTGTTCAGAGAAGATTCCACATGCCACGGAACAACTCAGCCCATGTCCCATAATTTCTGAGCCTGTGAGCCCTAGAGCCTGTGCTCCAAAGCAAGAGAAGCCATAGCAATGAGAAACTCAAGCACGACAATTAGGGAGTAGCCCACACTCTGTGCAACTAGAAAAAGCCCACGTGCAGCAACAAAGACCCAGCACAACAAAAATAAATAAATCACTTAAAAAACCTACCGTACAATGTCTATTTCCTTGTACAATCATAAGATGTCTTGATAACCCTCACATAAATCAGTGTGAAATACTCAGGTATCAAAATCCAGGCAGTTACAGATACAGTATGGCTTTTATGATTTATGTTTTTGGTTGTCTCTTTGTCCTAATAATGAAGGAAAACATCTCAAGGTCAAGTCCAACTTTGAGGTTGTCTCTCAAAAGAAATGATGTTTGGACACCTACATAACCTACCCATCAGCATAAGATAAAAGAAGAAATCACTTTTGGGTACCAAGCTTTTATGCAGAGTAACACTAAGCCACACATTCTTAATCTCCAAAATTAGTGTCTCCTGAATTGCAAGTAGATTTTTTACCCATTGAGCCATTGGGGAAGCCCTTATAAAGATGCATGCAGTAATAAATAAATTGTATGTTGGGGCAGTAGAAGTGGAAATACAGTTGGTGAGGATTCTACATTTTAAAATCTGAACTTGAGGAATGCAGAAAAAGAGACTCAGAAAATTTGCACCTTTATTATCAGTCTTTATCGAGTAAAGAAACTGACTTGCCTGAGGTGTGAGCAACCATGGGAGATAGAAGGATAACAATGAATAAGCCCTTTGGTGGGGGAGGTGCGATGAGGGTAGGGGTTCGGGGGTGAAGAGCCCTCTCCCATATGCAGCTGGGTTGAAAGACGTGTATCAGTCAGAACGGGCTGGATTTTGATGCAGAAACAAATTTTTTAAATCTCAGTGGCTTAAAACTGTGCTTATTTCTTGCTTACACTTCCATATCCATCACAGATTCGAAAGGATGTTCACTGAGCCATCAGGGACCCAGGCTGATGGAGATGCCATCTCAATGTGTGCTTCCACAACCAAAAAGCACAAAAAGGGGCAATGGTAAAACATACACTGACTCACACAGCTGTCACCCAGAAGTGGTATCTGTGACTTTTCTCTCATATTTCATTGGCTCTGGCAAGCCATATGGCACAGTTAACCTCAAAGGGAGTTGGGAAGGTGCAGTCTCATGTGTGCAGAAAGAGAAGTGGAATGTTTGGGAACGGGCCTGATGAGTACCACTAGGAAACTTGATGCTATTTTAATAAGGGAGAAATAGCAGGTTGTTCTTCCTTAATTTTTTTTGCCTCCAAAGAAGGGCACAGGCTCTGTCTACATGCTGCCCTGTTGGATTAGCCTCACCATTCTTTAATGAAGAGGGATCTGTTAACACCAGAAACTCTCTGTACTTCTAACTCCATATTAACTAAAACCCATGTATCAACATCGGGTTTAGTAAACTGCATATCATTCATTCCAAGGGTGGATTTAGTCATTTCCAGGGGATGCTTTTAGTTATCTTTGAATAAAAATCTTGAGTAAAGAGTCATACCAAAAAGTGATAAGAAAGGGATCACCCTATTTAGGTACCTAACAATTGCATTTAAGATCCTTAATACTCGCAACCATATACTGCTGGTTAAAATATAATTTGACATAATCCTTTTGGAAAGAAATGTGGCAATATGTATCATTTTTACCTAGCAATTCAACAATTGGGAATCTATCCTAAAGAATCTCACATGTTTAAAACAAAACATTATGTTAATTGCTATACTGTATTAAGTTAAAATAACCAAAAATGTCTAATAATAGAGAAATGATTGAAGTAAATTATGGTAAATCTACACGAGGTACTCAATAAAAATTATGTTTATGGGAAGGATGATTACGTTCTATTAACTAAAAAGTAATTATACAAAATCATTCCTGTGGTGTGATCACAAATATGTTGAATGTACTTATACCATACAATGTATTTTTTGTATTTATTTTGACAGTCACTGTGAACAGACCACTTCATACAATGGTTCTAAAAAGACCATTTGGATATGATTCATGTCATAAATGCACAACTGAAGGACTAGTATTATTTATTAACTAGTGCCCCAAACCATCACCAACTTGCTGACAATGTGAGGGTATATAATAAAATATTAAGCTGATTTTAGAAAGTTGAAAGATAAACGCAACGTAGGTTTTTACCAAACTTAGTGCTCTCTCTGTCTCTCTCTCTCTCTGTATATATGTCTACATAATATATATATATGTCTACATAATATATATAATAGACAAAAACTTATTTTCAAAGTTATCAGAAGAAATTGATTCAGTATAAAAAGAGCTAGCCAGAAAAAAAAAATCTAGTAGATACATTATAAACATTGAGACTGTTTTGGTACATAATTCTAGGACATGTGTATATAATAAAAAATGCCTATAGAAAGGTAATCCTCCTATATACATTATATATATAAATCCTCCTTTAATACATTAATGCATATAAGATTTTTATATGTTTTATAATAATTTAAAAGTTTGTAAATGGTTACAATAGAAAAATGTTGAAGGGAATTGAGATTATTTAAGCTGGAAATAGAAACTGAGAAGAAAATCAATAGATATTCAATGAGGTAAAGGTATATTTGTGAACATATTAATGAGCAATTCTTTTAAGGACATTAACAGTTACTCTATCAAATATCTGCTAAAAGCAGACGGATTTAAGAATAAGTAAGCATTTCCTAAATAGCAAAGTAACAACATTCTGGAATATATTGCCAAGGAAATAAGGCAGTGTCCCTCCATAAGGTTTGTTTCATTTGAAGGAAAGGGAAGATGGCCGCCACTTTCAGAGTCTGAGGTAATTTTGTTTTGGCTGGGGATGACTAAATGATTTCTCCGTTGTTTTTTCAGTTTGAACCATAGGTCCCCTATTCTCTACAATACTTTTATAACTTTTTTGAAGCAGCATAAAGCCAAGACGTTCTTTTCAAAAGCCATTAAGTTTATTTTCAGTTGTATTACCTATAAAGAACTAATTTCAGATTAAAAAAAATTTTTTTACAGTACCTTCAAAAATAATTTTTTGTATTCTTATTTTTCTTGCTTACTAAAAAAAAGAGAAGTTATTGCAGTTTCATGATTTCTTTTCTAAAAGCCTTGGAGACAACTGTATTTTAAAATTCAGTACATTTCTGATTTTCAAACAATAATATGATACAAATAACATATATTATGTAGCATTCCCAGTGAAGTAGAGATAGTAGGCATAATCAAACATATTAATATTTTTGCAGTTATACATACAAATATTTGAACTAAGTGAGGTAAAGTCTACTATAAGATAACATCCTATCTATCTAGGTTACATTCTCCAATCAAGTAAGTTAAAAAAAATCTTTGGTTTTTGGAATGCATTAAAAGCTAAGATGGGCTTCCCAGGTGCACCAGTGGTAAAGAACCCACCTGCCAATGCAGGAGACATAAGAGATGTGGATTTGGTCCCCGGGTTGGGAAGACCCTGAGGGCATGGCAATCCACTCAAGTATTCTTGCCTAGAGAATCCCATGGACAGAGGAGGCTGGTGGGCTACAGTCCGCAGGGTCGCAAAAGAGTCGGACACAACTGAACCAACTCGGCACACACTCACAAGATAGGATACAGAATGTCTGATTGAATTTCAGATAAACAACAAATATTATAACTTTTTAGCATATGTCCCAAATATTGCATGAAACACAGTTGGGCTAGAGAAGTTTTTCAATATTTATCTAGAATTCAAATTTAACTGAGCTTCCTGGTTTTTTATTTGCAAACTCTGGCTTTTTGGATTTCAGAATTGCAAACAAGTGTTTGTGGACATGTATAGAGAAATATCCTAACTGAAATACTGTTACAGTCATTCTTCTAGGGATAGGGTTTGGTTTGGGCCCTTTTGAAGAAAGTCACAAGAAACAAAGTTGTATTAAAGATGTTTTCTATGAACAAAGTATGTAAAGTGTAAGACCTGTGCAGAGGCACCCATCTTAAAACTCTAGATATTTCAAAAATTATAAATAAATGATTACTCTAAAAATCATTTTAATTTGCAGTTCTTTTCTGTTCCATTGAAGTTCATCATCTATCAAGCATTCCTTTTATAAAATTCATAAACTCTCTTGTAACAAAGATATTTCATTCATTTGTGCTCATGTTCAGTTGAGTCCGACCCTTTGTGACTGCATAGACTGTAGCCCTTCAAGGCTCCTCTGTCCATGGGATTTTCCAGGCAGGAATACTGGAGTGGGTTGCCATTTCCTACTCTAGGGGATCTTCCCACCCCAGGAATCAAACCTGCATCTGCTGCATTGGCAGGCAGAGTCTTTACCACTGAGCCACCAGCTCCATCTAATGGAGGAAACATCTAATTACAGCCCTTCATAGAGCTAGGAATATTTCCATGAGTGTTGGTAAAACTATAAAGTACGTGTAGGCCGCAAACACACAGACACACCACACACAATTTTCTGTGCTACTTTGTTTTTTGAACCAGATAAGATGGAGAACTACTTAGTCCTAGTTCTTGCATATCCACTCCTTTGCTTAGATTTGAACTAAAAAATGAAATTGGGATCTCTTAGATCCACACCCACTCCCTTTCAAACCAAACCCTCAGTGCCTCCTGCCCGAGTAACTATTACAGTCTCCTAGCTAATTTTTTTGAGGGGGCTAATTTTCCAGCCTTCATGTTCTCCCAACTAATACATGTTATTTTCAGACTAAATTTCCTAAAAATGGCATTCATCATCTCCTCCCCTTGCCCTAAAACACACATCTTCATTTCATTTTGTTTCTTACTCTATCCCACCCTGATTATTGGAACTTTTCTGTTAGGTAGTTAGAATAGGGAAAGGGAGTACAAAATAGCGGTGGCTAAAAGACAAGGAAGAGAAAAGCCCGTAAAAATAGAACAGAGGACTGTCCGAGGGGACTGTCCGAGGGGACTGTCCGAGGACCGGAGTGAGGACTTCAGGTAGAACAGAGTTCCTGACAAAGCCCAATTTGCATAGGGCAGGCCTCGGGGAAGAAAAAAAACATATAAAAAGAGGAACCAAAGGGCTCTCTCTCTCTCTCCTGCGCGCTGGGGCCCTCTTCTCTTAGCATCTTTGGATCGACGTGCCCTCACGCCTTGAAGATGGATTTTCCTGCTATCTTCTAAATAAAATAGAGCTGTAACACTGAGCTGTAACACTGATTTGTCTAAGAGCTCTAACGGTCCGTTCGAGACCTGAGAGCTATAACACGGTCTGTCCAAGACCCGAGGGCTGTGACACGCCGAGGGGGCTTTTCCGTCACTCCAAATCTTTGTTGTGACGAGACAAAAACCAGGAGCATACACTCGCCTGACATTTTCCCTCCCTGCTCCCCATTCCCATCCATTCATGCTCTGCTGGTAGCTCCATTTCCTTCTGCTCATTCATACTTTAGTGCCTGGAAGTCAGCGAACAAACAAAGGCTGTGAAATCAGACTATTCAGCTACTTAATCACTCTGAGCCTCAATTACTTCATCAATAAAAATATAAACAGTACAGCCCTGGACTTATCTTTTTACTTAAGTCAATTTGGGGGTGGGGTTTTATGTCCTTTGCAATTTCATGAGTCTTACCTCTTGAAAAAAAAGAAAAGCAACCAGGAGTTGGCCTGGCCTCACAGGCAGACAAAGGTATTCTACTAAACATAAAAAAATTCACAAAACATTAACATTAGACAAATTCACTTTGTGACCATGAGAGAGCAAGGCAATTTAGTAATCATGTCTGAGAAAAGACAAACAACACTCTTAAAACAACAAAAAGCATCAAATGTTTCCATTTTCTGGCTAACATAAGGAACTGTTGTTTTATTATTACAGTTTTAGCCCCAGTGAAAATTTTCTACCTCCTAGGTAAGATTCATAAAGAAACTTAATCACATAATTACTCCTACTTCCTGACAACATCCAAAGTTGAGCAAACTGCTTTAAATTCTCCCCAAATTCCCTCACATAAACTTCAATCCTATAACGAGGACTTATATGGATAAGGTTTATATGCATCTGTCTTGAACCAAACAACAGCAAGGGTAAGGTCAGAGAGAAAAGACATCAGAATCCATTCCTTCAAAATTTTGAGTTTATCTCATTAGTCTTCTTGTTAAATAAGGATAAATCAAAGTTTTCTTACTGATTTTATTTTCCCAAAATTTATATTTAGCATCACACCATTTAGAAGGGAAAACTTTTCTCTCTGGAAGTACTCCAGTAGACATTTCTCAGTACTAATTTTATAAACAAACAAGCCATGTCCTCTTTGTTTAAGGTACTTGAATAAGAACTGTTATAATCAAAGGTTCATTTATTTTGAAATATCTCCCTCTTGAGGGCATTACTACTTATGCATCAGTATACTGTTAAACTCCAGCCCTCTGATACATACTGGTGGGTAGAAACAGAAATAAATTAATAGAAATACCTTGGATGACAATTTGGCAACATCTATTAATATTTCAAAACCCATGAGTATAAGACCTATAGGTAAGGACAGTCACCAAAACGGTAAGCCACCTAAATGTCCAGCACTAGGTGTCTAGTGTAATGCATAGTGAAATCCATGTAACCATTAAGGTTAGAAAATCTATATACACTGACATGGAATTATCTTGAAGACATGCTTGTACACACATACTTGTACACAAAGAAAAATACCTCCAGATGAAAGCTGGTAATGGTTGTTGCCTCTGAGAGAAGAAATGGTTCAGGGGGAAGAAGACATACTTTTTCATATATACCCTTTCTATATAAACTGATTTTTAAAACCATCTGTGTGTATTTTCTGTAAATCAAAAATCCAATAAATTAAGCATTTTGTAAAATTTTGTAAAAAGAACTTACGTGCAAAAAGTGTACAAATTTTAAGTGTGAAAGACAGCAAACGTTTATAAAGTCAACATAACCAAGTAAAAAAATTCATGTCAAGTAAAAGAGCACTACTAGTGTGTATTTGGAGAAGGCAGTGGCACCCCACTCCAGTACTCTTGCCTGGAAAATCCCATGGATGGAGAAGCCTGGTAGGCTGCAGTCCATGGGGTCGCTAAGAGTCAGACATGACTGAGCGACTTCACTTTCACTTTTCACTTTCATGCACTGGAGAAGGAGATGGCAACCCACTCCAGTGTTCTTGCCTAGAGAACCCCAGGGACGGGGGAGCCTGGTGGGTTGCCATCTATGGGATCACACAGAGTCAGACACGACTGAAGCGACTTAGCAGCAGTAGCAGCAGCAGTGTGTATTTAAAGAAAATACCAGTCATTTAAAATTTTTGCCTGTAAATATTTCAGTATGTATCCCTTGATATAAGATTTCAGCCTAGAGTGGAATGGGAGGATTTGAAATGGAGAATCTCAGGCATGCCCCCCCCCCCCAACCAGAAAAATAAAACTTAAGAAGAATGGAAAGACTAATTTCCCCAAACCTGTCTCCTGACCAATGAACATCCACCATGAATACTTCCCCATTTTCAATGAACTTGCTGCCTGGACTCTGGCTGAACCCCCTTTCTTTGCACCTTTTGCCCAAGAATACCACCTGCCTCAAACCCTCAATGGATTCACATGTAGCCTGGTGTGTCCTAGGCTGCAATTCCCCTGCTATTTCCAAATAAACTCAATATCTAATCATTTGAGCCTGCTTCAGCTTACCTCTTCGTTTAGATTGTCTCTCTCAACACATATCATAATACCATTGATAAAATAATAAGAAACTTAAAAACATAACCATAATGCCATTATCACATCCAGTAAAATTAACAATAATTAGAATTAGAAATGTTTAATGCTTAAAAATTTTAATACCCACTTCATGTTCATTTTTTTTTTTTGCTTATCTCAAAAATGTCTGTTTACATTTGATTGGTTTGAATCGTGATCCAAAAAGGTCCACATATTGTATTTGGTTAATTTTTCTCTTAAATCTTTTTATTCTGTAAAAGTCTGATCCCCTTTGGTTAATGCTACTTCTTTGTTGTTGAAGAAACAGGTCATTTATCTTGTAGAATTTCTCACATTCTGCATATAGCTAGTTAAATCCTCCTGGTGTTGTTTTATATGTCTTTATTCACTGAATTTTTTGTAAGCCAGTAGACAGACCTAGGAATCAATGTGTTTCTTGAGTGGGTAAATAAAAGGGCTCTATGATGCAGTATGTTTGGGAAATGCTGTATACTTTGTAAATCAACATATGGAGATTTACAGATAAAGACCTGAAAAATCCTAAAGTGAGGAAATGTTCAATTTTGCTTAACTGTGCATTTCCTTCGGGTTTTGTTGTTGTGATTGTTGTTGTACTACCTATTATATTCACATGGAACTAGAGTCCTGTTTTACACATTCTGATAAACACTGGAAGAAAAAACCTAACTGGTCTTCTCAGAATTCCACGATTTTGTATGGAGCAAGACCCACTGCAGATCTTTATACAAGTTTGCTGATAGGGGGATCCCACAGACATTTATTATGTTTTCTATTTATAGAGTATTATACTTGAAAACGCTTCCCTGGTGGCTCAGTGGTAAAGAATCTGCCTGCAATTCAGGAGATCACCTGCAATGCAGGAGATGCCAGTTCGATCCCTGGGTCAGGAAGACCCTCTGGAGAAGGGAATGGCAACTCACTCCAGTATTTTTGCCTGGGAAATCCCAAGGATGGAGGAGTCTATAGGGTTACTTAGCGACTAATGCTATGCTAATGCTATGCTAAGTCGCTTCAGTCGTGTCCGACTCTGTGCGACCCCATAGACGGCAGCCCACCAGGCTCCGCCATCCCTGGGATTCTCCAGGCAAGAACGCTGGAGTGGGTTGCTATTTCCTTCTCCAATGCATGAAAGAGAAAAATGAAAGTGAAGTCGCTCAGCCGTGTGTGACTCTTAGCGACCCCATGGACTGCAGCCTACCAGGCTCCTCTGTCCATGGATTTTCCAGGCAAGAGTACTGGAGTGGGGTGCCATTGCCTTCTCCGACTTAGCGACTAAGCCACCACCAAATATTTAAAAACACGATTCCTGTTCTCAGAAGTTAAGGCTGAGTTGATGAATCAGCAGGTGTCCAGAAAGCAAATGCACATGGCCATTTAAAGGAAAGGCAGTTAAAAAAGAAAAAAGAAAAGGAAAAACAGCTGTGTAGACTGCAGTCACTGAGCGGAATGGTCTGGTGGGGTTCACTGGGAGGAGGCTCCAGTGGTGAGGCTGGCTTTGCAGCTGAGCAACAAGAATTGGCAGCAAGTCAGAGCTGAAAAATATCCCAGAAGTCATCTGGTATTGTCTTTTCATTCACAGAGGACAGAACGTCCAGGAATAGGAAAGAATTCTCACAGCCAATGAAGGACACAGCTTAGGACTAAAACCCAGATGTTCCTGCTGCTAAATCTAATAATACACTGAAAAAGTCCCTTTCAAAATTATTATTTTTTTTTTTTGGTAGGTAAACTGTTTTGTATTCCCTGTGGAAGCTTTTAGGATTTTCCCTTTATACTTTGGAGTTCTGAAATTTCTTCAGGATGTGTCTAAGTATGAGCTTTTCCTTTCATTCTGCCTGGCTTTCAGTCAGCCTTTTTATTATGAAGATCCAAGCTTCCTTAGGGTGAGAGAAACCTTCATCAGTTCCTTGCATGTCTATATCTGGGCCAGTTGTTTTGATTTGTTCAAACCAGTTGCTTTTTCTTTGATGTTTTATTCATTTTGAGTCATCCTTGGTTGATCTTTCCATATTTATGAATGAAAGATCCTATTAATGATCTGGCTTGGAATTCATTTGAAGTTATATGGATTGGTTTATATAGAAAGGCACGCAGAGGTAAATTTGGCCTTGAAGTCTAGTGAGGGAGGAAAATAAGCAAATTAAAAATTCTGTCAGTGTCAGAATGCCTATAGTGTAGTTTAACCAAAAAGAAAAGGTGGTGGTATTAGTTTGTGTGCCAGGAAATTTCAAGTGTGCCCCTCCTCCAACTTCGTAGTTGCCTCTGGCTCTTTCTGGGTTGAGCTGGAAATGGAGGGGTTGGCAGAGAAACAGACTGAAAAGTCTGATGTAAGAGCAATGGTTTGGTGGCATGGCTCTCTGGACAAGAAGAACATTTGACCCTTATTCTTCATCTTAAAGGATACTCTAAGCAAAGAGTGATCCACCATTCCAGTTCTACGATGGGCAAGCCATTAGCCACTGCAGTCACTCTTAGGGGAATTCAGGATAGAGAAAAACAGGAAATATTCTGTGCTTTTTTTATACTGAAACTAGATAGTGAAGATTCATATCTAAGGAATAATTGCAGTAAGCCCAGATTCTTGCATCTTCCCATACACAGAAAAGCACTAAAATCATTAACTAGAGATGTCTGTTCTTTTTGAATAGCAGTAAGTAATCTTCTGACATTGGACTACATTTTTTTTCCCAGCAAAACGCCTCATACATTTCATGGTTCCTCCCTTACCTCTTCAGAGCAGTTCCTCAAAGCTATCTAAGAGGCTGTCTCCTGGACTATAGTCCTCAGTAAGGTCCATGAATGAAACTAAATTCACAACTTTTATCTTGTATGTTTCTATTTCAGTAGACAACACGTATCTGCATTTCTCAAAGATTTATCACTGAGAATCTTTATTTATATTTATGACATGGGCAGTGCCCCTTCTTAGAACTTTCACTTTCCTCTTGTAGCCTCTGAGTACTTGGTAGTTCATTCTACACAATTTCTTTTTGTTTGGGGTCTTATCTCTCTCCCAGGAAATCCTCTTAAGTGGACAAATATTTAACCCAGGCCTGGTCCTTCTTCATGGATCACATTTCGTCCAAAGAAACATTTGTTCATCCTTGCATCTGTGGACATCCATCTCCCATTGCTCTGCTGCTGGCAAACTGCTCTGGCCACTACTGCGAGCCTTGGTTTCTCAAGGTTGAGTCAAACACTCAGGAGTCTAGGTGTGTTTATAGTCCTGGTGTGTAGATAGTGAACTAAGGTTACAAAACTGGAACCTGAGCACCTCTTTGCAAGGTCTACAGAGACTATAAACACCTCACTTGGGAAGTGGGAAAATTTGCCACCTTCAATTTTGTTCTCAGTTTTGTGGATCTCAGCTGAAAAGCAACAGAAAAGGTCTCATTGTAAAAGTTTATTTCATGCCTATATGAAAAGTATAGGAGTGATGAAATACAGAATCTTCCAAGCTGTTTCTAGAAAGTAGTGGGCCAGCTCCCATAATTGACTTTATTACAACAGAGATAGGCACCAGACAACTGCTAAAGCTGTTTGTGGGTCTCAAGCAGTAAACAGAACAAAATTTTGGTTCTCCTAAGAAGCTGAATGGAGTCAGCTGAATGTGTATCACTGTGAGAAAGAACTGCCTGTCAGAGAGAGAGAAGTTTAGAAATATTTTTATACTAAGGCCTTTACAGGGTATGATCACTGAAGTCAGATAGACCTGGAGTTTATGAGCTGTGTAACCACAGGTAGACAGTTCAGCACTCTAAGCCCTTGATTTTCTGACTGGTGAAAGGGAAATAATAGCTAATGTGAAGAATGGCTGTGGAGATGAAACGTTGGGTGTGAAAAAGACTAAAAGAGAAGTCCCTCCATGAGTGGTAACCACCATCACCATCCTTCCTCTGCCTACAATCCCTTTTTCTTTCTTCCTTGCCCCATTAATTCCCACTCTCCCTTAAAGATAGCTCAGAGTCAGCCATCTTTTCCAGTAGCTTTCCTGGACTTCTTTCCCCCTTCATTATGGTATAGATGCTTCCAAAGCATCTTGTGATATCTCTACTGTGGCACTAACCACACTTACTTGAAATTGTAAAGTCACGTCCCCCAACTGGAACTGTGGGCTCCTTGAGTATAGAGAACACTGTATTCCTGAGAGTAGTGTTATTAGTATTATTAGTATTTCCCACATTAGCAGTGTTATTGTTAGTATTTCCCACATGGGAAAAAGAAAGGTAAAATTATGTTTACTACTCAAATTGTATAGTACAGCTCTCAAGATAGGACCTGGAAGAACAGAAATCAATGACCTGGCAATTGTGACATATATGGGATCTGTGTAATTCACACCATCCCACCTCAGAGATAGGGAAAGAGCAGTCTATGTCACTTCTTTCCTCCCTTGGGAGAAAACATATCCAATTAATCAAAACTGAGATGGTAGGTCCTTGATTCCTAGTCTGGGTCTTTGAATCATAGAATTCTAAGGCAGGAAAAAGCTTTAGAGAGTGCTTCATCATGGGAGGAGAGGGGACTATCTCAAGCAGCTTGTGTGTCTTAAAAACGGTACTCAACATTGTAAGTTTATATTTGGAAAAGTTAAAGAAGGACCTTACTTTGTTGAGTTTTGGAATGGAAAGCACCCAAAAACTTCAGTTGGTGGGGATAGGTATGGGTCAATCATATCATGAGGGCAACCAGAACCAGGGCAGGGAAGCATCATGTATCTGTATTTGTCAAAAGGAGGTAGGCATTACTGAAGCCTGACAAACACCAACCTATTTCCAACCACTTATTTGCATACATATGAGGAAACAGGTGTGTCCAAGGAGACACACCGTGTGTGCAGGCAGAGGCAGGATTTGTGTTTCTCCACTGCATCTCAGCCTGACCATGGCTTTGTGTGGTGAAGAAGTGGCACAGCCCAAGAGCAGGAGGAACATTGAGAGAGGACAGAGAGGCAGAAGCGTGGTGTGATCCTGAGAAAGCCAGGGGTCTAAGACCCAATGTGCTCATATGCCAAATGGGGAAGACAACATTCTACCACATGGGGCTGCTTAAGGACCAAAAGAGAAGACAAGTTCTTTTATAAAACACAACATGTTATTTAAAGGTGACCTTTCTAGCATTTGCAGGAGAAAAGGTGGGAGACCTGGGTTCAATCCCTGGGTCAGGAAGATCCCCTGCAGAAGAAAATGGCAACCCACTCCAGTATTCTTGCCTGGAGAATCCCATGGACAGAGGAGCCTGCTAGGCTACAGTCCACAGGGTCACAGAGTCAGACACGATTGAGCCACTTAACTTTAACTTTTTCTAGCATTTAAATCATCCAACTTGTAAAAGAGACACACACTTAAGCTATACCTGTAGACTCTCCAATCACTTCAGCA